>NC_072044.1:6227599-6548778 GCF_027791375.1 Indicator indicator | reverse complement strand
GGTTTGAAACCAAAAGAGAGAGATTCAGACCGGAAAAGAAGTGTTTGACGTCCCGCCTGTCTTTGCCCTTTCCAGGTGGGGTAGTGGAGGTGTACGCTGGCTCAGAGCCCCTCCACTTGGCAGGCAAATGGTCAGTCCGTGATATTTCTGTGTTCATTTATGAGGGCAGAAAGGAAGGGCTAGCAGGTGAAAGGGGAGGGGATGGGGTGCCCTCCATCACGACTCGATCAGCACGTTGCTGTTTGCTTCCCGGGAGTAGCGGCAGCTGAGGCGTGCAGCCAGGGCAGGCGTTCTGCTCTGCTGCTGAGCTGGAGCTGGCTGCTAGGGGCATGCTTGGAGCCTTCATCGTCTTTCCCCACTTTCAAACCCGATGGACACATCCAGCAGGAGGCTCAGCAGTGGTGCAGATACTGAGGTGGGGCTGTCTAAACCTAAAAAGCTCATCACAGAGCTGTTCCCAGGCACAGTTAGCAGCAATCACAACACCGTGCTGCACTCCTGTGAGCCAGGACAGTTGATGACTCAATCCTCTCCCTGCTGAGGCAGAGTGTTTGTGGCTTGTTTTTTACAGCCATCTGAGTTTGTGGGCATGAAATAGGCAACACTGGGGACAATATCCAATTAAATAATGAGGTCTTCCTAGATGGACTTCAGGCCAAGTAAAACAATGCAAGTGGGCCAGAGGACTTAAATTTTCCAGCTCTAAATTATAGCAGTTCACCAGTTGTATGCAGTTAAACACAAGTGAGGGAGTTTCTATTTGAGGTCTGGTGGTTAAAGCTGTGGCAATCACAGCTCTCCTCCAAACGTCCAGCCCTAAGCAAAGGACAGGGCAGCTTGGAGATGCTGTGGAAGTGAAGAGCTGGACACCAGGTCAGAGGTACTTAGAGAATTTTATTGATGTCCCCACTCCCCTGTACCAGAGCCGTGTGGCTCTGCTCATCCAGTAAGGATTCTCTTTCAGGTTTCCCACACCATGCAGGAAGGAATTAGATTTGTTCCAGAATAATAAAACCTGTCCACAAAAAGCTGTAAACATTCCTTTGAGTCTTTTGTTGTTGCCTCCTTCACACACACACAAGCACACACACACAAAATCCTTAGCAAAGGACTGCCAGGGGACCTTCAGTGCCCAGTCCCTGCCTCAACCTCACACTTCTTTTTTTTTTAATTATTTTTATTTTTGGACTTTTAAGCAAAAATACCTCAATGTGCCTGGGTTTTTGTGACTGATACCTGACAGGATCATTGCATTCCCCTCTTACCAGTCCCTGCAGACCCTCTCGCTTAGAAAGTGTCTGCAGTGTGCCGTGTGACAATCCCACAGGGACATCAAACCCTGGTGGAGTCCAGTTCTCGGTCTGAGGTCCCCCTGCTTGTACCCCTGGAGCAGGACAGAGCCTCAGCAGTGTCTCATGGCTATGTTTCCACTCCTGCATGTGGATGCAGACTGCCAGGGGTGGGTTTCTCTCTCCCCCACCCTGTGTCTCTGTGTTCAGCACAAGCTGAAAGTACTGCTGCAGTCTGTTCTGACCCCCTGGAACAGCCTTTCTCAGGCACACAACAGCTCCTGAGCCCAACTGGCTTCCTGAGTGTGGAGCTGAGCAGGTCCTGGCTGATCATTAAGACTCTTTCAAGTAAAGCTTTCTTTGTGGCTTACAAATAAATCAAGGAGAGCAGTAAAACAAGGAAGGAAAATAAATCACCTGGTGGGTGGCAAGCAGAGCAAATTCTTTCAGTTCTTTGCTTTTCATGCTTGAGTTCAGTCTTGGCATGTGGCATTTTTTTGGTGCTTTCCTAGCACCATGCCCTCCATCCAAGCCATGCAGGTGACTGCCAGCAGCTGTGAGGGACCCTTGGAAGTGCCCCAGCGCAGGACTTCTCAGGGCCAGGGGTCACTAAGAAACCCAAAGGGTTTCCCAGAACTGATCATTTGCCTTCTGAGAAACTCTGAAGGATTCTGATGAGGTTCTCCAAGCCAAAGATGTAGCCATGGTCTGGCCCATCGTGGGTGGTGTGGTTGCATTTGGAGCCTTTGAAAGTGGTGTGGGCGAAGTCAATCATCCGGACGTCAACCCTGGAGTGCTGAGCGCCCTGCAGGGGGGTGCAGTTTGTTCTGGGGAAGTGAAGATGATTACCCAGGGGTGCTGTGTGCTCTTTGTGCTCCTGCCCATCGTAGATGATGAGGACTGAGCTGGAGTAGAACCTGTAGGAGCTTTGCTTCCTGATGACAGAGAGCAGAGCCTTGAGGCGCAGCACGATCGGCTCCAGCAGCTCCGTCCGCAGCTGGTTCCCATTGCTCAGGAACTGGCGCAGGGTTTGCCTGAAGCCCTCTGCTGAGAGCTTCCTGCCATAGTATTTGTCCTTGCAGAGAAAGTGGCCAGTGTCTGCTTGGTAGACCTTGAAGGGAAAGCAGCAACAATCCAGGTTCAGTGGTTCAGCTCTCCCAAGGCTCTGGGTGTAAATCTAAAGCATTCAGAGCTGAGCTGAGCAGTAGGGCTCAGCCCCTCACCCCCAGCAGTGTCCTGCAGGCTGCTCACTCCTGGCTGTGCTGCAGATTTAAACTGTTCCATTTAAACCACTGCTGCAGCTTCTTGTACTGCTGTAAATTACCCCTTTGTGAAACCCAAAAACAGCTGTAAGTCACAGCCCTGTCACCAGTGATTTACAGCAGCTTCCCTCTGGCTCTGGCAGGAGTTTGCAGTAGAATCATCAAATAGTTTGGGTTAGCAAAGCCCTTTAAGCTCATCCAGTCCAACCCTTCTCTGACTCTATCAAAGCTGGGGCTAAACCCTGGCCCCACATCTGTGCAGCTTTGAAACACCTCCAGGGATGGGGATTCAATCCTGGGCAGCCTGTGCCAGTATTTGAGAGCCCTTTCAGGGAAGACCATTCTCCTCATATCCAACCTAAACCTCCCCTAGTGCAACTTGAGGCCATTCCTCAGCTTTCTGCTCAGCCCCTTGAAGCACTGAAAGGCCACCAGAAGGTCTCCCTGGAGCCTTCTCCAGGCTGAATACCCCCAACCTTCTCAGCCTGGCCTCACAGCAGAGGGCTTCCAGCCCTCCCAGCACTGCTGTGTCCTCCTCTCCCCCTGCCCCAACTGGTCCCAGCCTGTGCTGTGCTCTTCCCTGCACAGCCTCTCCTGTCGGAGAGCAGCACACAGCTGAGAGGGGAGGAGAACAGAGCTGCTCCATGCCCCAGCACGGAGTCCCTGGCCATTCGCAGCCCGGTTGGCAGTGCCGCAGGGGCGGGCAGTGCTGTAGGGGGCAGGCAGTGCCGTGGGGGGCGGCAGGGCCGTGGGGGGCAGACAGTGCTGTGGGGGGCGGGCAGGCAGTGCTGTGGGGGGCAGGCAGTGCCGTGGGGGGCGGGCAGGCAGTGCTGTGGGGGGCGGGCAGGCAGTGCCATGGGGGGCGGGCAGTGCTGTGGGGGGCAGACAGTGCTGTGGGGGGCGGGCAGGCAGTGCCGTGGGGGGCGGGCAGTGCTGTGGGGGGCGGGCAGGCAGTGCTGTGGGGGGCGGGCAGGGCCGTGGGGGGCGGGCAGGCAGCCCGGGGGCTCAGCTCACCTGCATGCCGCCGATGCGGATGCCCAGCGAGGCGGAGGTGCTCTGCTGGCACTTGCGGATGTGCCGAGCCCTCTTCTCCTCAGAGGCATCATCCCCGTGCTGCCGTGTCCCCATCTTCAGGTCCAGGATGCAGGGGTAGCTGTACTTGCAGACCACATTTTCCAGCAGCAGGAACTCTGCCCAGGGGTTAAGGGAAACCCAAACCTCTGTGATTCCAATTGCAAGAGCTCTGCACTCAGCACAGGCTCTCCAGAACTGCTCACAGCTGCCCTGAGACCTCCTGAGCTGATGGTCCCAGGGGAGGTTTAGGTTTGGTGTTAGGAGAAAATTCTTCCCTGAAAGGGCTCTCAGAGCCTGGCACAGGCTGCCCAGGAAGGTGGCTGAATCCCCATCCCTGGAGGGCTTTCAAGGCCACAAGCTGTGGTGCTGAGGGCCATGGGTTAGTGGTGGCAGTGCTGGGTTGAGGGTTGGCTTTGATGCCCCTGGGCTCCCTGAACAGCCTCCATGGGCAGTGGCATTTCTGCTTCTCATTTTTGTTTCCCTAAGCAGTGGCAGAAGCCAGCAGAGCAAACTCTGTTTCATACTTTGCCAGAGCCTGGGCAGGGAGGGGCTCAGGTGGCATTGATCAGAGCTCTTCTTTGTAGCCAGGCCTGTGCTGGGGGAGAGAGGAGGAAAGGATACGATGGAGTTTATTCTCATTGTGCTTGGAGGACATGCGGTTCAGGTGCTGCCTGTGACAGTGCAGTCCCCAGGGGTTGTGGCTCTTTCTTTCTGGCTGGTTTCCATTTGCATCCTCCAAAAGTGGATCTGTGCAGTATTGAAGGTCTGTCCTCAATAGCATCTTCCCTGGGCAGCTGGACAAAAGAGACAAAAAGAAGAGGTTTGCTTGGAAAGCTCCACAAGGAAATTTTCCCTCCCCTCATCTTTTGTAGGGCCTCCAACTTGATGAGGTAAATTTCCAGGGGCTCTCAGAGGAAGCACATTCAGCATGGCCAACCTGCAGAGATCCTTTGTTGCTCCCTAAAAGTAATTCTCTGAAAGCCAGCCCTTGCTGGGTGTCAATAATTTCTTTCATTCCATGTTCAAAGTGTGTTTGGCTCCTCTGGCAAGCACCACTCATAACACCAATGAGCAGGAGTCTCTGCTCACCGAACAGGCACAGCACAGGAGACTGTCCCACAATAGGAATCATTCCCAATTTAGAGATCCTGGCTTGGAGCTGGGAGCAGAGGGAGGGAGCAGTGAGCAGATTTGTTCTCCTTGGAGGGTCATTCCCTGGTCTCACTCATGCAGAAAGCAGAACTCCCAACACGCCAAGGGCATGGCAGCAACACTGCACCCTTCACTCATGGCTGGCCTGGATCTTTCCTGAGCCAGTTTGGGATGAAAGATGCCTTGTGGGAAGCCTGTGCAAGCCCTGAGGTTGTGGTGTGCTCACAAGCACTGCAATGGCTTTTGGAGACAGCTCTCCCCTGGGACAAGGACAGGATGGAAGCTCCTGGAGCTGCTGCTGCTGGCTGCCTCCCAGCAGAAGGCAGATCCCTGCTCTGTGCTCGCTGGTTGCTCTCCTGGGGCTCCTCGTGCTCTGGGAGCAGTCTGTGCTCCACAGGAGCAGGTTTAAAGCACATCCTGAGGCACATCTTTGAGCAGCAGCATCTCAGTGGTAGCCAGGCCTGGCCTGCTCCATCCACAAGCCAGGGAGGAGAGGAACCATGGAGCCACTAAGCTGAGCTTTGCTTTCCTTCTCCTTGCCTGGGCATTGCTTCTGCTCACTTTGCCTTGAACAAGGAGTTGCCCAGGGGTGTGGTCGAGGTCCCATCCCTGGAGACACTCAAGATCAGACTGGATGTGGCCCTGGTCATCTTGCTGTAGCTGGAGCTGTCCCTGCTGACTGCAGGGGGATGGACAAGATGCCCTTGGAGGCTCCCTCCCAACCCAATGCAATCTGTGACTCTGAGCTGTGCTACCACCAAACCCAGTCAGACCCTACCCAAAGCAGCAGGTGAGGGGCAGGAGCACATCTGCAGGGAGCAGCAGACCCTCACCTGTCTCTGCAGGTCTTGGTGAGCTGTGTGTGGCTCCACTTGGCACCCTCGCTGCCAGCAGCCCTCCTGTGCCTGTGCCATACTGCCCCCGAGGAGTCCCCCACGGCACTCTCTGCCTGCAGGCTGGGGCTGGCCAGCAGGGCCAGGTTGCCAAGGCTGTCCCTCCTGAGGTGCACTGAAATGATGCCTGCACAGGAGAGGGCAAATCAGTCACATGGATACAAGTGGGAAGGGTGGCAGGGGGATGGAGCGAGGCCCTGCTCAGGGATGTCCAAGGACAGCAGAAGGGGCACTGGGTGCCAGTGGGAGCAGAGGAGGTACCACAGGAGCAGAAGGGAAAAGTTTGTCACTGTGAGGGTGACAGAGCCCTGGAGCAGGCTGCCCAGAGAGGTTGTGGAGTCTCCTTCTCTGGACATATTCAAAACCCCCCTGGATGTGTTCCTGTGTGCCCTGCCCTGGGTGCCCCTGCCCTGGCAGGGGGCTGGACTGGATGCTCTCCAGAGGTCCCTTCCAACCCCTCCCATGCTGTGATTCTGTGAAAAACAAACCAGAATGAGATTAACCTCTGGCTGCCACACAGTCTTGGCCACCACCTGAGGTGGTCCAGCCCTCCTGAGAGCACTGCTGCTCAGCAGCTGCCTCCTCATGGTTCAGAGGCCTCTCACACTGGTCCCACTCTGCTTGGGCTGAGACCCTGGCAACAGCCACAGGTGTCTCTAAGCCTCTCAGGGCTCAGCTGGAAACCTGCCTCTGTACATCATGTCCCTGCAGGCTCTGCTATGCTACAGGTGGCCCAGCCAAGCTCCTGGTGCTGCAGCTCCTGGATTATTAATGGCAAGGGATTTAGGTCTCCTTTTTTAAGAGGGGACAAGGCTGGAAGTGTTCTTTGTTGGCAGGAAGCAGAGGAAGGGTTGGGGACTGGGAATTTTCCGAAGACAAGCAGCATGCCAGCTGCTTCCTGTAACTGGAGACCCGCAGCAGCAGGGGCAGGGGCATGGGCTGGCAGCACTGCCTGCCTGTGCCATGCCTGTGCATTGTCATGGCCATGTCCTTCCCCAGGCACCAAGGGCCAGTACCCAGGAGGGTGAGCAGAGCCTCACATGTGCGGTGCTGCGGCATGAGGAGGAACCTGACCCCCACCAGGGATCCTCCCTTGGTGCTTCCCACCCAGGTGCCTGCAGCAGCAGTGTTGTATATTTTAGCTTTGCCATTTCCCCTGACTCCAGCAGCAAGCCCAGGGCTCAGCTGCCAGCCAGCCCCTCACAGATTTAGCTCAAGCCTCAGCCCATGCCTGGCGTGGGGGTGGCTGCCTGCCTGTCTCAAGTGACAGAGCAGGAATGGCCTCAGCTCGTGTGGCAGACAGCTCTGACCTTTCTGGGAAGGGTTGACAGCCTCAGCCCTGCTGCTGCAGCCCTCTCCCAGGGCTGTCTGAGCCTCACAAGGCAGCAGAGGCACTTTTAGAGCACTGCCCTTTGAGGCTCAGGGTGGGTGCCAGCTGCTGCAGGAGGGCAGGTCCCAAAGGGGCCAGCCCAGGTTGCTGGCCCAGCAGAACTCTTCCCCAAAGCCAGGTTTGGGTTTCCCAAGTGTTGAAAGGGCCCTGTTAGCAACACATGGAGCTGGGCTGTACCCAGCTGTGCCCAGAGCAGCCTTGCTGGGCCTGCTGGGCACTGCACTTGGGCAGCTGAACGACCAAGGCAGCTCTGAGCTTCTCCTGAGCAAATTTGCCAAAGCAAATAAATTGGCAAACTCCCTTCCCTGCTCTGCAAGGGAGGTGATAGGAGGCAAACACAGCCAGAAGGATTTGCCCCCTCAGGCTCTGCACAGACTCCTGCCTGCTGGATGGGAAGTTCTCAGCCCTAAACTGCAGGAGCCCTCTATGGACCTGGGCTGTCCCTCCCTCCCTGGCTCCTGCATCCCATAACCCTGCAGCTCTGGCTGTATTTGTATGCATTTCCCTGCTCCCAGCCCCTCTACCTGCACACCACAACCATTCCTGTTCCCCTTGGCTGTGAGATCAGCACTGACCCGAGCAGTGAGCCATGGCAAGCATGGCCAAACCAGCTCCTCAGGCACTGAAGTGGGGAGAGAATATCCACAGCCTGCTCTGCCCTGGGGGCTGGGGGTGGTAGAGACCTTTCACAGGGGGTAGCTAAAAATCTTCCTTGTCTCAGTCCTTCCCTAGAATCACAGAATGGTAGGGATTGGAAGGGACCTCTGGAGATCACTGATGCCAAGCCCCCTGCCAGAGCAGAATCATCCAGGGCAGGTCACACAGGATCCAGATGGATCTTGAAAGTCTCCAGGCTGATCTTTGCTGCTGTGATGGTGAGCACAAGCAGCTCTGACCTCTCTGCTCCAACCTTTCCCACCTGATCTTTGGCTGAACCCCACTGGTAAAAAAATCCACCTCAGAGATGACTGAGAGCAACCAAATCCCTCTTAGCTGTGCCAAGGGGCAGCAGGAAAAGGGGCAGCAGATCTTTTGCCCAAATCAAACCCTTTCTAGTTTTAACAAGCCAAGCAAACAGGGTCCTTGATTCCAAACCTAGCCTCAGTTAGCAGCACCACACAGCCTGGAACTTTAAAAACTGTCCCAGCTCCATATCTGCAAGTCAGTGGAGCTGTGCTGATTTCCACGGTGCTAACAATCTGGCCCTAAAAACATTTCCTGGAGCAAGAAGCTGAGCTCTGAACCAGCTCACACTAACCTGAAAATGAAAGGGGAGGTGTCCAAAGGCAGGAGCAAGCACTTAAACTGCAAGGGAAAGTGATCCTCTCACTCCTGCCTCAGAAACTTCCAGCCCAGCCTGAGAGCCTCTTTCTGTGCCCTGCTTTGCCCTCACACAGGTGGTGCAGATGTCCTGCAAGTCACCTATGGCTGCAAGACAAATCCCAGCACAGGGATGCCCACCTCCTCCTGCAGCCACATCAAGCTGGGGGCAAAGCTGTGCTTAGGGTCTTGTCTTTGATGGCCCCTCAGTGTCCCCAGCCCAGCAGCCAGCAGGTATTTCTGGGTGCTGTCAGCAGGCTGTTGGCATCCCAGTGATGCTCCAGAGCCTTCTGCTATGCAGCTCTCCCCTGCTGGGGTTATTTTTAAGTTAACAAGAGCAGTCATTGACTGCAAGAGCAGTCCCAGCAGGGTTGGGCTGGAAAACAAACCCAGCAGCTCCTTACAGGCTCAGCTTGGGATAGGGAGAGCTCTGCAAGGGGGCAATTGGGGTGGGGGAAAAGGTCACCAACCTGCCTGCAGTGGAAGCAGTGGGGGCAGGCATTTGCTCAAGGAGGTTGGAAGGTTGCAGATAGTGCCAGCATTATGTAAGAGCCCTCAGCCTTCCCCTGCAGCCCAAGAATAGAGGTGAGGAGCATGGACACATGTGGAGGGGTGCTGAGTACCTCAGCATTATCCCCCTGATGCTTAATCCCCTGTGGGAAAATAGTTCCCCCTGCCCATCAGCACTCAGGGCTGGGATGGTTCTGAGCAGAAATAAAAAGCTGCCAGCCTGGAGCTGCTGTTTGGTGACCTCCTGGCACAAAAGCCACTAGGACTGGAAAGAGAAGAGGAGAAGCAGACACAAGGGGACTGATCAGCAGGGCAGCCCTGAGCAGAGAGGCAGAGCAGGGCTCAGCTCCCCAGCACCAAACTGGCCCTGGCTACAGAAAATTCCTTTGAGGCAGCCTCATTGCCTTCCTTTAGCATCTGTCTAATACTGCTCCATAAATCTGCACTGCCCCTGGCTGCCTGGGGCAGGGCTCAGCACTCTGAGCTCTTGGCTCTGCTGCTGAAGGATCAAAAGATATTTTCAGTTTTCAGGTGACAGCTGAGCCTCCTGCCTCACAAAAACCCAGGCTCAGGAGCTTCAGGAGCAGCACCAGGCTAGGGAGGGAACAAGAAGGGGAGGGAACAAAAAGGGGAGGGAACAAAAAGGGGAGGGAACAAAAAGGGGAGGGAAGAAGGGAAGATGTCTTCAAAAAATACTGGGAACCCCCAGAGAAGCTCACCAAGTGCTGCTTTTCAGGAGCCAAGCTAAGCATCCAACCTACCTTTGTACTGGGGAGTGAACTGCCTCATGGCCAGGGGCAGCGACTCGTAGAAGCTGAGCTCCTGGGCCACCAGAGGCTTGCAGACTGTGTGCTCATCATACTGCAGCAGGCTCAGGTGGCCTCCCACCTGGTGCAGAAAGGGCTCCAGCAGCACAGCAGCCCTGCCCTCGCTGGGCTCCAGAGGGCTCTGCCCCACCATGGTGCTGGGCGAAGAACGCAGCTGAGGTCCTCTCCCTGTCAGCAGCAGCGGAGGAGGCTCAGAGGTGGAGTGAGGCCACACAGTGCTGGAGCAAGCAGCTCCCACGCTGGGCTCTCACCAGCAGTCTCTGCAAAACAGGGGATGGAGCAGTGTGAGAGGGGAGGGTGAGCCCCATCTGCGTGGGTGTCGTGGCACAGCCTGGCCTCCCGCTGGCACAGTCGGGTGGGAGGAGATCCTTAGGTGCCCTGGGGCTGGCAGGGAGCCCCAGCCTGAAAGGCAGAGTCCAGAGCAGACCCAAGTTAGACCTGTTGGGGGAAAAAGAAACAGGGAGGAATGACCAGAGGAGCTATCAGGTTCGTGTGGTGGCCTCATCAAGGCAGCTGGATCAGGGCATTCCTGGGGCTGGGAATGCCAGGGTATTAATACACTGCACTAAGAATGCCCCTTGCTGTGAGCAGCCCCACTTTGGAGGCACTGCTGATGTTGGCCTTGATCTCTCCCAAGCTAGGACAATCCCCTGCACAGGAGGGGCTCCTGGCCCCAGGCAGCCTTTGCCCCAGTGTGTTTTGCACCTTCTAAAGAACCTCACTCTGGGGCATTCCCTGGCATTCACCACCAGGAGCCTTTCCTCCACTGTGCCAATCACAGAATCAGAGGACCAGAGAACTGTGTGGGTTGGAAGAGCCTTCTGAGGTCATCCAACCATCAGCCCAGCACCACCATGGCCACCAAACCCTGGCCCCAGGTGCCATGGCCACAGGTTTCTGGAACCCCTCCAGGGGTGGGGACTCCCCCACCACCCCTGGGGACTCCAGGGGGCTCCCTGGGCAGCCTCTGCCAATCCCTGACCACTCTTGCAGTATAGAAATTCTTCCTAATCTCCAACCTAAACCTCCCCTGGCACAACTTGAGGCCATTTCCCCTTGTCCTGTCGCTGGTTACTTGGGAGAAGAGGCCAGTATCAGCTTCACCCCAACCTCCCTTCAGGGAGCTGTAGAGAGCAATGAGTTCTCCTCCAGGCCAAACCACTCCCAACTCTCTCAGCCTCACACCTGCTCTCAAATCCCTTTCCAGCTTCCTTGCCCTAAACCAGCTTCACCCTTTCCTGCAGAGCCTTCAGCCCTGCCTGCCCCCTGCTCCTCATCCCCCCCAGCCAGCCCCAGCGCTGCTGCTGAGCTGTCCCCAGCAGGCTCCTCCTGCCGCAATCAAGCCCCAGCGAAGCTGCACTCAGCGCAGGTGCTCCTTTTGTTTCTCCCCGGAGGAGTGGGATGAAGCAGGTTGAAAGCAGAGGGAAAAAAATCCCCACTTCTACCTCCTACCCCCCCCGGAGCATCTCCTTTACCTTCCCCCAAGGTGGTTTTATTTCCCAGGCCCCCTCCTATTTTCCCATTCTTCCCTCAGCACACACTTTGGAGAGGGCTTTCTGCTCTACAATTACCATCCTCAGCTGCTGCCGGGGAACAAAGCCAGGCCGCTCAGACGAGTGCTTTGCAGCAGCTCTTCACAGCTCTTCGGGAAGGTAATAAAAGCGTTTAGCGTTTGGTTAAAGTTGCAGCAACTTCTCGAGAGGGTTTTTCTCCCTTGGAAGCTGGAAGGTTTCTTGAGGGTTGGGTTTTGTAGTTTTGAGTTGGAGTTTGGTTTGGTGTTTTGTTTCCCCCCACACACACCCCCCACTCCTTAACAAATAAAACAAAGAAAGGAGAAAAGCAGCAAGCAAGAGGCTTTGTCATGACTCCTCTTTGGAGCAGAGAGCTCAACGTGACTTCAGCCCAGGATTTATTGCTTCAGAGACAGTCCAAGGCTGAAACCCTCCTGCAGCACACTCTCAGTTCTGGCAGCCTTGGTACTGTGAAGTGAGTTGGGGATAAATAACTCAAACTCACACTCTGCTGTGGATCTGGGGGGGTTCACAGTATCACAGCATGGCAGGGGTTGGAAGGGACCTCTGCAGATCATCCAGGCCAGCCCTCCTGCCAAGGCAGGGTCCCTAGAGAAGGTCACACATCCAGGTGGGTTTGGAATCTCTCCAGAGAAGGAGACTCCACAACCTCTCTGGGCAGCCTGCTCCAGGGCTCTGTCACCTTTCAAATACAGAAGTTCTTCCTCATGTTCAGATGAACTTCTGATGTCCCAGTCTGTGCCCATCACCTCTTGTCCTTTTGCTGGGCACCACTGAACAAAGCCTGGCCCCATGCTCCTGACACCCACCCTTGAACTATTGATCAACATTGATCAGATCCCCCCTCAGGCTGCTTCTCTCCAGGCTAAAGACCCAAGTCCCTCAGCCTTGCTTCACCACAGAGATATTTTAGTCCCCTGAGCAGATCTGGAGCCCTTTGCTGTCCTCTCCCCAGCTGTTCCCTGTCCCTCTTGAACTGGGGAGCCCAGAACTGGACACAGTGCTCCAGATGTGGCCTCACCAGGGCAGAGTGGGGGAGGAGAACCTCCCTTGCTCTGCTGCACTCTTCTGAATGCACCCCAGGCTGCCATTGACCTTCTTGGCCATGAGGGCACATTGCTGTGCCATGGTCACCTTGTTGTCCCCCAGCACTCCCAGGCCCTTTACCCTAGAGCTGTTTGCAAGCAAAACTCAGGGCAAGATTGTGAGGGACCTGTGGCCATGGCGGCTGGGACATGGTGTCAGTGGCCAGGGTGGTGCTGAGTTGGTGGTTGGACTCTATGACCTTAAAAGGCTTTTCCAACCAGAACAATTCCATGATAAATCCCTTCAAAGCCAAGAGCTCTGACTGCACAGAACCAGCTTCAGTCCATGGATCATGGTCAGCACCTTTCCCTCTGCAGGCCCTGGAGCAGCCCAAAGTGCCCTGCTGCCAAGCTGAGCTTCAGGCACCTCAAGGGGCTGCTGGCTTTGCTTCTTGAAAAGGCAGGAGAGGACCTCAGTGCTGCTGAGAAGAGCTCTGTGTCTGCAGCTGACCTGCAGCCACAGCCAGCTCCTGCCCTGAGCACAGCCCAGCTGCTCCTATTCCCTCCAGTCTGACACCCACCCCCAGGGCTGGGCATCAGCAGATGGTGCAGGGCTGGGCTCACTGGTGGGACAGGCTGCTGGTGGGACTGAGGGACACGGTGCCACCACATCCCATGGGAAAAGGCACAGTTTCCATCATCCCTCTGCCCAGTTTCTGCTTCCCACACCAGCAGCCACCACCAGCCCCACACCTCCCAGCGCTGCCAGGAGCGTGGCACAGACCCTAACGGCTCCAAAAGGCACCAGGCTGCAGAGGTCCACGCCAGCGCCCCATGTGCCAGCTGTCCCCCCTGCTCCTGTCCCTTCCCCGCTGTGCTCCAAGCCTTCCCCACATCCCAGCCGCCCTCCCGAGCCGAGATCCCTGCCCTCACCTCCCCTGCTGGCCGTGCGTGGCCGCTCCGGGCTGAGCGGGGGCCGGGGCTGGGGCAGGGCAGCCGCCGGGGCTGAGGCTCTCTCTGCTTCCCGCTGCGGCTGGAGAAGGAGCAATGAAGGAGTGAGGGCAGCCCGAGGGCATTTGGGGCATCACCTGACTGCTGCCGTAGGTGCTGGCAAGGCGCTGCTGTGCCCTGTTGACAGCTGAGCCTGCCCGGGGGGAGAGGCAGCCTGGGGCTGGAGGCCGCCGGGGCTGGATGTGTCCTGGGCTTTCCAGAAAGCTGAGCACATCCTGGCTCCCTCCTGCAATCCAGGGATTGGAACTCCTGCTGGGGGCTGCTCTGCTTGCCACCATCCTGGCATGGGACCACAGAAGGCAACAGCTTGGAAGGGACCCTGAAAGGTCCAAGCTCCAAGCAATGAGCAGGGAGATCTCCACGGGTGAGGGACACCTCCACCAGGGTCAGGCTGCTCACAGCCCCATCAAGGTTCACCTGCAATGACTCCACAAAAGCCTCCCTGGCTCAGTGTCCCCCACCCAGTGTTTGTCAGCTCCCACAGGAGCTGGGAGGCCATCTGGGCAGGGGCAGGCACTGGGCAGGGCTGGTGGTGGGAAGGGGATAGGCACCAGCTGCCCACTGCTTCCAGCCAAGGAACCCCCAGCTTTGTGTGTGGGGAAAAGCCACGGGGGTGGTGTGGGGGAAGGAGAGGCAAAGGGGCTACAGTCACTGGAGGGGGCAGGGGGAGAGGGGCTGGGATGCTGCAGGACAGCCACCAGGAGCTGGGCAAAGAAAAGCTGTTCCCAGACAAGGGGATGAGGCATGGGCTGGGATGGGGCAGGGAGGGGGTTGCCCAAGGCTGGGCAGCAGAGGAGTGGATCAGGGAGTGGTGCCCACAGCCACCCAGTCCCAATCCTGCCAACAGCCTCATGCAGAGAAAAATGACACCTTGGGACCAGTGAGGGAATGGAAAAGTCCCACAGAGCTTCCTGCCAGGCCTGAATTGTCTCCTGCAGTGAATCAAGGACAGTGTGTGCCCCAGTGAGTCCCTCTGGACCCCTTTCACCAACTGCTGGGCACCCTCCCCAGCATATGCCAAGGGCTGCTGTGCTCTGGACGTGCTGTGCCAGCCCCATGCATCCCAGGAAACAGGACTCATTAGCTATGGGATCTGGGCATCCCCTGGGACAAGCAGAGGATGGTGCCAGCTCTCACCCCCCCATGCCAGGGGACCCAAACCAGTCTCCAGTGATAACCTGAGGACCTTAGCAAAGCAGTGCCCATGGCTGGGGCCCCACAGGCTGCCGTGGGGAAGGTGCTGGGAGGGCTTTGCAGCAGGAAGCTGAGAAGGAAACCTCAAGGCTGAGCTGCTGATTGCTGGCTGTGGTAATTCTGCCTCACTGGAGGGGAGAAGCCAGGCTCAGGAAGAGCTTAGCTGAGCCAGGGCTGCCTGGTCCCAGCTCGCAGGTAACCTCAGCACCACCAAGCCTCATCCTGCCATGCCCTGTGCAGGGAACTTCTCATATTCAAGGACTAAAGTTGTGGCAAAGGTGGAACAAAACCAGGCCTGAGGGCTGCCTCAGAACCTGCCTGGGGCACTGACACTGACCCCACCGGCTCCCCATGAACCCCCTGCTGAAGTGTCCTTGATGCTGGAGGCACCTTTAGGACCCTGGCTGGGAGCAGAGCAGGAGCTGCTGGCCCAGGGGGAGCACAGGGATCACCCCTGGATACCTTTCTGAGTTCTTTTACATGGAAGTGGCTCAGCTGCACCCTGTGAGCCCAGCCCTGCTCCCAGCTCCTCACCACCTGAGGATGTTTTCCTCTGCTGTTGCTGTTTTGGATGCCAAAAGCTGTTCTGGAGCCAGGATGAGAAGATGGAATGTGGCCCCGCAGGAGGTCACCATGGAATGACACAGGGCAGGCCATCACCTCTGTCAGAGGAGAGCTCAGCAGAGGCTCTGGTGTCCTCATGCTGTGGGAGCACAGCCCCAGGGAGCCTCTGCCCTGCCAGGAGCTGGGGAAGGGGGGCAAGAGGAGCTCAGGGCCAGACAAGGTTCCCACAACCCACTGAGGTCTCCTTGTCTGGCACAGTTAGCTCAGAGACACCCAGGGGCTTTCCATCACCTTGCAGAGATCTTCCTACACCAATGATTTGCTACTCCAAGGACTGGGCAGAGCTCTGCTCCCCATGCTGGATTCTGCTGGCAGCTCTTTGAGCAGGGAGGTGAGGACAGGGCATGCACAAACCCTCCTGCAGCACCTACCTGGAAGTTGGATGAAGTCAGGTGAAGCCCCAGGGCAGGGCTTGCTGCAGGCAGGGGCTGTGGTGGGGAGGTGCCTTTTTGGCAGGACTCAGCCCTGCTGCTGCTTCCCAGCTCACCTTGGTGCTTCCAGGACTGGGTGAGAGCTCTGTGCCCCATGAACGAGGCAGAGCTTCAGCTGGCAGCCAGCAGCAGCTAACCTGAAGGGCCTGAAGGGCAGCAGGAAGGGACATGAGGGGGTGCCAGGAAGCATGATGGCAGCTTGGGTGGAAGCAAACATCCCCTGACACAGGTAACCACACCAGAGTGAGGACACCTCCCACCCTGAAAGAAGTTTCAGCCGTAGCTTAGCAACCCAGGCTGGGTGAAGGCATCTGAGCAGGGCTGGGGGCTCAGGAGAGGCTCAGCCTTGCTCTCCCCTTTGTTCCCACAGCTCAGCACCAGAGGAGGCAGCTAGCTCCCACCAGTTCCCACAGCAGCCATGGAGCCTGAGCTGCTGCTGTGCTGGTGGAAACCTTCCCCTTTGTCACCCAGCTCTGCATTATGGAATCAATGACACCTCTCCAAGCAGCCCCCAGTGAGTCAGCCACGTCCACACCAGTCACACAGTGGTGGTTCAGGGACTTCTCAAGCTGCAGGAGCAGGCTGTGAAGGTGAAACTTGTGGTGCCACATCTGAGTCACTGACACTCAGAGGAGACTCTCAGCTAGCTGAAGCTGTCCTTGCTCACTGCAGGGGGTTGGACTGGATGAGCTTTAAAGATCCCTTCCCATCCAAACCACTCTGGGATTCTGTGAACTGAACTCAAGCTCCTGGTGACAACCCAGCCCTGGAACTGGATGAGCCTTAAGGTCCCTTTCTGGGTCTTCTGTGGGCCACAGGATTCCTGAGCACCCTGCCCAAGAAATGTTTCCTTTCCCAGCCCTCTCCCCTCTCACTCTGTACAGCTCCCTGCTCTCCACCACCACTCTGCTTCAGGCCAGTCCTTCCCAGGGCAGATTTCCTTTGCAACCAAACACTTGAGGCTGTTGCACAAGGAGCCAGGTTGGCCCAGCAGGCTGTCATCCAATCCTCAGGCCATCTCCTACCTTATTCTTAGAAACCAGGAGCTCCTCCAGAGCAGGATCCACTTGACCTGCCCCAGCAAAAGCACTTGGAACAACCTGTGATTCCCTTCAGAAGAAAACAAGAAGGGAAAAGAGATTTTTTTGTAATAAATTTATTTCATAGGTCGGTTTACAGAGCTAAAGTGAATATAGAAACAGCACCAAGCCAGTGAAGTTTATGCTACAAACCCAAGTGTAATACAAAAAGGATGCCTGCAGTGCCTGACTCTTCACTTCTGGATGTGGACGGTTCAAAGCCAACTCAAACCCCACAGCTGCTTCAGAAAGGCTCAGGACTGCAGGCAGCAGGGTTGGCAACGCTTTGTGTGGCAGCAGGGATGCCCCTGGGACACCTGGAGGAGCCCAGGCTGCCTCTGCTTTGTCCCCTGCTTCACAAGCAGTGGCAGAAGCTGGAGGTTGTTTGGCAGAGAGCTGCTGTGCCTCCTCTGCTCTTTTGATCCTTTGGATCCCAAATGGAAGTGTGGGGTAAGAGTCACCTCCAGGAGGGCGTTTCCCATCTAATGGGAGAGATGTCCCCAGGCCTTGAACCCACCCTGGAGATGGCCTCAGCAGCCTGCAGGGCAGGGAGCAGAGCTCTGGCAGCTGTCCTGAGCCAACCCAGAGCCTGCAGAGGAAGCTCTCCCTGCACCCAGCACCAGAGATGCACACCAGGAGAACTTCCACTGCTTACAGAGGCTCAGACCAACACTGGCCTCTCTCTGCAGGTCCTACCAGCTCATGCCAGAAATGATTTTGGTCCTTGCTGCCTCCACATGAGCTGCATGCTGGTTGGCACTATGAGGAAGAGCAGATAGCAGCATCCCTGCCTGGCCTATGCTGCCACACACTGTGGTGCTGTTCCCTTTGCAACAAACACTCATTTGCTGGACAGAACAAAGAAACTTCAGTAACCAAGTGAGTGCAGATAGCCAGCACCATGCCTGCAGCACCAGCAGAGGCTGCTGGCTGCTCCTGGCACCTGCTGTGAGGCTGCAGGAGCACTGCCCTGGCAATCCCTGTGTGGGCACTGCATGCATGGTGCAGCCCTGCTCAGACACAGCACACACACTGCAGCTGCCCAGGACAAAGTACATTCAGCCCCAGCAGCCTTTCCAAAGCTGCTCTTCAGTAGCCCAGCAGCAGCTCCTTTGGCTGTAGCCACAGGAAAGCGCTTAGAGAAGCTCCCCAGATCCTCTAATTTCCACCCAAATTCCCCCCTCCCTCCCCTCTTCCCTGCCAGAAATCATAAAGCACACAGACTGCAAAAAGTGTAACAGAGTCACAACCACTCCCCCCAGCCCAGCCCACCAAGGCACCTCAGGCTGCCCTCCCTCTAGGACCACCTTCACCTGACTTCCCACCCCCACACTCTGCTCCATTCTCAAAGGGTGAAGCTGGCACAAACATTTTGCTGCCAGGAAGCACCAAGTGCTTGCATCTCTGTACTGAGAGAAAACAAAACCTACCCAAATGCACCTGAACTGCCACCCTCCTGTCTCCATGGGAAATGTTCCCCTCCTTTAAACACATCCCCTGATGGACACTGCCACCAGTTGGCCTTTGCAGAATTGAGGTCAAATTTGGAGCTCCTAAGCTCTGCCAGAGAGCCTCAGGCCCTCAGCAGCGGCTGAGCTCAGCTTGGCTGTGCTTGGCTTTTGTTTTCCTTCTCTTTTTCCAAGGTTATTCTAGGCTGGCTGGCCAGTGGGAGCCAGCTACCTGCTGGAAGGTTGGTTCTAGCTCCCCACCAGCTCAGGCCCATCTTCTCTCCAAGCCAACATTCATTATTGCCCTGATAGTTTTTTGTTTTGTTTTGCTTTTTGTCTGTGAAGATTTTCAGGAAGAAGAGCAAACAGCTAAGTGCAATCCCCAGCCCTAGGAGGTGGGGACTGTGCCCTGCTCCTTCCCACCACCAGAGAGGAGCTGTCCCCTCGCAGAGGTCCTCAGCAGTGGTTGCTCAACTTCTGCTCCTCTTCAATGCTCTGAATCCGAGAGGTAAGAAGGCTGAGTCCATCTCCACACCAGCATGTCTTCTCCTGCCACCCTGTGGGACTCTGTCTGGATCCTGGACTCATTGGAAGCCAGGAAGTCCACAGCTCGCTCCCACACTCGCTTCATCTTCTTCCTGCAACACACAACAAGGACAAAGTCAGAGAGCAGCCTGCAGAGATGGAGAAGCAGAGCACCAAGGCTGCAGCCCTCTGGCCACACTACCCATGGAGCAACTACCTCCCAGACAACTCAAACTGGCAACTTTCCAGTCAGCTATAGCCAGAACCACTGCAGCAGAGCCTCCCCATGCCCTGCTCAGTTCCTGGGAGGGGTTGATCTGTGTGCAGAATGTAGCAGGGCAGCTGAGCAAGAGGAGAACACCCTCCACACCAGGAAGTTCTCCTGGTGTCCATCTCTGGTGCTGGGTGCAGGGAGAGTTTCCTTTGCAGGCTCTGGGTTGGTTCAGGACAGCTACCAGAGCTCTGCTCCATGCCCAAGCAAAACCAAATCCAATTACTGTTAGACAGCACAAGGACAGCACAGCCCTGGGACTGCACAGAGCAGCAGCCCTGGGACTGCACAGAGCAGCAGCCCTGGGACTGCACAGAGCAGCAGCCCTGGGACTGCACAGAGCAGCAGCCCTGGGACTGCCACATTCACCTGCAGCAGGCCAAGATGCAGCCTGAGTGATGGCAAAATGCTTTAGACAGCGAAAGGCCAGACACAGTCCTGCAGCCCAACTGCTCATCAACTGCCTGCTCATGGTCTGCTGCCCCTGACTGCATGTTCAGCTGAGCTGCATGAGATGAGGCTCAGCCCCAGCTCACCTGCTCTGGGGAGGGATGAGGCTGTCCCGGACATGGAAGATGCCAACGTAAGGGTAACGCTCCAGGTTCCGCTCCCACTCCTTGTAGTGGTCCTGGACGACAGCTGGAGGGCAGAGGGACAAGAGAGTGAGAGACCTTCCTGCTGCAGAGAGGGCAAGAGGGCTGCTTGCATTTGCAGGGCTGCTAGACTCTACCTATGATCTGCTTCACCATCTCATACATGGCCTGCTCCTCTTCCTCCATCTTCCGCCAGCGGTACCGCAGGAAGAGGAGGATGCCCCAGAGGGTGATCAGGCCTGGGGGAAGCAGAACAACACAATTCAGTAGCTGCCAGACCTGCTCCTGCTGGCTGCCAGCAGTCTTATTTCTGACACTGTCTCTCCCCAGAGGCAGCTTTTGCTCCCTGCCCCCCAGGACTGCTTGGCAGTGCACTCAGACAATTCATTTTGCTCAGCTGTGCCCTGCAGAGGCCCCAGGGCCGGCACCAGCTGCAGCACAGTACAGGTGGCTGTGGGAAGGGCTGGCTGGAGGGCCTCACCATGGAGGCTCTTTGCCCTCCACTAGAAACCTCAGCAAACCCAGAGGGTTTCAACTCCCCAAGTCCCAGAGCTCTCTCTTTGCTGGAGGCCTCCCCCACAATAATCACTTAGGAAGTCTGTCAAGCTTCAGTGCTCTCCAAATAGCTGCTTGATGAGGAAACAAAGCCTGGGGCTGCAGCACCAGCTCCAGAACTCAGGAGATCTGCCCTGAAGGCTCAGCATTACCAAATGCCCCATTCCAGCAGCAGCTACCTTTGGTACCCCAGTCCCTCCCTCTCACCCCCACCTTGCCTGGCCACCACTCACCTCTGGTTATCACCTGGCTCAGCAAGAGCCCAGCCTCAGCTGGGGCAGGGCATGACTGACTGCTGCACTAAAGCCTCTCCCCCTGAAATGCTACAACTCATTATTAAAGAGGCCAAAAGACTTTGCAGCTGACTGCAAGGAAAGACAGACCAAACAAACCTTGCAGCTAGATTTACAGCCTGGGTTTGCAGCCTGTAGTAATGGCTACTCCAGGAATACTCAGAGAGCTCATCACCTCCCTGATTTAAAGTGCTCACAGCACAGGAGCAAGGCTGCAGGTCTCCCTCTGCTGCCAGAACAAAGGTTGCATCGAGCAAGGGGAGAAGCTGCTCACTGGCACTGAGGAGGGCCCTGGGCAGCCTGATCCAGCTGCTGCCTGCAGGGGGCTGGACAAGATGAGCTTGGAGAGCCCCTCCCAACAGGATGCAGTCTGTGGCTCTGTGACTTACACCAGAAGAAGAGGAACAGGTTGGTGATGGCAGTGACCACGGCCCGGCGGAAGCGGCAGCCCAGCCCCATCTGAGGGTGAGCTGACTCCAAGCAGAACACTTCCTCCACTCTGCTCACCTCTTCCAAAAGGTCTCTGCTTTTCAACCTGATGGGGAGAGGCAGAGAATCTTCAGTGAAGAGAGCAGACAGTGCAGCTGCAGTCCTTAATCAAGGCAGGGAGAACAAACAGCCTGCAGATGCAGCAACTCCTGGTGTGGAGCACACAGAAGCACAGAGCAGCCCCACAGCTCTCCCAGAACATTCCAGGACTGGCTGCTTAGCAAGGCATGGATCTGGCTTCAGAACAGGCAGCAGGGCTGCAGCTCCCACTGGCAAGCTGAAGCCTCCCTCTGCAGACTCTCTGACAGCACCTCTCAGCATGCAGAAGATTAAACTTTAAATTGGATTCCCAGCTCCCAGCACAGAGCAATGGAAATGTTTCCTGAGTCACTCAGCAGCAGCAGTTGCAGGCAGAGCAGTGAGGCAGCCTCTGCCTGCCTGTGGAGGCTGTGCTGCTCTCCTCAGCACAGATGAGCACCAACAGTTTAGCCAAAGTGCCAACACATCAGCTGGCCCTGCAGGGAGAGCAGGCACAGCCTCCCCAGGCACCCAGGGCAGCAGCCAGGGCATCCTGCTGCAGGACCGCTGCTCCACCCCTGCTGGGCCACCCCTCCCCATACACAGCTGCCCTGCTGCTCTTCCCTCACTGCTCTTTGCCAGCAGGGACCAAGAGACCCAAGGAAGGGCCACCAGGTCCAGATGGATTGGGCTAAAAGGGATTTCATTTCCTGAAGCTGCTGCTTCGTTCTGTGCCTGCAGTGAATCACCTGCTAGACAAAGAGCTCTGCTCCACTTTCCAGTGCTCAGCTCACAAACTGCTGACAGTCTGCATTTGGTCACTGAATTCCACACTCTGTGTGTCTCCAGCTGTTTCCTACCTCCCCTGTTCTTATTCACAGCCCAAATTCCATGAACAGCTCATTCCCAGCTCTGCCTCCCAGCCTAGCAGCCAGCAGCAGAACCTCTCACAGCATCTGCTGCAAATGCCAGCCCAGGACCTCCAAGCACCCTGCAGATTCATTCTGCACAGCATGGCAGCAGCTCCTTTGGGCAGCAGCTGGCAGAGCTGCCAAGGTATGAAGATAAAACGGGAGTGAGGGTGGTGAGACCCTGGGCAGGCTGTGGCTGCCCCTCCCTGGGGCTGTTCAAGGCCTTCCAACCCCTAACATTCTACCATTTTAAAGTGTTGTAGCCACAGGGCCAGGGGAAGCACACCACGACCACCACTTCTGAAGCTTGCAAAGACACACAACAACCCTGACAGCCACAGGCAAGCCCTGAGAGCAGATTTCTGCCTCCTGTCTGAGACAGAACAGCCATGAACAGCATGTGCCCCCAGCACAGGGGCTGGGAAAGAGCTTCCCAAGGAATGAGCTCAGCTGCCAGTTTGTGCTGCAGGGCTGCTGGAAGCCTGCCCAGCAGGCACTGACAAAGCCAACCCCAGAGCATCTCCTGGGGTCTCATGAGGTGCCAGAGCTCCTAGGGCACACCACAGGGGATGGCAAACCACACACCAGCCAACACCAAGAGATGGGACTTGGACACTGGGCTCCCACTCACCGTATTCCCAAATCCTTGTTACTGTTCAGGATCCAGTGCAGGGCATCCTCAAACCTCTGTGGGGAGCTCCCAGTGATGTTCTGCTCAGAGAATGCAGAGGATCAGTTCTCTGGTCACCCAAAACACCAAACACCAGCAGCTCATGGCAGCAGTGGGAGAATTCACCCTGCAGGCTCTGTCCCGCAGCTAATTCCTATCACAATGCTGCACACTGGAGGAAGCAGAGTGAGCTCTGGAGGTCTGTCTGGGCTCAATCTTCTGCCTACAGCAGATGATGCATGAAGCACTCAGTGGAATAACACAGCCCTGACTGTTAGGGCTAACCACTAACCACAACATCA
The DNA here is from genome assembly GCF_027791375.1 of Indicator indicator. Taxonomy (NCBI): domain Eukaryota; kingdom Metazoa; phylum Chordata; class Aves; order Piciformes; family Indicatoridae; genus Indicator; species Indicator indicator. The sequence continues at coordinate 6,526,090 of NC_072044.1, read as the reverse complement.
TCTTGCTGACAGTTTATCCCCAGAGAAATGGGATACTAGATCAGAGCAGGCTGCCTCCTGACACTCTGGGGCAGAGAAAAATCCTTCCTGCTGCCCAGCCCTCAATGCAGGGCAATTTCTGGCTGCAGAAGACTGATGACTGTGGTGAAACAACAAAGCATTGAGTTAGATTTAGAGAGATGTAGGAGATTATTCTCCAAGGAACTGCTGAGAACAGGACTGGCCAAAGGGGAAACTAAAGCTATGGGAAAGAATCAAAAGGGAATAAAACTTCCTCATCTTTAGTAGCTATTCCTCACCTTTAGTATCTATTATTTATTGCCTCTAAGAGCCCAAGCACTTTGTTACAACCAAAGCTGCTCACAGCCTACTCACCATCATGTGCTCCTTGGCTTCATTAACCCAAATGCATTTGCTTTTGAGATTCTCAGGGTTGCCACATTCAAAATTACCTGGGGAAAAAAACCAACAGTCCAACAGAAAGAATGGCTTCCAAGAAGGGCCTCAGACAGCTCAGAATTCCCCAGGGCTGCCTGGAAATGCTGCCCTTTAAAATCTGCCACAGCTCTGGGCAAAATGATTGCAAGGGAAGATTGATGCTGCAGGCAGATAAGATTAATAAAATGTTCAGCCACAGCACAGAGGTTGGCTTAGGGCAATCAAACCTCAGTGTGGGAGCTTCCAGGCACAGAATGAGAAGGAAGAAAAAGTGTTTGTCCCCCTGCAGGGCACACAACCAGGTCCCTGACCTGCTGCCCTGCAGAGGGGCTGCTGCCATCAGGTATCCAACCCTGCAGGGCTGAAGCTAATGATAAGCACTCAGAGAATCAAGGCTGGACAAGACCTCCACAAGCACATCCAGTCCAACCCTCTAGCCAACAGCTCCATGACCACTAAACCATGTCCCCAAGTGCCACATCCACCACTCTGCAGGTGTCCAAGTCTGATTTGAGAAGATTCAGAAGTTCTGTGGAGCTGAGGCATCTGAAAGCTGCAGCCTTGAGGACTGAGATGCAGGCAATGGAGCTGCAGCACTCAGAAGACTGCTCTGCATCTTGCTGGACAAGTTCCTCCTCATCCTCTGAGCTTCTAGCACCCTTCTCCACCATAAGGTGCTGGGTGTGGGCCAGGTCTGCTATTCTACAGCACAGAGACTGAAGCACCAAGCTAGGTTAGCTCCTGAGCTAGGAGAGCCTTCCTCTGTCCTGAGAAGGAAGAGAGGCACTCACAGCATCAGCTGCCACACTGCAGCACCACTGGCAACTTCTGGAGTCACTTTAACTTTATTTTCTGAGAACACATCAGCTTCTCCTTACTGCCTCTGAGTGGCTGGAAGACAGTTTCAAGATGCTGGTGGAGAAGAACCACGAAGCTGAACGTTTCTGCCTCCAAGTTCCCAACAGCTCAAGTGCAAACAAGGAGCTCTCCACAGGAGCAGTGGTTGGAGTGCATTAGCTAAGCAGTATTCCAAAGCAAAACAAACAGCTTTTTGTCTATTACCTGACTTCCTCAGAGCCCTCCAGATGGAACTGACTGTTCCCTAAGCCTCTCTTTCCAAAGGGAGGTTACAACTGCCCAGACAGCTGGCAGAGGCAGTTTGCTGACTGCTCCCAAGTGTTTGATAATGACAAGGGGAACTTACCAGCCTGCACAGACAGGTAGTTGTAGAGCTCATGCAGCATGTTCATGACCCTGTCCTTCTGCTTGCTTTGGCAGAACTGCAAGTCAGAAACAGGTAACAAACATGAGCAGACTGGCAGGGACAGGACAGTGCTCATCCAGCTGAAAATACCCCAACCCAACAGCAGGGCCTGGCTCAGTCATGCAAGCTCATGTTCCAGTTAAACACACAGGCAGCAAAGATCTCCAGTTCCTGAGTCAAACCCAAGCTGGGACATCCCCTGGAGCAGTCACTGACTCCCACAGCCCAACCTGCACCACCCCCTCTGACCAACCACAGATTCTTTGCCTCCAGAATGGCTCAGGTTGGAAGGGACCTCAGAGCTCATCCCCTCCAGCCTCCCCAACATGGGCAGGGACACCTCTCAGCTAGACTCAGCTGCTCAAAGCCTCATCCAGCCTGGCCTTGAACACCCCCAGGGAGCAGCCATCCACAGCCTCCCTGGGCAGCCTGTGCCAGGCTCTCACCACCCTCACACTGAAACACTTCTCCCTCAGCTCCACTCTAACCCTGCTCTGCCTCAGCTTCAAACCATTCCCCCTTGGCCTGTCTCAGACACCCTCAAGAAAAGTCTCTCTGTAGCCTTCCTGGAGGCTCCCTTCAGGCAGTGGAAGACAACACCAGAGGGGACTAAGCAGAACTCTGAATGCAGTATGGAATTTCTCTCTCCTAAATAAAGAAAAAGAAAGAAGGCTGCACAGACACTTCCTGATGCAGCTGAGGGAAGTGGCTGGGTTCAGCCCTCCCCAGCTCTACTGCAAGCCACCAGCACTTCTGTTACAACTGCTGAGGACACTGATTTCCATCATGGGAAGCTGAAATGTTTACCTCCTGCACACTCCTCCTTTCACGTGGCCTATTCACTCCAGCTCAGCAAAACACCTTTTTTTTTCCCTGAAGTGCTCATTTTACAGTGAAAGAGCATCTTGGTGGAAGCTGCCCAGATTAGTGTGAGAATCCCCCCAAACACAAAGAGAGGGATGCTCACCTTGTCTGTCTTCTCATTACAGTCCACAGGCAAGAGATTAACTGCAAAAGAGAAGGTGAGGCTGAGTCAGCTGGCTGCAGAGCAAGAGCTTTGCTTACCAAAGTCATTCATTCTCTTTGAAAAGCAAGCTCTCCTCTCAAGCCTGCCTCTGATTTTCTTAATCTCACTCTCCAGGACCCTGCTATGCAAATGCTGCATCCCAAGCACCACTGCAAGCCACGCAAATGGAATGGGCACAAAGGATGAGCCCAGTTCAGCTGGGAAGTCAGAAGTGGGGGCTGAAGGGTTTAATAGCTCCTTTTAATGAGCTGTTTCCTGCTCCTCTGCTAGCTGCTGCTTTGCACAGCTCCTTTTACAACCTAATAATGGCATTCCCTCCACACCATGGTCACTGGAAATATCAGGCTGAGAGGAGGGATTTAAATCAAGCCTCCTCAAGGCAAAGGCAGAGGATTTATTGGAGTTGGAGCTGTTAGCTCTGCAGATTATGGCCTCTGCTTTAACACCTCCCAGCCACTCCATACACACCAGTGTGCTGTGCAGCATTTCGAGCAATCCTAACTTCCTCAGAATGTAAAGAACTGGCAGCTGTGCTGCAGGGTTTTGTGCCTCAAAATAGCATCAAGTGATGGCTGCCTGAGAAATTCAATCAGCTTCCTTCTGACGCCAAGCGAGCAGGAAACAACTTCCCCAGCCCATGCAAAGTGCCCAAGCAGCCCCAGGCACAGTGTGCCAAGCTTCCCAACCACACCCCAGTCCCCTTCTTCTTTCAGTTCAGAGCCATCAAGTGGCACCATGCCCCTCTGCTCTGGCTGGGGAGATCTGCCTTGGCGAGCAGGGAAGCCTCTGTCCATTCCTCACAGGAGCTCTGCCACAGCACCAAGTCAACCACTGCACCTCTCAGGTGGCCAGGATAAAGGCCAGGAAGGGCTGAGCTGCAGAGAGGCCAAGATTAAAGACACACAAGGGGCAACTGCAGAGCCATTATGTGAGACAATGGACAATCCTAAACCCCATCCTTGGCCCAGCAGGAATGTCACTCTCCATAAAACCCAGGGCTGTGCAGAACCCAAGGCCAAACACGTTGGGCAAAGAAATAAGCAGACACTTGACTTCCTCCCCATGACTAACAAGGCCTCCCACGGGTAAGGGGAGATGGAAATGAGGACAGAAGCAGAAATGTCAAGTTATAGCAATAAGAGTGACAAATGAGATGGCAATGGAAGCAATAAAAGCAGAAAAGCAAGGAGAGGAGCAGCATTTAAACCCCAAGCTCAACCCAGTGCACGTACAGCTCTCCTCTCTCCTGTCGAGCCAGCCTGAGCCAATCATCTTCACCACGAGGATGCCCAGAAAAATCATCAGCAGCACAAAGCTGGCAAGGAAGAGGAACTGGGAGAGGTAGTACTCAAAGCCTTTGGCCTCGCCTCCTGCCTGCTGCTTGGGAGCTGTCCGCAACAAGTGAGGGCGGGCGGTCACCCCCTGCCCTGCCCCCGCCCCTTCCCACCAGCTCCCCGACGCCTGCCCCGGGTCTCTCCTAGTCCTCCAGGGGAGCCGCCGGATCAATCCCGCTCCCCAGCTGCTGGGGTTCAGGTCCTTGTCTGCCTCCTTCCGAACATCGGCAGCCAAATCCTCCTTCCCCCTCCCAAAGCGGTGACTTAACCCCGCGGGTGCCGCCGAGGTGCCCCAGTGGGTGCTGGGGGTCACCTCCCCCTCCCGCCTCCACCAGCTGTTGGAGAAGAGCCTCTTCCTCTCCCCCGCTGTCTCCCACTGTGCTCGGGAGCTCTGCCCCCCACTTCCACCTCCTGACGAGCCCCAGTAGCTCCTGGCCTTCAGGCCCCCACTCTCTTCACTGGTAAGGGGCTTGGAGCTGAGCCCTCCGCTCCTGCCTGCAGAGGTGCCCCAGGCGGACATGGAGCTCAGCCTCCCAGCCCCATCCAGGGATGTCCCTGACCCAGCCACACCGCTGAGCCCCCCACTTCTGTCTGCAGACTGGCTCCACTGGGATGTGGAGTTTGATCCCCAAAACCTGTCCAGAGACGGCCTCAAGCCACTGCTGAGCCCCCCACTTCTCTCTGCTGCTGCGCCCCACTGTGATGAGGAGCCCCGAAGCCCATCCAGGGACGGCTCCAGTTCAGCGCCAAGCTCCTCACTTCTCTCTGCAGACCATTGGGACGTGGTGCCTGGCCCCCGAAACCCATCCAGGGACGCCCCCAGCCCAGTGCTGAGCCCCCTGCTTCTCTGAGCAGACGTGTCCCATTGGGATGGGGGGTTCAGCCCTCCCCCAAGCCCCCCACTTCTCTGTATGGATGTATCCCACTGGGAAGGGGAGCTCAGCCCGCCAAGCCCGCTCACAGATGACCCCAGCCCATCCCTGGCCCCTCCACTTCTTTCTACCGACGTCCCCCACTGCGCCGAGGTACTCAGCCCCCCAAAACTGTCTCGAGACAGGCCTCCCTCAGTCCTGGAGCTCAGTCCTCCGCTCCGGCCCGGGGGAGACCCTCGGGAGCCCGCCCAGGACAGCCCATCGCCCTCTCCAGACGTCCCCCAGCGGGACGCGGGCAGCTGCCCCCCTTCCTCCTCTTCCTCCTCATCCTCATCTTCCTCCTCACTGTCGCGGGTGGCCCCGACGTGGCCGAGGTTGAAGCCGGAGCGCTGCCGGGAGGGCGAGGCCTGCTGTGGCTTGACAGGGGTGCGGGCCGGGCTCGGCGGCGCGCCGCGGCCTCTGCGCTTCGCCGCCGCTACCTCGGCCCGCAGGCATCCCAGCTTCTTGATGTAGACCTTGCGGGTGGTGGCGGTGATGGGCCCCGGCTGGTAACCGAGCTCTAACAGCTCCTTCCGGAGCTCCGCGTCTGTCAGCTCCGCCATGGCCGCGACACTGACACCAGGCCCCACCGGAAGTGCTCTGGGAGCAGGGAAGCGCGGCCGCCATCTTGGGAGGGGCCCGCCGCACCTCTTCGGGCGGCCATCTTGGGAAGGGAATGCGAAGCTCGTGAGGCCTCTGCCGCCCACACAACTGGCGCCATGTTGGTAAGGGAGGTGGGTCATGGGCGCCATATTGAGAAGGTCGAGGGAAGGCGCTGCCTCGTGGCTGCGGCTCCCGCGTGGTGCAGCCATGTTGGGGAGGTCAGGGGCGCTCTCCCCGAGGGAATGGTGCGTGGGAGCTACTGAGCTTCCTAGGAGAGGGGAAAGCGGGGAGAAAGGGCGGCAGAAAAGGGCAAAAGCAGCCTGAACACATGGGGCTGGCCAGTGTGAGCACCCCAACATTCTGAGTTCCCCTGTTCAGGAGCAAGCATGGCAGTTGAGCACCGCTCCCCAACCTGTGGCCAGGTCATGCTGATGCTTTGACACTTAGGGACGTTTATGAGAAGGCAGAGTCTTTCCCAGCCACCTGCCACCTTCCACACATGCTTTCCTCATCTCTCTCATCGCTGCCAAGCTCCAGTCATTTACCTGGCAGCCATCAAGAGGGCTGGAGCAGTGCCACTGCTTTGGGCAGGACCAGGATCTGAGTCCCAGGGATCTGGCTGGGGAAGGAGGTTCCTCACACACTTTGCAGCCTCAAAAGGCAAAACCAAACATCGACCTGAAAATTTATTTTGGCAAGGCAGTGATGTACAGTAATTGCTTTTCCCTGCCTCTGCCTATAAAGAAAGTAATGAAAGTGTCTCAAATACTGTGGCATAATATCAGAATTTAATTAAAGATAATGAAAAAGTAGTGATGAATGCATGCAGGCTGTCAGTGCATCGCTGCTGTTGTGATCAATGACTGAGGAGTGCTGGAAACTTTGTGGTCCTGCAGGAGTGGCACCTTCAGCACGTTGAAGCTGGAAGGGGCTGTGGGGGAGCTCAGCCTGCAGCCTTGCCCCTCACTCCCAGGAGGATGCTAAACTAAGCCTCCATAAAGCCTCCTCTGAGGACAGGCTGAAAGAGTTGAGGCTGTTCAGTCTGGAGAGGAGAGACCTCCTTGTGGCGTTCCAGTATTGGAAGGGGGCTACAGGAAAGCTGGGGAGGGACTTTTTAGGGTGTCAGGGAGTGACAGGACTGCAGGGGACAAAACTAGAAGTGGGAAGATTCAGACTGGATGTTAGGAAGAGGTTCTTCACCATGAGGGTGGTGAGACACTGGAACAGGTTGCCCAGGGAGGTGGTGGAAGCCTCATCCCTGGAGACCATTTTGCTTGAGATAGAGATAGAGATAGAGACAGAGACAGAGACAGAGACAGAGACAGAGACAGAGACAGAGATAGAGATAGAGCCCTGATAGGGAGAGTCATGCCTGGAAGGATGGTTGGGGTCCATCCATCTTCTTCCAGCTTCTTTCCCACTCTTCAGGCTCCTGAGAGTGGAAGAAATTAATTTTCCAAAGCAGAAGACACCCTTGTCCTTTGGTGCACCTTTGAACATCACAGTGGTGGCTGCAGGACAGGGCAGAGGTTCCTGTGGCTGCTGTCCCAAGGTCACAACCAGCAGTGCCTCTCTGAGCCCATCTCTAGCTGGGGTCACTGGCAGGAGTCATTGGCACAAACGAGGGCTGGGGTAGGGCTGCTGCAGCTTGTCTGGGCCAGGTGGTGGAAGCAGAGGGAGGCAACCCTGCAAAGTCACCCTGCTGGATCTCCTTATGGAAATCTCTGCAGCATCAGCCCCATCACCATGGTGGGAAACAGTCCAGGAAGCAAATCCAAGAGGCTCATCTTCACTTTCTTTCTTGCTGTCACTGGGAAACTTTCCTTCCTAGGTGGCACAGGAGAGCTGTCAGCCTGGGAAGCCTCTTGGGTGGAAGAGCTGTGCGGGAGGACCTGCTGGGGACACAGCCCTGCCCTCACTTAGGAGCAGTTTGCCCTCCAGAGGAAGTTGCTGGTTTGCTGTGGCAGGGCAATATTAAACCTGGGGTCCAGGTTTGGGTCTCTCAGTAGTGACAAGGCAGGGCCCCCCGAGGCAGAGCTGGTTAACGTGGTGCAGCTCCTTCCACTCCGGATCGCCCACGGGCATCACAGCACTGCAGCCTGGTTGGCACTGCCTGAGCTCCTGCAGCCCAGCAGCTGCTCTCACTGTCAGCCTGTTGGAATGTGTTATTTCCTCTCCTCCTCCTGCTCAGACTCATTTCTGGTGATTTCATAGCCCCACCTGCCTCAGCAACCATCCCTCCAAACTTGGAGCTCAGCTGATCAGGCCAGGCTGGGACTGTGCCTTTGAATGCAGTGGCAAAGCTGGAATCCACCCTGTGCTGGGGGCTGCATTAAACACTGGGAGATTTCTTCTCTCCTGAGGGCTGGCTTGCAGCAGGGAGAGTCCTGGGGAGTGTCCTTCCAGCACAAACAGCTCCTGAGCGGAGCCACAGCGAGCACAGAATTTGTGTTAGGTTGGGGAGGATAAAATTGGATTGCAGTTGGATGCATTCACACACACAGCTCTGAGCTCATCCCTCCTCACTTTACATATGTTGGATTTCCTGCTGCCAGTGGAGAGAGGCAGCTCTAAAATAAGCCCAGGGATGTGAGCTGGAGAGCAGCAATATGTTCAAGTGGGATTACAAACCTCCCCTCTGGGCTGGCTGCAGAGGCGGGAGCAGGGCCAAAGCTCTGTGTGGTTCCACAGCTCTGGGACAGGAGCTCCTCACCATGTTTGATGTTTGTGGCCTGGGGAAGTCAGAGGGGGTTAGGATCACAGTAGGAACTGCAGAGCGGGGCTGCTGCTCACTCCCAGCAGTGTGGGGCAGGGTGCCCCCCACACCCAGTTCCCCTACCCCACGCTCACCCTGCACTGGTGTCACCAGTTTGGCCAGGAAAGCCAGGAAACCTTTGCCTCCCTTTCCCTCGTTGCCAAAAGGGAGGGTTCAGCCTCATTAGCCTGTGAGGGTTGATTACAGAGGCTCCACAACCTGCCCTGCCCTGCCCTGCCCTGCCCAGAAGGGCAGTGCTACTCTTGACCACTGCAAGCCCTCCCTCTCTGCTTCCCCACACCTGCTGCTTGCCATCTGGCTGAGAGGCTGCAGGGGAGCAGGCAGCAATCCTGCAGTTAATTACACTGCACAGTTTATTATCTCACCTCAGATTCTTGTTGCTCATCTCTTTTACAGATTCCCTTTACATAAGTGGAGTCCTCCCAGCTGTCACTCTCTCTTCTGCAGGGATCAGTCAGCTGCAAAGAGAAGAGAGGACAGAACAAGTGTCCTGGAACGTGTCAGTCTTTCTGAGGCTTTGTAGATGGTTCCTCCTCCTCAGCTCCCCAGCTGGAAGGCAAACTGAATGCAGCTCAGAGCAGAACAGCCCCCAGAGGGCTGCTGGGGACCCTCTGACTTTGGGATATTTAATCCCTGCTAAGGCAAAGCTCCAGAGATGACAACTTGTGAGACCCATTCCACCCCCCAGGCAGGAGAAGCTGCATAAGATGCTGCCCCTGGGCACCTTCTGGTGCCATCCCCATCCACCAGGAGCACAGCCCAGGGCTGCAAGTCGTAGCCCTCAGCACCCTGAGGAGCAGCTCCTTCTGGCTGTGCAAGCAGTGAGGTGTTCAGGCCTGAGTTGCCTTGCAGGTGTCACTTGTGTCAGAAACTGTTGGAAATTGCACCCTGAGGACTTTTTGGGGGGAGGAGGAGTGGGGAAGTGAGAAGAAGAGGCAAGGAGAGCTGCTGGGAAGTGTTGCAGTGCTGCTGAGAGTCAGTATCAGCTGTAGGGCACAGCCAGCCCCCAAAGAAAGACAACCTGCCCAGAAGTGTACAGGAGAGCAAGTGTGGTGTCTGAGGAGTCAACAAAGGGAGCAGACATGACACAGAAGCCTTTCTGAGGACTATAAATATCCTTGTGGTGAGAACCTGGTTAGAGGAAGGAGAGGCAGAATTCCCAGGGCAGAGCTCAGCCTACTGACAGTGCTGTCTGGGGTGTCCTGGAACAGCTCTGCTGGCAGTCTCTCCAGGACACCTTGTTCTCTGTCCAGCTGCCTTGGGGGGAGCCACATCCCAGCTCTGACAGGAGCAGCTCACTGTGGAGGAAGCCACAGGAGTCCCTCCCCAGCTCTCCTGGAGTCCCTTCAGGTAGTGGAAGGCTGCTCTAAGGTCCCCCTGGAGCCTTCTCTTCCCAGGCTGAACAGCCCCAACTCTCTTTCTTCACAGGAGAACTGCTCCAGCCTTCAGATCTCCTCTGTGGCCTCCTTTGGACCTGCTCTAGGAGGTCCCTGTGCTGTTGGGGTGAGTGCTCAGGAGAGGAAGGGCAGCTTCTGGAAGGCTGATTTCAGCTCTGCACATCTAGAAGACCCTCAGCCAGCAGCAGAGATGTAGCTACCAAGGTTGTGGTGCATGAACAAGTGAGCTGGGGACCGTGTGTGGGTCCCAACCATCTTCTTCAGGGAGGCTGAAGGCTCCCTGTGAGTGGAGAGGTGCTGGAGATGAGATCAGCCTTCAGTGCCCATGGCTGGTGTGGTGCAGGGGGAGCTCACTGCAGCTTACTGTGTGTAAGGAGATGCAGGTTCTGAGCCTGCCTGCCTGCCACCATTCAGTAGGATTAGTTTCACATCAAAATCAAAAACGTTCTCCTGTCTGCACATCCTAGAGGTGACAACCATCTGGAGGATGGTTAATTATTTGTCACAACAAAAAGAGCCATCAGCCTGGGGAGGGGAGGCTGCAGGAAGGGAAGAAAAATGAGACCCAGCATCTGCAGGTGACAACCAGAGAGCTCTCCTGGCCCTGTCTGAAGGAATCCAGACTCTCCTTCCAGTCTCACGTCTCAAAAGTTGTCTCTGCCATCTCCCACAAACACTTTAGGATGAGTGAGGGACAGACAGAATCCCAGAGTGGCTCAGGTGGGAAGGGACCTCAGAGCTTATCCCCTCCAGCCTCCCCACCATGGGCAGGGACACCTCTCAGCCAGACTCAGCTGCTCAAGACCTCATCCAGCCTTGAACACCCCCAGGGAGCAGCCATCCACAGCCTCCCTGGGCAGCCTGTGCCAGGCTCTCACCACCCTCACACTCAAGAACTTCTTCCTCAGCTCCACTCTAACCCTGCTCTGCCTCAGTTTCAAACCATTCCCCCTTGGCCTGTCTCAGACACCCTCAGCAAAAGTCCCTCTGCAGCCTTCCTGCAGGATCCCCTCAGGTACTGGCAGGCAGCTCTGAGGTCCCCCTGGGAGTCTTCTCTCTCCAGGCTGCACACCCCCAGCTCCCTCTGCCTGTGCTCACAGCAGAGCTGCTCCAGCCCTTGGCTCATCTTTGTGGCCTCCTCTGAACTGGCTCCAGCAGCTCTGTATCCTTCTCCCGGTGTCTGCAGTTTGGGCAGAAGGGCCTGGCCATGGTGAGCACTGGCAGAGCTTAGGGGATGAGGGAGGAACAAAAACCTGTCCTGGTTTATTCAGGGCTCCAGCCCCTGCAGTCCCTGGGGCTATCCTGCATCTTCTGGAGGTCACTTTGGATGAGAAGGGGCACGAGGTCTGCAGTCTGCTCAGACAGCACAGACACAAGGCACAGCAAGGGCAGGGTGGCCACCACCTTGTTTGCAACCATTGTGAGAGGCTGAGCAGCTCAGGAGAGGAGAGCAGGGTGCAGGGGGAGGGCTGTGTGACAAGAATTCTCTCTGGCTCCTGATCAGCTGCAATCTCATTTCTCTACCAGCTAACCAGAGGGATATTTACTCTTCCTCTTGCTCCTGAGCTGAGACTAGAAGTGTCTTGCCTGACAATTCTCCTCTCAAACCTTTTACTGTAAACAGATTTGTTCTTGAGCAGGACCTCCAGAGACTCCAAGCTCAGCCCTTCAGCTCCCTGTGTGCTTCAAGCCTGAGCCCTGCAGTTATGCTGGCTCAGGACCCACAGAGACCCTGAGCAGGGCACTGCCAGCAAGGGAGGCAGAGTGCTGCCAGAAGGGAAAAAAGCCTGAGCCAGCTGCTCTGTTACCTTTGGGGTCCATATTGCTCACCCCTGAAAATCTTTCTTGAGGGACTGAGGGAACAAAGCCTGACTGGGTCCAGGAGAGCTGGGAAGGGCTTTTGCCAGCCTGGCTCCAGGAGAGCCTGGACTAAAGGCAGTTACCTTCTGGAGTGATTTAACAGCAGCTCCACGTCAGAGCAGGACTCATGTAAACATTAACTCTGCTCTTTAAATATTAAAATATTCCCTGCAGACCAATTTAATGAAGTCTGGTCCCACAGCTTAGCTGCTCTACCTGATTGGAGCCTGATCTTTAATTAGTTTCAGAAACCTCTTGCTTTGGATGTTATTGAGAAGACATTGTTAGGGCAAACCTGACCCCTAAATTGGATTTCCCATAAATATCAGCTGGGATTGAACCAGAAGACAGTGGGGTTCATCAATATTCCCTCTGCATAGCTCTTGCCAGTCACATCCCTCCCCTGTGCCTGCCCAGGAGAGGGCTGATGGCAGGTGAAGGTGGCTGTAGCCCTTCTCCTGCCCCTCTCCTCTCCTCCTTAGATTCAAGGTAATAAATCCCCTGGCAGCATCCAGAGCTAAATATTAAAATCCTAAATAAACCTAAACATGCTAAAAACCTACCCAAGAGCTTCAGCAGCAGAGCAGACAGGTGGGGAACTGGCAGAGAAGAGTCTCCACGTGGCCTCTTTCACCACCCCAGCTGAGCATCTCCCCCTCCTCACTCTTGCTGAAGGACCTCTGCACAGCTCCCTGCCCCTGCTCCCATCTGAAGTGGCTTCTGCAGGACTCCTGGCATGGCTGTGCTGGGTGCAGTTGATGGATCAGCAGATGGCCTTGGGAAGTGACAAATTAATTACCAAGAAAGGTCACTTTTCCAAAGCACTAAACTTTCCCATGTCTCATCCCCTCTTACCTCAAAAATGTGGCTGGCTGGCAGGTTTCCATCCATCTGTGTTGGAAAGAACAATCAAAAGAGAGCCTGAGAATGAATCATGCCTGGGGGTGCTGGTGGCCAGGGTCACCTCAAAGATTGTCCCCCTTGTCCTTGGCACTGCTGAGTGCTGGGCTGAGTGCTGGGGCCCTCACTCCAAGAAGGACATTGAGGAGCTGGAGCAGGTCCAGAGAAGGACAACAAAGCTGGGGAAGGGTCTGGAGAACAGGGCTGGGGAGGAGCAGCTGAGGGAGCTGGGGTGGTTCAGCCTGGAGAAGGGGAAGCTGAGGGAGACCTCATTGCTCTCTACACAGCAACCAAAACACTTCTGTGATTCTGTGACTCACAGCAGCCACCAGGCTGGGAAAGAAAGTGTCCCCCAGCCCCAGCTGCCCTCCCTGCTGTTCACAGCAGGATCCCTATCACCCCACTCCCATGAGGGGAGTTTTGGTTGGGCTCAGATGGGCCAGGAGCCTGGCACAGGCTCTGCTCAGAGCAGCATCTGCAGCACACAGAGAAGCTGAGGTGGTTGAGGAGGTCATTTTAGGTTCCCTGCTTTGGGAGCAGGAGCAGAAAGCTCTCCTTTTCTCACAGCCCAGGCTCCATCCTGCAGCTGCTGTCCCTGCATGGCTGTGGTTCAGATCCAGCAGGCACTGTGCTAATGAATAAAGCAGCAGTGGCAAATGTGAGTGCAGCTTCCCCAGCATTAATGCTAGATAAATATTTGAAGACTCACAGGCTCCCCACACGTGTTCCTTTGCTGCATAAACATTTTAAGGGCACAGACTTGCCCCTCCCATGCCTGCTCTCGCCTGGCACCCCCTCCCTTTCTCGCTGGCTGGTGTGGTTTGGCTAATTCAGGGCTGCAGAGCAGGGCTGGGTGAGAATCACCAGCAGGGATTTAGCCTCCTGCTGACTCCCCAGAACACTTCACCCCCTGGTTCAAGCAGCAAATAATCATCTTCCAGCTGGATGGGGAATTTGCCTCCTGTCCCTCTGCCTCTGCAGCCAGCCCAGAGAGCAGAGGTTCTGCTTGCTGGTGGCAGAGAGCTCCAGGAGAGGTGCAGGGTGGCCTTGGGCAGGGAGGTGAAGCAGCGGGGAGGGAGCATCCCAGCACTCACTTTCCAGAGGTAGCAATCCCAGTTTTACCTGCAGATGCAGTGCCCTGTAGCTCTTCAGCATCAACATCTCCAAGAGACCCCAGGCACAGCAGCACCTTTGCAGCAGACTCATCTCCAGCTCCAGTTGAGGTCCTCAGCATCTCACTGAGCTCCTCCAGGTCTGCAACACATCTGCAAGAGCTTCCCACAGCCAGTGCCTGGACTCCATGGTCCTGAAGGTCTTTTCCAACCAAAACAATTCAGTGATTCACAGATTGGGTGGAAGGGAGCTCCAAGGGCACCTTGTCCACCCCTCTGCACTCAGCAGGGACAACTCCAGCTGGAGCAGGCTGCCCAGGGACACATCCAGTCTGATCTTGAATGTCTCCAGGGATGGAGCCTCCACCACCTCCCTGGGCAGCCTGTTCCAGTGTCTCCCCACCCTCATCTCATTCTGGGTGAGACCTGGCAAATGAGAGCTGGACTCACCAAAGCCTCTCCAGAAGCCAGGCTTGAGGTGACCTCAAGTGAACAATTCAGAGCTGGGGACATCTGGAAATGCTTCCTGCTGCCTCTGTTTCTCCATGGAAGCACAAAAGAAAGAGGGAGATGGATGGGATGGATGCAGCCCAAGTGTCCCATCCCAGGAGAATTGCCTTCCACCAGAATTAGAAATAGAAAATCAAATCAAATTTAAAATCCCTTTTAATACAAATTTCTGTGCTTGTAAAACCTCTCAAACAAGGGGGGAAAAAAGCCAAGAGAAAAATGTTCCCTTGCTGTGTTTTTCTTCATTTTTTGGTCACTCCTTTGCCATCCTCTCCCCAGTCTGGAGCAAGTGAAGAGAGAAAGGAGAAGAGGTGAGAACAGAGGATGGGCTGCGTCTCATCTGCTTCCATTTTGGTTTTCAAATCCAAACCCTTGGGTTTTCACTTGAAGGCTCTGGAATATTTTTAGGAATGGCAGAAAATGCAGTTTGATGAGCAGTGAGAGGCTGTGGCTGGCTCATCCCTGGCAGATGGAGCTCTTCCTTCACATCTCACTGCTCTGGCTCCTGGCGTGCTGCAGACTCAGGGCTCGGCTGGTGGTGACCCAGGGGTCATGAGGTGCCACAGCCAGAGATGGGACATCCTGCCTGGGACATCCCACTGCTGGGCTGAGGCCTGGTGAGAGACAACTGAGAGAATCATAGAATTGTCTTGCCTGGACAAGCCCTGCAAGGTCAGCAACCCTTCACCACCATGGCCACCACACCATGTCCTGAAGTGCCATGGCCACAGGTTTGTTGAGCACCTCCAGGGGTGGTGGCTCCACCACTTCCCTAACTCAGCAGTTCAGGAAAGGAGCTCCCAGCCCCCCTGCTGGGGCCTGCTCTTTACAGCCTGAACCAGCCTGGGTTCATCCTTCCCACCCAGCAGGCACCCACCTTCTCATTCCTCATTCCCTCCTCCTCCCCCATCAGACCCAGAGGTCAGGTTGAGCACAAGGAGGCAGAGCTTGGAGGCCACTGAATGGCTGCTTTGCAGGGCTGCCTGCACTGGCAGAGCAGCAGGAGGCTGAGGTGGTGCTCACTCATGGGGGGCAGAAGCCAGCCTCAAGGGCACTGCTGTGGGTGGGGGTGGCAGGGGCAGCCCATGGCAGCTGCAGGCAGTGGCTGCTTGCTGAGGGAAGGGAGGGAAGAGCAGTTTGCAGCTGTTGTGCTTGGAGGTTGTCTGTCCCAGGGACAAGTGTAGCATGAGGAAGCATTGCTGAGCTCAATGCTGCCAGCTCCCAAGAGAATTCCTGATCCCGGTGGCTGGATCCTGCTGGATGCCCAGCACTTATCAGTGCTTTCAGGTAGAGAGGAGCCCTTCCCCCGTGCAGAAACTCTGCAGCTGATAGCAGTTTATCTGCAGCAGGGGAGAAGATCTTGATGCAGCTTTATCTCCTCTCAGGCTTTCAAGGCACCAACTCATCCTGCAAGGCAACGAGGGAGCAGAGGCTGATGCCTTCAGGGGGAAGGAGAGGCAGCAGGCATGGGAGCCAAGCTGCTCCCTCCGAGTGTTTCTCATGGGAGAAGCCCAGTGGTGAGTGGAGCAGCAGCACCAAGTCCCCCCTGGCTTGTGGTGCTTCAGCCAATGGAAAATCTCAGCAGAAAGATCTGCAGAGGTGTTTGGAGCCATCCAGCCAAGGCTGATTCCAGCACAGGCCTCAGATTTTATAAAATGCTCTTTTAATCCAGGGATATTTTGCTGAGATGATGAATAGCAACCTCGGGGAGAGCTCCTCAGCCACAAAGGCTTTAGAGAGCTAAACAGTAAAGATTGAGAATTAAGGACAATAAATATTAATGAAAGGAGTGGGGAAATCAATCCCTTCTCCAGACAGCCCTGCCTGGGCCTTGCTCACCATGCTGGGGCTGCTGCCCTTTGCTCTGCTCTCCTGCTGCAGGGCTGGGCAGAGATGCAGCTGCTGCAGGAGCCATGCAGGGGGGAGCAGGCATCATGCATGGGATGCAGAAAGAGGCAGCAACCAGAAGTGGAGCAGGAGCTGCCCACGGGTCACTGTACCAGTGTGGGACTCAAGGTGTGCCAGGAATCGCTGCCAACCCCTCTGCTGGTTCAGTGGCTGCAGGTCAAGCACAGCCCAGAGACAGCACTGTTACATAAAGGGATGGGGAGAGGCCCAGGGTGGGCTGGATGGAAGAAGGGAATCCAATTACAGGATGAAGGGCAAAGGCAGAGAAGGGACATGTTTGGTCTGGAGCAAATCCCAGGAAGACTTCAAAGCAGGGACAGCAAGAGGAGAACAACAAATGGATTGTGGGGCAAGACACTCAATGACCAAGAGAACCTGGGGCCTGAAAATGGGCACAGAGCAGGGCATGGGGACCTGTGGCTGGCTGAGAATATGGCCAGGGCAGTGTCGTAAGGGATTCTTCCTGGGACACCCAAAGCACCACCAGGATGTGGCTCTTCTGGGAGCTGGGACATCAGGCTGAGTGTTCCTGGTCCTACAGAGACACTGGATAGGGACTTTTAGGGCTAAGATGCTGAGGATCCTGGAGCAGCTCTGTGAGGAGCAAAGGCTGAGAGCCCTGAGGCTGAGAGCCTGCAGAAGAGCAGCCCCAGAGGGGATCTGAGCAATGCTCAGCAAGAGATAAAGGCTGGGAGGCAAGAGGCTGAGGCCAGACTCTGCTCAGTGGTGCCCAGGGACAGGGCAAGGGGCAATGGGCACAGACTGGAACCCAGGAGCTTCTTGACTTTGAGGCTGCTGGAGGCCTGGAGCAGGCTGTCCAGAGAGGTTGTGGAGTCTCCTTCCTTGGAGAGCTTCCAACCCTCCCTGGCCATTGTGCTCCTGGGCAAGCTGCTGTGGGTGCCCTGCAGGAGCAGGGTGGTTGGGCTGGGTGATCCTCAGAGGTCCCTTCCAACCACACCATGCTGGGATCCTGAGGAGCCAGCCCAGCCAGGCACCAGGGAACAGCCCTGCTGCAAAGCAGAAAACAAGCAAGCAAAAGCCCAAATCTCCTCTCTTGTGTTTCCCAAAAGATTACACCCGGCTGGTCACAGCAGCACAGCCCCCAGGCTCCCATGGAGAAAACCAAAGGCTCTGCTCTGGAGATGAGGAAAACATTGACCCAGTTACAGCAGAGCTACAGAGCAGGGACAAAGCAGCACTGCAGAGGGCTGCCAGCAGCCACAATAAGGCTCTTCAGGAGAAAGAAGGTTCAACTTCAGATGAAATTTACAGATCCAAACCACAAGAGCTGGATCGCTGCTATTAGCCTAACCCTCCCTGTGCTCTCTCAGCCTCCTCTTCTCCAGTCTACCCAACTCCAGCTCCCTCAGCTGCTGCTCACCAGCCCTGCTCTCCAGACCCTTCCCCAGCTTGGTCTCCCACCTCTGACTGCAAGCCAAGGCCCTGCCATGAGCTGACCAAAGCAAAGCCTGGAGAGAAGAGCTGGACCCAGCCCTCTGCCTGCCAGCCCTAAACTCCAGCCTAGCACCTGCCTGCCTCAGAGCAGAACAAAGCTCAGCAAGGGCTTGGCTGCTCCCTGCAAGACAGGAACCTCTCAGAGGAGCAGGCAGCATCTTCCCCTTTGCCTGGGCCATCACCTTCCTCACCTCAGACAGCTGCTGAAGGAGAGAGGGCTGCCTCTGCTCTGCCTCTGCTCTGCCTGTGCTGCCTGGAGCTGCTGGGCTGTGCTGGCTGCTCAGCTCCTGGTGCTGAGTGGTGCTGAGCCTGTCTTGCAGAGCTGCCCACTGCTGCAGCCTGAGTTTATCACTCAGTGCAGGGTGTTGACAGCACCACACGGTGTGGAGCAGGTTCCCAGCTGAGCCAGGATTGCTCAGCTCCTCGGCAAGAAAGTGCCAAAAGACTTCTCCAAGGGCATCCTGCAGTGCTCATGGAGATGTTACCTGGAGCAGCAGCAGCAGCAGGAAATCTTGGGAGGCAGCAGGGACCTGCTTGATTGCAAATACCATGCACAGAGCATGAGGTTGGCAGTGGTGAAGCTCTCCCCACTTCCCAACTTCCCACCCCCTGTGAGGCACTGCTGGTGGGGAGAGCCTGGAGCAGGAGCTGTGCTGGGGAACCCGCATGGAAAAGAGGAGCTGGAGTTCCTCCTGCCCAGAGCAAGGGTATGGCACAGAGAACCTCCCTCCACACCAGCAGATGCTCCTCCCGGCTGGATGCAGCTGGGAGAAGCCAGCAGAGGGCACAGCTGGGAGCCACCAGCCCTGGCCCAGCTAAGCCCTGCAGGGGGAGGACCCAGCAAAGTGAGTTGTAAATACATCTGTGCCCTCCTTCTCCTGCCACACTCCTAAGTCTCTCTGATCCAGGCTAAGGACTGAGCTGCAGGTTTGTGCACACATCCTGCTTTGGCCGGGCGGCTCCAGCGCCTCGCCCTGCACTGCCTGTCAGCTCCACTCAGCTTCACCTGCAGCAGGGCAGGAATCCAATTAGAGGCTAAAGGGTTTGCTTCCCCTCCATCTGCTCTCTGTAACGCTCCAGCTTTAGCTCCCTCTAACCCTTTCCTAGTGAGGGAGCTCACCAGTCCGGCCTAAGCAGCTCAGCGCCGTGGCCCTGCCTGGCTGCTATCTGATATGGGCAGCTGAGGTCTTCCCAGGGCAGGGGGAACCAGGAGGCACCACAGGATTTGCACCTTCCTCCTCCTGCCCATCATGGAGAAATGAGCCCCTCCAGAAGGGAAGGCAGGTGTAGGGTCCTGCACCCTGCAGCAGGACAGGTGAGGGAGGACCTGCTGGGGAGCAGCTCCATGGAGAAGGACCTGGGAGTCCTGGTGGTGCCCAGGGACAGGCCAAGGGGCAATGGGCACAATCTGGATCCCAGGAGGTTCCATCTGAACAGGAGGAGAAACTTCTTTGGTGTGAGGATGCTGGAGGCCTGGAACAGGCTGCCCAGAGAGGTTGTGGAGTCTCCTGCTCTAGAGAGCTTCCAACCCTGTGTCCCTGTGTGCCCTGCCCTGGGTCACTCTGCTCTGGCAGGGGGTTGGACTGGATGATCTCTGGAGACCTCTTCCACCCTCCACCATTCTGTGATTCTAATGAGATTCAGGGAAGCAGAACCAGCCCAAAGCCAGCTCAGCACCATTCTGCATTCAGTGCTGGGGCTCATGGCTGTGGTTCAAGGTCCTGTGCATGAGTGCACCACCAGAACTTGGGCACAGCTATTTGCTCCTTGACTGATTTCTTTTGCTCTGGCATTCCTCTATACCTTGCTCTGCACACCCCTGCATGCCCAGGGGGAGGTGGCTCCTGTGCCTTTGCCCAAGCAGCAGAAGGCACACAGAGGGCTGGGGGCAGGCACTACAAAGGGCTCCCTGCTGCCACCACTCCAGCAAGCCCAGTGGCTGTCTCTGCCTGTGGCTGCAGCCTCGGGATCCAAAGCATATCAACTGAGTGCAAGGAGCTATTGCTCTGTAATTATCATCTCTTGCTTTACACCAGACATGAAAGCCCAGAGCAGCTCAGGGCTCTGTCACGCAGTGTGCTGACAAACAATGAAGCAGAGACAATCAGAGAGCTTAGCAAGGCAGAGAGAAAGCCAAACCCTGCCAGGGGGAGGAAAACCTTCCCCTGTCTGAGGTACAAACAGGAGCAAACCAAGCCTGGCCCCTCAGCTGAACAGGGCTTGGGTGGTGCTGCTGCTGCTGTGCCCTGCAGCCAGCACAGGAAGCAGTGGGCAGCTGGCTGGGAGCCAGCCCAGAAAGTGCCCCTGCTAGGAGAGACTGAATTGAAAGCATCACTTCCCCCTTGTGCCAGCAGCAGAGGGGAGCCAGGCTGCATGCAGGACATGTCCTGAGCATCCTGGCATCCAGCCAGCTCTGCTCCCTGGGGTCATTTTCCTGTGCCCAGTTTATGCCAGGCCCTTGGGCACTGCTCTGGCTGTCACCGACCTGCAGCCAGCTCCAAACCCACAACCTCCAGCTCCTGACCCAAACATTGTCCTCAGCTCACAGGAGAGAGCCAAGGCCCTGAGGACAGCTGGAGGGGGACAGCCCCTGTCAACAGAACAGCTCAGGCTCACCAGCTCCAGAGTCAGCTCCCAAAAAGGACGAGGTCTTGGTCCAGACCTTCTGGAACTTCCTATTCAGCTCCCAAAAAGGAGAAGGTCTCAGTCCAGATCTAGTTGAAGGTCAGAAGAAAGGCCTCTTGGTCCTGTTGTTGGCAGTCCTCTGTCTGAAAGGTTTCTGGGTCCCACATATGAAGCCAAATCTGTGCCACACTTCAGCTGCAAGAGTGGACAGGGGATCAAGAGTAAAAAATCTCTGTGCCAGAAATCCTCCTCCCCCATCAGAGCAGAGCAGAGCAGGACATCATTTCACCTCTTCTCCCCAAAACTCTGCCTCCTTTTACAGCTCTTTACTCTTTAAGAGAGGCCAGGACATCACAGGGAGGTGGCAGAAAGTCTCACAGAGGTGGGAGCTGAAAATTGCTTCCTGGAAGATGAAAATTAACTTCCTGTTTAGCTAGAAGTGTTCAGGTACAAAGCCTTGGAGAAGCACCAGAGCTCTGAGGTGCTGCTGGCACTGGCAGCAAGGTCCAAGCCTTTTGAAGGTGGAAGTCTTTAACTGAAGAGAGTTGCTTCCTACCATGGGAGCTGGGAGGGACACGTTGGGATTCAACTCACCCTGCAAAAATGTGACCAACTTTTGTAGGTCCAGGAGCATGACTGTGGCCACAGGAGACATGGAGTGCCCCCAGCTAAAGCTTTGTGAGAAGTGAGGGCACAGATCTTCTCCAGGAGAAGTTCTCCTCAGGGAAGACCTAGACTGGGAATTTCATGTCTGGGAGCTTCAGGAGCCATGCAGTGAAACACTTCTGGAAGGTGTGGAGATCCCATGGGGAGTCCTTGTCCCAGGGCACCTGAGGCTGCTGTGTCCTACTTACTGTCCCCATGCCCCAGTTCTGCAGCTCCTGGATCTCAGCAGGTCAGCAGATCAGCGATTAGGACTCCATTCATCCCACCCACACCCCTCAGCCTTCCTGTCCCTCCAGCTCTGAGACTCCAACCTTGCAGGAGGCCTCCCTCAGCCTGCAGGGCAGCATTGGCTTTGTCAATGCCTTGGTGGAGGGCAGCAGTGGGCAAGAGGCTCACAGCTTAGGGCATTAGCAGATCAGGGCCATTAACACCAGCACATGTCAGAGATTAAAGGAAGAGCTGCACTAAGGCGTCTTAGGCAGGTCCCCTGGAGAAGGAGCAGGCATGACCCAGAAGGAAGAAGTGGGGAAAGAGCTCAGAGGGGATGGAGCCTTGGAGCTCCAAGCTGGCATTGACCCTGCTGAGAAGGGCTTCAGAGTCTCATGCCTGTGGGCAGGAGGATCTCGCTCCCAGACTGGGAGCAGCTTCCTGCTGCCCTGCCTGCCCTCCCAGTGCAGCTGCAAGCTGCTCTTCGTCTCTCTGCATCATCTCTGGAGGGAATTCAGGACATCAACATTACTGAGGCTTTGCCTTCCCTCCCTGGGGCACCCAGGTGTTGCTTCTCCAGCCAGCAGTGACATTTGGCAAGACTTGTTTTAGAGCTGTGGCTAAAGACCCTCCCTAAACCTCACCAAGCCTTGCCAGGCTGCAGCCCACATTGGTGTTCCAATCACTGGGATGGGGAGGAGGCTTGGGTGGGAAACACTGACCAGCAGCTTGCCCAGGAGACAGGGAGTCACAGTGCTGATTGGGCCCCATCCATCCACCCATCATCCACCCATCATCCAGCCCTCCATGCATCATCCACCCACCATCCACCCATCATCCACCCATCATGCAGCCCTCCAGCCATCCACCCACCATCCAGCCCTCCATGCATCCACCCATCATCCACCCACCATCCAGCCCTCCAGCCATCCACCCATTCTCCACCCATCATCCACCCACCATCCACCCATCATCCACCCATCATCCACCCATCATCCACCCATTCTCCACCCATCATCCACCCATCATCCACCCACCATCCACCCACCATCCAGCCCTCCATGCATCCACCCATCATCCACCCATCATCCACCCACCATCCACCCATCATCCAGCCCTCCATGCATCATCCACCCATCATCCACCCATCATCCACCCATCATCCACTCATTCTCCACCCATCATCCACCCACCATCCACCCATCATCCTTCCCTCCATGCACCATCCACCCACCATCCACCCATCATCCACCCACCATCCACCCATCATCCACCCATCATCCACCCACCATCCACCCATCATCCACCCATCATCCACCCACCATCCACCCATCATCCAGCCCTCCATGCATCATCCACCCATCATCCACCCATCATCCACCCACCATCCACCCATCATCCACCCATCATCCACCCACCATCCACCCATCATCCACCCATCATCCACCCACCATCCACCCATCATCCAGCCCTCCATGCATCATCCACCCACCATCCACCCACCATCCACCCATCATCCACCCATGCATCCACCCACCATCCACCCATCATCCACCCATCATCCACCCATCATCCACCCACCATCCACCCACCATCCAGCCCTCCATGCATCCACCCATCATCCACCCACCATCCACCCATCATCCAGCCCTCCATGCATCATCCACCCATCATCCACCCATCATCCACCCACCATCCACCCATCATCCACCCATCATCCACCCACCATCCACCCACCATCCACCCACCATCCACCCATCATCCACCCATCATCCACCCATCATCCACCCATCATCCACCCACCATCCACCCATCATCCACCCATCATCCACCCACCATCCACCCATCATCCAGCCCTCCATGCATCATCCACCCATCATCCACCCACCATCCACCCATCATGCAGCCCTCCATGCATCCACCCATCATCCACCCACCATCCACCCATCATCCACCCATCATCCACCCATCATCCACCCACCATCCACCCATCATCCAGCCCTCCATGTATCCACCCATCATCCACCCACCATCCACCCATCATCCACCCACCATCCACCCATCATCCACCCACCATCCACCCATCATCCACCCATCATCCACCCATCATCCAGTCCTCCATGCATCCACCCACCATCCACCCACCATCCACCCATCATCCACCCATCATCCACCCATCATCCACCCACCATCCACCCACCATCCACCCATCATCCAGCCCTCCATGCATCCACCCATCATCTACCCCTCCATCCATCCAGCCATCATCCAGCCATCATCCACCCATCATCCACCCACCATCCACTCATCATCCACTCATCATCCACCCATCATCCACCCATCATCCACCCATCATCCACTCATTCTCCACCCATCATCCACCCACCATCCACCCATCATCCTTCCCTCCATGCACCATCCACCCACCATCCACCCATCATCCACCCACCATCCACCCATCATCCACCCATCATCCACCCACCATCCACCCATCATCCACCCATCATCCACCCACCATCCACCCATCATCCAGCCCTCCATGCATCATCCACCCATCATCCACCCATCATCCACCCACCATCCACCCATCATCCACCCATCATCCACCCACCATCCACCCATCATCCACCCATCATCCACCCACCATCCACCCATCATCCAGCCCTCCATGCATCATCCACCCACCATCCACCCACCATCCACCCATCATCCACCCATGCATCCACCCACCATCCACCCATCATCCACCCATCATCCACCCATCATCCACCCATCATCCACCCACCATCCACCCACCATCCAGCCCTCCATGCATCCACCCATCATCCACCCACCATCCACCCATCATCCAGCCCTCCATGCATCATCCACCCATCATCCACCCATCATCCACCCACCATCCACCCATCATCCACCCATCATCCACCCACCATCCACCCACCATCCACCCACCATCCACCCATCATCCACCCATCATCCACCCATCATCCACCCATCATCCACCCACCATCCACCCATCATCCACCCATCATCCACCCACCATCCACCCATCATCCAGCCCTCCATGCATCATCCACCCATCATCCACCCACCATCCACCCATCATGCAGCCCTCCATGCATCCACCCATCATCCACCCACCATCCACCCATCATCCACCCATCATCCACCCACCATCCACCCATCATCCAGCCCTCCATGTATCCACCCATCATCCACCCACCATCCACCCATCATCCACCCACCATCCACCCATCATCCACCCATCATCCACCCATCATCCAGTCCTCCATGCATCCACCCACCATCCACCCACCATCCACCCATCATCCACCCATCATCCACCCATCATCCACCCACCATCCACCCACCATCCACCCATCATCCAGCCCTCCATGCATCCACCCATCATCTACCCCTCCATCCATCCAGCCATCATCCACCCATCATCCACCCACCATCCACTCATCATCCACTCA
This sequence comes from Indicator indicator, assembly GCF_027791375.1. Classification (NCBI taxonomy): domain Eukaryota; kingdom Metazoa; phylum Chordata; class Aves; order Piciformes; family Indicatoridae; genus Indicator; species Indicator indicator. The sequence continues at coordinate 6,501,618 of NC_072044.1, read as the reverse complement.
TCATCCACCCATCATCCACCCATCATCCACCCACCATCCACCCATCATCCAGCCCTCCATGCATCATCCACCCATCATCCACCCATCATCCACCCACCATCCACCCATCATCCAGCCCTCCATGCATCATCCACCCATCATCCACCCATCATCCACCCACCATCCACCCATCATCCACCCATCATCCACCCATCATCCACCCACCATCCACCCATCATCCACCCATCATCCACCCACCATCCACCCACCATCCACCCACCATCCACCCATCATCCACCCATCATTCACCCACCATCCACCCATCATCCACCCACCATCCACCCATCATCCACCCATCATCCACCCATCATCCACCCACCATCCACCCATCATCCAACCATCATCCACCCACCATCCACCCATCATCCACCCACCATCCACCCATCATCCACCCACCATCCACCCATCACCCACCCATCATCCACCCATCATCCAGCCCTCCATGCATCCACCCATCATCCACCCACCATCCACCCATCATCCACCCATCATCCACCCATCATCCACCCACCATCCACCCATCATCCAGCCCTCCATGCATCCACCCACCATCCACCCATCATCCACCCACCATCCACCCATCATCCACCCACCATCCACCCATCATCCACCCATCATCCACCCACCATCCACCCATCATCCAGCCCTCCATGCATCCACCCATCATCCACCCACCATCCACCCATCATCCACCCATCATCCACCCACCATCCACCCATCATCCACCCACCATCCACCCATCATCCACCCATCATCCACCCACCATCCACCCGTCATCCACCCATCATCCACCCACCATCCACCCACCATCCACCCATCATCCACCCATCATCCACCCACCATCCACCCACCATCCACCCATCATCCACCCACCATCCACCCACCATCCACCCATCATCCACCCATCATCCACCCACCATCCACCCACCATCCACCCATCATCCACCCACCATCCACCCACCATCCACCCATCATCCAGTCCTCCATGCATCCACCAATCATCCACCCACCATCCACCCATCATCCACCCATCATCCAGTCCTCCATGCATCCACCAATCATCCACCCACCATCCACTCATCATCCACCCACCATCCACCCATCATCCACCCATCATCCACCCACCATCCACTCATCATCCACCCACCATCCACCCACCATCCACCCATCATCCAGCCCTCCATCCATCCACCCATCATCCAGGCCTCCAGCCATCATCCACCCATCATCCAGGCCTCCAGCCATCCAGCCATTATCCAGCCCTTCATCCATCCCTCCCTCCATCCCTCCAGGATGGGTTACTCCTGTCCTGCCAGGGCTCCTGGAAGGACAGCTGAGTAACACAATCTCTTCAGCCCAGAGAGGAGGCCAGGCAGGAGAGAATTCAGTCCCCCAGCACAAGCAGGGTGCAAGACTCAAGAGAGCAGCCCCCAGCAAATCCTGTTCCCCGAGCTGCAGCCTTTGGGATGGGAAGTGCTGTTCCCTCCTGCCTTTCCACAGCTCTAAGCCCAAAGGTGGCCCTTGGGCAGGTCAGTGGAGCCTGGTTTTGTTCTGATGGGGACACACATCTGCAGATCTCTGCCCAGTCTTCCCCCAGCAACCTCCTCAGGGTCAGTGGGGCAGAGCTGGGCACACCCCAGTCCCCAGACCCCTGCCCTGGAGTCATAAAACCACAGAACTGTTTGAGTTGGAGAAGTCTTCTGAGACCATTGAGTCCAACCATCAACCTAAGGCCACCCCAGAACCCCCCCAAAGGCTGTGACCTGCTGCAGACCCAAGCCCTGACCCATTTCCCCATCCATCACCCGGTCCAGCTGCTCCCCCAGCTCCCCACCACACCTCCTCCATCCGCCCCTCTCCCAAAGGGCTCCCCCACCCCACCCCTTCCTCCCCCAACTCCTTAAACAATATTAAACACTTAATGGCAATTAATTCTCTTTAATGCAGGTTTTGGGGCCAACTGGCTGCTTAGAGGATGCTTAAACCATCAGCCCCTCTCAATCCCGTTGCCCTTGTCATACGAAGTTAGCCAAGCCCCTAATCCAGCCTCCCCCGGAGGGTATAAAAGGTGCCCAGCCGGCAGGCAGGGGCTGAGCACCACCTCCCGTGCCCGTGGCCTCCTCTGCACCCAACTGCTCCTGGGGAGAGGAGATCCTTGGCTGGGGGTCTGCCTGCCACGGGGGGTGGGGAATCTTCCCTGGGCTCTCCTTTAGGCCAAATTAGTTCCCACCCCAGGGACCCTTCCCCCCAGGAGCGGGCAGGGGCTGTGGCCGTGCCAGCATGAACGGGACGGAAGGGATCAACTTCTATGTGCCAATGTCCAACAGGACCGGGGTGGTGCGGAGCCCCTTCGAGCACCCCCAGTACTATCTGGCCGAGCCCTGGAAGTATCGCCTGGTCTGCTGCTACATCTTCTTCCTCATCTCCACGGGGCTGCCCATCAACCTCCTCACCCTGCTGGTCACCTTCAAGCACAAGAAGCTCCGGCAGCCTCTCAACTACATCTTGGTGAACCTGGCTGTGGCTGACCTGTTCATGGCCTGCTTTGGCTTCACCGTCACCTTCTACACCGCCTGGAATGGCTACTTCGTCTTCGGCCCCGTTGGCTGCGCTGTGGAGGGCTTCTTTGCCACACTGGGAGGTAAGGGTGGGGAGCTGGGGGCCTGGCAGCAGCTGGTCCTGCTTCTTGAGGGCTCTAGCAGCCAGCTCTGTCCCTCTGCCATGCTCCTGGCTGGTGCAGTACCTGCAGCGTCCCCCCCGGGCAGATGGGCTGCTTGCTAGGGGGTGCAGCTGGTGGCAGGGGGCAGAGGTCACCATGCAAGGTGCTGCTTCCCTGCAGCTTAAAGATGGGGGTGAGAGACTTGTGCAGGATCTTGATGCCAAGGGGTGCCCAGCTCTCGACCGGTTGGGCAGCTCCCAGGAAAGGAACCCCAGGAAGAGATCCTCATTGGCAGGCTCAGCCCTGGGGTGGTCTGGCCACAAGGGTCAGTGTGTGCTCAAGGGGCCTCATGAGGAGGCTGTGTGGCTGGCAGGGACCTGCTGGAGATGACCACATCATGTCCCTGAGGCAAGGCCAAGCATCTTTGCCAAGAAAACCTCAGAGTCACTGTGGTTGGGAAAGCTCTTTGAGTCCAACCATTACCTAACTCTACCAGGGTTAGATTGCCAAAGATTAAATCAGTTCAGCTACCAAGGGTGAAGCACTGGGGAAGGTTCAGAATAGGAAGAGACAACCCTCAGGAGACGGACCCTGCAGAAGGGCTACAGACATGCAGAAGAGGAGTCCAAGACAAGGAGAGGGGTCACAGCAGAAAAAGGGAGATGAGGAAGCTCTTAACCAGCAGAGAAGAGCAGCAGCATGGAGGGGAAGGAGGATTCAGGGCTGCAGAGAGCCAGGAAAACCAGGCCCAGGCAGCTGCTCCACTCTTGTCCCAGCTGCTGCCCAGGTGAGTGCCCCTGGGAGCCTCCTCCCTGCTCAGGGGGAGGAGAACTGCTCACACAGTGCCCTGCAGCAAGGCCCTCTCTGGAAGAGGGAAAGTGCATCCTGCACCCCACACAGCACCTCGGGGTGCATCTGCCAGCTGCTGCTCCTTGAGCAGGGTCACAGCCACTGCAAGACCCTCACGGGGGGTGGGTTTCCCTCCCTGGAGTGGGGCTGCCCCCCACACTGCTGCTGGTCTGGCAGCATCACAGAAGCAGCGCTGGATGCTCTGCCAGGCTGAAGGTCCTGACCCAAGCCAAGGCCAGGCTTGGTCCTGGGCTCAGAGGATCCTGTGGGTCTGCACCACTCCTGATGAAGCCCCTTGGGCATTCAGGCTTCATTTCTTACCCTTCCAGTGCTTTGTAGCCAGGCAGGCCCCAGGAGGCTGCTGTTCAGAGGGAAGCAGATTTGATGTGCAGCCATCGCTGTGCCAGCAGCAGGTCTGCAGTGAATGCCAGCACAGGGAGTAGTTATCAGCAGCTTATCACAGCTGGGGGCAGTGGCAGACTCATGGCACCGACTAAACACTCCCAATCCCCTGAAGTTTAATTATCCCCCACAAATCCATCTGCAGGCAGGGCCACCCACACAGCCTCCCCCAGCAGCCTCCCCCTGTGCTCATGAAATACACATCCAGAGGCATCAACAGGTTTGGGCACAGCTGGCAGCTTTGCTGGCAGTCCTGTTGGTTCCCACCCAGGTGGAATTCACTCCCCTGATTTCTCCTGCTTTAACCCTCCCCCCATCGATGGTCTCCAGCCCGAGCATCCTGCTGCAGCACAGACAGCTCCCAGCCCTTCTCCACCTCATGGAGTGGGATCACAGAGGGGTGGGGGCTGGAGGGGACCTCTGCACCTTGTTGAGTAGGATCACAGAATGGCAGAGGTTTGAAGGAACCCCTGGAGATCATCCAGGCCACCCCTGCTGCTGGATGCCAAGATCAGCTTGCACAGGAACACCTCCAGCAGGTTAACCCTTGCTGCTCCCCAGCTCCTCCGCTCCCTCTGCTCTTCACCACAGCCCCCAGCCCACAAAGGTTAGACCAAGCCCAGAGGAGCTCTCAGCACCCTGCACCCTCTCTCTCTCTCTCCCCCTCCCCCAGGCCAGGTTGCTCTGTGGTCCCTGGTAGTCCTGGCCATCGAGCGCTACATTGTGGTCTGCAAGCCCATGGGCAACTTCCGCTTCTCGGCCTCCCATGCCATGATGGGCATCGCCTTCACCTGGGTCATGGCCTTCTCCTGCGCTGCTCCTCCCCTCTTTGGCTGGTCCAGGTGAGTCCAGGGATGATCAGTGGCAGCCCAGCTGCTGTGCAAGCCCCTGGTGAGGGCAGAGACGGAACATGCTGTGCTCCAGCTGAGAGAGGAAAACAGGTGAGGTGGAGCAGAAATGGGACCTCAGTGTCCCCAGCAAAGGCAACCACAGGCTCAGCATCTCCAGCTCCAGCAACACACCACCCCCACACTCCCCCCATGCTGTCCTGATGCTTTGCAGAGGAGCTGCAGTTCTGACACTCACTGCTCACCTCCCCTGTGCTGTGGAGAGCCCAGAAAGAGCATTTGGGGGACCAGGCCAGCAGGCAAGGCTGCTTGGGGTGGGGCAAACCTGCCCTTGCTGATGTGCTGCCACCCCAGCACTGCTCCTGGCAGCCCTGCAGCACCTTCCCAAGCACCCCTGCCCTGCTCTGTGCTGCTCCCAGCACCTCAGCGCGTTTCAGCTCCCAACAAACAAATGCTGTCTGACAAAACCAGAGGCCACCCAGCCTGCCCACACCACAGGCTGCCCACAGAGCTCCAGTGAGAGTGGCCTCAGGGCAGGTGAAGCCCTGGGCTGGTTCTTGCATGGACTCACATCCCCTGTCCTGAAGGTGATGCAGCAGCCAAAGGCCACCCAGAGCACAAAGGAGGAGCTGAAGATGCTTTCTCCAACACTGCAGCTCCAGCCCCTGCTGTCACCCCACTGCAGAGCTGCCCTGAGGGTCACTGCAATCCTTGGGGCATGTGCAGGAGGTGGCTTTGGTGCAGCAAAGTCCTTTACTGTCCCCCTGCAATGAGACACAGCCGGGTGGTCCCTCTCCAGCCCTGCACTGGCATCCCTGCCCAGACAGCCAGGCCTATGGCTCCCAAAAAGACCTGAGCTGTGTCCCTCCACACTGCCCAACCCTCGTCCCCACTCAGTGTCCCTCCATCCACAGAGCAGAGCAGGTGGCTCCTGGCAGGCAATAAACAGCCCTTGCCCATGGGAGGCAGTGAGTGTGGCACCAAACTGCTGCCACACATCCAAGTGCAACACATCAGCACATGCTGCCAGGCAGGGGCTGGCTGCAGGGGGTGCAGAGGAGGAACAAGGCAGGAGCTCACCCCAAAAGCACAACCTGCCACTGATGGAGCACCCCCACAGTCCCCAGGCTGAGCCCTTCCTGCTGCCTCTGAGGAGGCTTCTGGCAAAGATGCTGCCCTTTGTCCCTGGCAGGTACATACCCGAGGGGATGCAGTGCTCCTGTGGCCCTGACTACTACACTCACAACCCAGACTACCACAACGAGTCCTACGTCCTCTACATGTTTGTCATCCACTTTGTCATCCCTGTCGTGGTCATTTTCTTCTCCTACGGTCGCCTCATCTGCAAAGTCCGAGAGGTAACCTTGGGAGGAGGCCTGGGGGGCTAGCAGGGGCAGGGTGGGCAGCTCAGGCAGGACAAGGGAGGAGGCCCCGGGGCAGAAAGCTGTGGGGTGACCCCTGCCACCCTCCCTGCCTGCAGGCAGCTGCCCAGCAGCAGGAATCAGCCACGACCCAGAAGGCTGAGAAGGAGGTGACGCGGATGGTGATCCTCATGGTGCTGGGCTTCATGCTGGCCTGGACCCCCTATGCTGTGGTGGCTTTCTGGATCTTCACCAACAAGGGAGCAGACTTCAGTGCCACGCTGATGGCTGTGCCTGCCTTCTTCTCCAAGAGCTCCTCCCTCTACAACCCAATCATCTACGTCCTCATGAACAAGCAGGTGAGCTGCCCCCAGCCTGCCGGGGCTCAGCCTCTGCCGGGCCTCACCACAGGCACCTTGTCCTTCTCCAGGGGTGGTTGAGTCTCAGCCTGGGGGAGCAGCAAGCTCAGGGACTGCTGGGGGCTGTTGGTCCTGCAGCATGTCCCTGCTGGCCCCCGGTGCTATCCTTCTCCATTTCTCTCCCCTCTTCAGTTCCGTAACTGCATGATCACCACAATCTGCTGTGGCAAGAACCCCTTTGGGGATGAAGATGTCTCCTCCACTGTGTCCCAGAGCAAGACTGAGGTCTCCTCTGTCTCCTCCAGCCAAGTATCACCTGCATAGGCCATGGACAGTTTGAACTGGGGTGACCCCAGTGAGCTTGGGGATGGAGAGCAGCCCCCAGGCACCCACAGTCTCGTTCCATGCCATCACTCCCTGCTGCACCAGCATCCCCCTGCACAAGCACTTAGCTGCCATATGCTGTGGTGGCCTCCCCTTTGTGTGACAGTCAAAGGTCCCTTCCAGCTCAAACCACTCCACCTGCAGACCCCCAGCCACTGGGACACCCCTGCACCCTCTGCTGCGAGCACCCTGAGCCCCTCCCTACTGACACAGCCCCTCGCAGGGGGCCCAGGTCCCTTCCCCAGCTCCTTGGAGCAGCTCAGCATTTGGGGACTGTCCCCAAAGCACCAACAACCTCTTTGGCTTTGATCACAGTGTTAAAGCAGCAGCAGCCAGTGGAAACCCCAACCCCTCCTTGCCCCCTGCTAGAATCCCTCTTCCCTGGGGCTCAAGGCAGTGTCACAGGAGCATTCAGCCCTCACCTCCCAAATTAGGAACAACCAAGCAGCACTGCAGACACCCCAGAAGCAGGAATCCATGGCTGGAGCACTCCTGACTGCCCCTGGTCAGCACCCAAGGCTGGGGCTCACTGGAGCTGGCTGCTGGCGCAGCTGCTGGGAATCCATCCACTGTAGTCCTGCAAAATCAGTGTGAGAGATGGAGCTGTGAGCAGGCTTCGCCTCGAGCCTGCCTCTCTCTATCCCCAAGACAACACTGGAGATGTATTTTTTGTCTCTTGGATCCTGTAAATATTTGCTCACACACTTTGAAGTCTCTATCTTTCTCAGTTCTTTTCTCCCCCTCCTGGCTCCAAGGTAGAGAAATTTCCTTTCACCTCCACACGGGCCAGATGCTCACTGCCAACCTGGGAGGGTGGGACAGGACCCCAAGAGCTTTCCTGTACATATTTTATACACAAAGATCCTGGTGGCAGCAGCAGGACCTGGACAGTCAGGAAGTAGGGATTAAAAAATACAAAATAAAGAGCAGCAGCACAGAGAAAAAAATTACAGTGCTCAGAGCTCCTCCTTTCTCTTGGGCTGTGTCAACAAGATCATAGAATTGGCTGAGTTGGAAAAGGCCTCCAAGAGCACCAAGTCCAACATCAACCCAACACCACCATGGCCCCAAGTGCCATAGCCACACCTTTCTGGAACAACTCCAGGGAAGGGGACTCCACTACCTTCCTGGGCAGCCTCTGCCAAATGCTGCCAGGCAGGCAGGGGCACAGGACACTGGCAGCCCAGCCTGCCACCAGCCGTTATTTTTTTATCCTTTAGTGCTTAAGCATCCCCCAGTTAGCCTTAAATGAAGCTCCAGCAGAGAGCTCTTTGCAGAGCCCAAGCTGCCCTCCCCGAGGGGCCCTTCCAGGCTCTGTCATTAAGGAGCCAGCAGAGTCAGGGGAAAATTGTTCCCTGTGTCAGGGAATATGTTATGGAGCCAGCTGAAGCCTCCCCCCCAGCCCACCCCAGCCAGGCTCTCACCCTCCTCAGCCATCACAGCCGTGCCCCCTCCCAGGCATTGTACTTCCTTGTTAGCTCCAAAGCAACCAAAGCTGCCAGGGAAGTTGGAACTGGATGATCTTCAAGATCCCTTCCAACCCAAATCATTCCCTGAATTCATGACATCCTTGCACAGATCCCAGCTGCACAGAGGCAGAGGAGCAGTGCAGCAGCCAAGTCCCCCTGCACCCAGAGCTGAATCCTTACCTTGCCCTCACCCAGGGAGCCTCCCAGCAGCGGTTGGGACTTTTGTGCCCCCCCAAGCTTGCTCCAGCCCCTGCTTCCCAGAGGTGTGAAGCCAGAGCCCTGCTGCAGCTGCTGCCAGGCCATGCTGCCCTCCTCCTTCCAGGGCAGGGCTTTAAAAGATGTTCTGCATCGATCCAGCACTTATTTATATGCCAACAACAGCAGAAGATGCTTAGTTCAGTTATTAAATTGAGAGAGCTGACAAAAGCAATCAGAAGAGAGATCACTTAACAGGAGATTAAGAGGGAAGCAGCAGGAGCCTGGATTCCTGACCCTGTGTTCCAGCTTCCTTCCTACACAGCTCTCTGTAGACTTCACTGCTCAGGTGGACATGGAACAACCTCCCCTAGCTGTATGCTCTGCCCACAGGGCTCTGGCACTAATTGATTCTGCAACAGCTCAGCTCAGCTCCAGAATTCAAAGGCTTCTCTCTGGGCTACTTCAAAGCAGAAATTCCAGTCCTGGGACACCTCCTGAAAGAGGGAAACCCCAACCCTGGGTACAGGGAAGAGGTTGAGCTTGGCCCCACCATCCTCAGTGAGAGACTGGGCATCAGCTGCTCGCCTTGCTTGGTGAGAGGAAGATGAGCCAGCCTCTTCCTCAGCTCAGCCTGCACAGAACCATTTTGGTTGGAAAAGACCTTAAAGATCATTGAGTCCAATCATCAATACATCTACACCAAACCTTGTCCCCAAGTACCATGGCCACAGGTTTCTGGCCCACCTCCAGGGATGTGGCCTCCAGCACCTCTCTGGGCAGCCTGTTGCAGTGTTCACAGCAGAGCTGCACACAGAGCAGGCACCGCCAGTTCCCCAGCACCATTGGCCTGATGCTGCTCAGCAGCCCCTGGCTGGTACCACCTAAACTCACAAACAATTGAGGGAAGCAGCCAGGCTTAGCCAGGAAATGGAGACAGCTGGAAATTGGGGCCCAAAGGGCATTTCAGTGTCTAACTCTCATCCTTGCTGCAGCTGGGACTGCTCCTCCTTACCCCAGCACTGCCATCGTCTGCTCCGGGAAGATTGCAGTAATTGGCTCAATTCATTTTAAATCAGTTATCGTTTGTGCAAGCAGCAGTCGGGGGGAAAGCAGCTTCTAAGTTAATAACAGCTCTGACTCGGAGGCATTCGCAGGGATGCGCAGGGGGAGGTCAGCCAGGGGCTGGCCGCTGCTCCGCGCCCGGCAGGGGCTGCGCTGGTCCTGCCCTGCGGCTGCCGGCCACGGGCCGGGATCCTGCACCCGATCCCTGTGGCAAGGCTGCAGGACTTGAGGCAAGGTCCTGGCCTGATTCCAGGCCATCAGCACTCGTCCTGCCCCGGGGATGGTCCCCTTCGGGCTGGGCCGTCGCTTCCCGGCGTTTCTCCCGGGACACATTCATCACGTCCGAGCGCAGCCGCGGCCGCCGGGGTGCCAGAGGGTCTGGCTCTGCCCATTTGTCTCTGCCAAAGGAAAACATCTCCTTGTCCAGCCACAACAACGGTGCTGGAAACAAGATTAAGATTAAAAAAACCTCCCCCTTTTCCCTCTCTGCCACCACCCTGACAGCGCTGGGGGGGGCATATCCCTCCCCAGCCCCTCTCTGGGGTGCACAGACCCCAACGCCATGGGGAGAAGCTGCCCCTCGGGGGAAAAGCTCTTGGGAAAGACCAAGGCTGCCCAAGGGGACATGTTGGGGGCACACTGCACAGCCACGAGGCTGAGCCCCAGGCAGTGCTGGCACCCCCAGAAGGGTGGATGAGCAGCCAGGTCTGTCCCACATCCCAGCAAGGACGTCCCCAGCTTGTGCACAGGCTCCTGGGATCCATCAGCACTGCCTGTGTCATGTTAGCAGCAATAAAAAGATTCAAACTGCAATTCCTTACTTTTATGAACAAATGGCCCTGGATGGATGATTCAGGCAGCATTCAATTTCCAGCAAGAGAGTGTCAGCAAAACCCCAGCCTCTTGCATGTAGGTGGATAACTGCAAATAAAAGTGGGGAATTATTAGCACTTAATACTTGCAGGGTTTTTTACTCCCTAGTGCTCTTCTCTGCTAGACACCAAACACTTCAGAGAAGCTCACAGTCTTGGGGGGGGGCTTGGCTGGGGGGGAGATGGATCTGGATCCTGAGACCATCCCCATCCCACTGCCAGGGTTCTCCTCATGCCTGTTCCCTCCAAACCCCCTTCTCCCACCTTCTTTGTCCATGCCCTCCCATTCACAGCTCACAGCCACCAATGTGGGAGCCCCAGGTCCCCCCAGCCCTGTGCTGACAATCCCCCAGCCCCAGGAGGGAGTCCAGAGCAGCTTCCCCCTAAACCTGAGGCTGTTTCTGGCTGTGAGTGGCCATGAAGGGACACACAGCAGCCTCCTCCAGACTATTTCTCCTTCCTCAAGCCTGCCTATATTTTTCTTGTTCATCAGACTGACAAATGGGCAGAAAACAGACTTCTGGCTATTTCCTGCACTGGCTGCCCACTCCTCCTCTCCCCTTGGTGATGACTGAGAGCTGAAGAAGCAGGAATCGCATATAAATTTCCTCCCTCCTCTAACAAATACCTCTATTACCTTGTGCTTTCTCCCAGCTCTCTCCAGCTGGCTGCTGCAGGCTCCTTCTCCCTCACTTGGTGGCTTGCTGCCCGCCAGCCCGACGTGATAAACCCAAAATTCTCTTTTTTTTTGTAGGGAATAAACAGCAGGACCCAGCCAGGCTGGCTGCAAAGAGCTGGGGCAGTGCTGGAGGTAAGGAACCCCCCTTTGGGGTCTGGCTGCAGCTTTGCATCATCCCAAAGGGAGCCAAAGGAATTCGTTCCTTCGGGAAGGTGGAGTTGGGACTTGTGTGGCTATGTGGCAGCAGCTCATGTCCCCTCTCTGGACACCTTGTCCTGGTGCTGAGGAAGAGGAAGAGGGTTTCTCACGGTGCTGCAGGTGTAGCTGGGCTTGTCCCAGACACCAATGAACAGCTTTGAGATTTAGTGCAGCAAGGGAAGCAGCACAAACATCAGTGAGATGGTGCAGGGGGGGCAGGAGAGTTGGAGGTGGAGGAAAAGCCATTGCAGAAGTGATTTGCTCTGCGGTCAGCAGCAGAAGTGTTCTCCTGAGGCAGCTTCTTTCTGCTCAGGAGCAGAAGTGATGCAGGTGGCTCCTGCTGGAAAAGCACTGATGGCAGAGAAAGCCATGGCTGGTGGAACATTACCTGCCACCCCTGCAGAAGGCTTCCATCATGGGAAGAAAGTGGGGGGACCCAAAGGGCAAGGCATTGTTGGGGTAGGGGATCCAAATGGAGACCCCAAACCCGCCCTGGAACAGCCACATCCAGCTCACACTGACATGGCTGAGGTGGCAGGGGCCAAGCAGCAGCATCCTGCTCACTTCAGCTCACTGCAGAAGTGAAGCCAAGCCAGGGGGCTGGCAGCCTGGCTCCTTGCTGGGTTTCTCTTCTCTGTACCTCCTGTAATTCCAGACCCTTTCCTGCAGCTGTCAGGGACACCCAGGACAAGGGTGAAGAAAGTGCCACCAGACTGCCCTGGAAGCTGAGGAACCTTCCCAAACAATTTGAGCACTGCAGGGGATGGCAGAGCCCTTGCCCCATCCCTGGCCAAGCTGGTCTGTAGGATGCGAGATGCTGGCACAGGCTGCCCAGGGAGGCTGTGGATGCCTCATCCCTGGAGGTGTTCAGGGCCAGGCTGGATGAGGCTCTGAGCAGCCTGGGCTGGTGGGAGGTGTCCCTGCCCACGGCAGGGGGGGTCAGAGCTGGATGAGCTTTAAGGTCCCTTTAGGGTCCCTTCCAACCCAACCCATGCTATGACTCCATGGCAAGTGAACCCATCAGGTTTTTAGACACCCAGCCACTCAGCACCCTTGTCCCCATTCCCTAGGGCACAACACCCAGCTGCAGCCCACGAGCTGCCTTCACCCCTGGGTTGCTGATGGTGCTTGGCAGGGCCTGGAATAAAACCCACCTCAGAAAGGAGTATTAGGGGGTGGCAGCCACCCAGCTTCCCCCAAAGCCATCACTTGGTGTGCCTCAGCTGTTTCCTGGAGTCTATTTAACTTTTAAATTTAATAAGCTGCTGAACAAGTAACAGCAGCAAGTGGCAGTGCCTGGCTCCCAACCTGCCAGTGGCACTCTGGGGCCAGGTCGCCACCAGCAGCAGCAGAGGGAAATTTCTCAGGTGTCTCTTTGATTTATGGCTGTGGTTAATTCTCCAGGAGGGCTGTGAGCTGCCCTGAGTGCAGGAAACCTCGGAGGGATAAATAATTTACCAGGTGGTTAAATATTCTTTGAGGTCTGGAGAACAGCAGCAGGAGCAGAGATTTCAGGGATAACAGAAAACCACAAATTGAGCACCAGAAAAAAGGGAGAGGATGGACCCAGCTGGGCACTGCCATCAGCTCAGTGCTGAGGAAGCAGAAAGATGCTGCAGCAGAGCTGATGCCACAGGAGGGAGAGGAGAAACCAAAACGTTCTCCCCACAAATCTCCCAGCACCATTTCATAGGTTTGGGTTAGAAGGGACCTTAAAGATCATCTGGTTCCAGCCCCTCCTGCCGTGAGGGGCACCTCCCACTAGAACAAGTGCTGAGGGGACTCAAGGTCCCATCCAGCCTGGCCCTGAACACTTCCAGGGAGGGAACAGTCTCAGAGCAGGATGTTTTGGTACTCAAAAGCAGCAGGGCAGCCCCCAGGCTCGCTGGCAGCCCTCGGCGAGTGGCAGCAGCCCAGGGCACACAGACCCCCCCCGCATGGCACCAGGACTGGCTGTCGGGGAGCCCGGCAGAGGTAGATGGCAGCAGAGCCTATTTCTTGCTCAGCCGGGATGCGACATCCCGGTCCCTGCTTAGGCACCATCCAGCCAGGAGGCCACCGCTCCCCGCAGCCCACCCAGTCCTGCCCCTCGCCCTCCAGCTGAGGTTCCCCCCACAGCTCCTTCCCCCCGCGGGTTTCCCTCTGTAAGCAGTCTCAGAGCTCAGGACGGATCTCCCTTCCTGCCTGCCTAGGACGTGCCAAGCCAATTAGCCAGGCAGGTGCCTTTGGAGCACCTCTCTGCCTGCTCCTGACTCCTTGCCTGCCTCTCCTCCCTCCTCCTCAGCCCTGGAACGGGGGAATGAAGCATCCCTGGGTACCCCCAGCAGCAGCCAAGCTGCTGCCTCGCATTCAGGCTCGCAGGGGAAGGTGCTGGTCCTTTGGGGACCACACAGCATTTCTCTGCAGACAGCCTGCCCTGCTCCCCTCCTCCACTCCCTCACCGTTCTCCAACCCCCCTTCCCAGCCCTCTGATGGATTTCTCCAGTGCTTGCTGTGGCTCAGCACAACTGATCAATGCTTTAGGGAACAGCTTCCCCTCCAAACCCATCCCCAGAGGAGTCCCGTGGGGTCCCTGCTCCCATGGGTCCCACACTACTGGGGATGAGGAGCAGGTCCATTCCTGCTGGAGGCTGGGAAGGGGAATCCATGCTCAGGCCCTGCCTCAGAGGTTTTATCATAGCTGCCCCTGATAAATGGGTGATGAATTGTTGGCTTTTGCTTTATGAAGTATTCATCGAGTTTGATCTGCCCAGGGTAATTAAGTGCCCTTCGAGCCCTGTGGAACACAACCCAGCCACAAGCCATCTTCAGCACTTCATTAGCAACTCTCCACACCACTGCCATCAATTAAAGGGGAACAGATACATAAAGAAAACCTTCCCCTCCCCGGGACACTCCTGGCCCCCAGGAGACTCAGCCACCACATCACCAGAGGAGGACACTGCCGCCATGGGGGGTGCCAGGCTGGGACCAGCACAGAGGAAGCACCATAGTGCAGGGGGCAGAGCCACATTTCCCCAGAACCAGAAGGTTTTTGTAGCTGGCTCAAGGCAATTGATGTGTGCAGAGTGCTGGGCAGCCCCAACGTGAAATTTTGCTCCTTCTGCCCACCCAGCTGCAACTCCCTACCACTGAGTTACTCTCTCTGTCCTCCCAATCCATCCACTCTCATGGCCCTGGCACAGCAGCCTGGCACCACCACTCCATTCCACCCCACATCCAATACAGGCTGATGGCTGCTGCAGAGCTGGAGCCATGCATTGAGCTTTGCCCCACTCAGGGCCAAGTCCCTGAGGTAGCTGCCACCAGCAGCCTCCTGGAGGTGAGCCCAGGCAGGGTGGCACAGCCAGGAGCAGGGCTGGGCACAGTGAGAGATGCATAAATATCTCCTGCAGCCTCCATTGCTGAGTCAGCTTCTTGACTTCAATAATTTACAGCCCTGAACAGCAAGATGAGGGTAGGGGCATGGGGGTGCAGCTCTGTGGGGCTGGGTGAGCAATGGCTGTGCCAGCAGCCAGGCACCAATCCAGCCCCAGACTGCAGAAAGAGCCTTGGCTCAGCAAAAGAGGCAGTGCCAAGGCCCCACAGCAGGGCTCTGCCAAAGCCCAAAGCAGCATTGTCCTCTGTGGAGAAGAGGAGGCTGAGGGGAGACCTCACTGCTCTCTACAGCTCCCTGAGAGGAGGCTGGAGCCAGGCGGGAGTTGGACTCTGCTCCCCAGTATCAGGTGACAGAAGGAGAGGAAATGGCCAGAAATGGTGCCAGGGGAGGCTTAGGGTGGAGAGGAGGAAAAATGTCATTCTCCCAAAGGTGGTCAGGGATTGGCAGAGGCTGCCCAGGGAGGTGGTGGAGTCCCCATCCCTGGAGGTGTTCCAGAAAGCTGGGGCCATGGCACCTGGGGCCATGGTTTGGTGGCCATGGGTCAGCAGTTGGGCTCCAGGATCTCAGAAAGCTTTTCCTACCAAAGCAGTTCTGGGATTCTATGAATTTACCATCTCCAAGGTCTCTCTTCAGCTGCTCCTCTCCTTAGCTGAAAGCTTCACAGCCCTCCAACCAACTCTTTATCAAGAGCAAAGCCCCAGGTGTGCCCCAGCTGCTGCCAATTCCCAAAGGCTCCCAGCTCAGGCTCAGCCTCTCCCTCACCCTGCTGCCTCCCACCCTAGCTGAGCTCTCCCTGCTCCTGGCCTCAGCTTTTCCCTTTTGATCAGAGGCAGCCACAATGGGCAGCCATGGGGGACAGCCACCCCAGCCAGCCACCAGCACCTGGCTGGCTTTGGGGTCAGGATTCTCCCTTCCCCAGCACTTGGACAACCTCCTCCTGCTGGGCTGCAGCAGGGGGGCTGCCCGGGCTGGCTCTCCTCCCCGTGGGCACTGCAGATGGCCTGGCATATGGGCAGCCTCCCCTCGTGCTCACACCTTGTAAGCAGATTCTGTCAGGTTTAAAGAGGGAAAGCTTAATTAAGCAGTTGTGTCTGTACAATTATGGCCTTAATTATCCCTGTGCTTCACTTCTTTGTTGTTTTGTGTTTGCAAGAAGTTTGGTAACAAGCAGGGGCTCCCTGGAGCAGGAGCTTTGCTTTCTCCTTGGCCTCTCTCCCTGCCCCCTCGTTTTAGGGAGGTTTTCCTGTTCAGAAAGAGCCTTGGCTGGGCAGGACCCCGGGAGTCCTGAGTCCTCCTGGGGATGCCTTTCATTGTCCCCAGCTCCTATTTTGCTGCACCAGAAGCAGGTTTGCAGAAGTGCTGTGTGTGCTGAGTGTGACTTGAGCTGGTGAAGGGCCAGGAGGTCTTCCCTCAGCCTCCTCTTCTCCAGGCTGAACACCCCCAGGTCCCTCAGCTGCCCCTCACCAGCCCTCTTCTCCAGATCCTTCACCAGCCTCAATGCTGGACAAGCTCCAGCCCCTCAGTGACCTTCTTGGAGTGAGGAGCCCAAAACTGCCCCCAGGACCTGAGCTGCTCAGCCTTGGTGTTCCCAGCCCCTGCTGCAGGTCTCACTTTGCAGCCTCCCCTCCCCGCCCCACCCCCCCACCCCCCTCCCCCACCCCCCCCCCCCGTCATTTCTGTTGCTCTCTCTGGGCTCGTTCCCAGCGTTTGACATCGTTCAGCTGCATGAAGATTTATTTTCCCTGCCTGGCCTGCTGGAAGGCTGGGAGAAGGGGATTGCTGCTGTATTTTAAGCCACCTGGTTGGAAGGCAGAGCTGAGGATGTAATGGCAGCTTAAATATACTGCTGATTGCTGGGCCCAGTTCTGACTCCAAAGCAAATATGAGCTTGGGAATTAAGGGTGAAGAAGGTAAATAAAAATTCTCTGGTGCTGGTCAGTGCTGCAGGCACTCAGAGCAGGCACGTGGGGTCTGACACACACTCAGTGAGAGCAGCAAGGGGCTGGGGCTGGCTTCAACAAAGCCCTCACATAGATGGCAACGTTTCCAGCACTTACAAACAATCAAAACAAACCCAGATCCAAACCTGCCTCGGGATGTTTCTGGCTCTTTAGGGCTCCTCACATGAAATAGATTCATCACCACCAGCACAACTGCAGCCACCTGCTTCTGCTGCCTCCTGCCCCTGGGCTCTGCAGCTGGATCCAAACCCTGCCTGGGAGTGAGGAGGTGGAGAGGGCACACAGGGATGTCAGAGAATCATGGAATGGTTTGGGCTGGAAGGGACCTCAAAGCTCATCCAGTTCCAACCCTCTGCCATGGGCTGGGACAGCTCCCACCAGCCCAGCAGGAACAGTGATGGAGGCCAGATCCTGCCAGGGCTGGTGAGCAGAGCCTGGGGACCTGGGTGAGCAGTGCCTTGATGTTGGCAGAGAAGCTCAGGAGACAAGAGGATCACAGCCTGTAATTAAACACCCCGGGAGGAGGTCTGTGATGCTCGAGAAAGCTTTCATCCAGCAGTCAGAGAGCGTTCCCCAGGGGTGTGGAGAAGGCAGCAGTGCCTGGAGGCTTTCACTGATGGCTCCCCCAGCCTGGCTCTGCTTGTGGGGAGCACTGGGAAGAGGCTCTGCAAGGGTCCAGCAGCATCACTGTTGGCATCAACACAGCAGCAAGGTGGGTGAGAAGCTGGATGTGAGTAGGCAACGCCTCGGCTGAGCCCCTGCAGCATGGGCAGCAGAGAAGGATTCTGCCCCTCTGAGGGGCTGCTCTCCTCTGCTGAGGCCCCCCCAGCAGTGCTGGGGCAACTCTGGAGTCCTCAGCACAAGAAGGACCTGGAACTGTTAGAGCAGATGAAGCCACAAAGGTGATCCAAGGGCTGGTACCCTCTGCTGTGAGGACAGGATGAGAGTTGTTCAGCCCAGAGAAGAGAAGGCTGCAGGGAGACCTTCTGGTGGCTTTTCAGTTCTTAAAGATCAGAAAGCTGGAGACAGACTTTTGAGCAGGGTCTGTTGTGACAGGACAAGGGGGGGATGGTTTGAACTAAAAGAGGGAGATTCAGAGTGGAGACAGGGGAGAAATTTTTTCTACTAAGTGTGGTGAGAGCCTGGCTCAGGTTGCCCAGAGAGGTGGGAGCTGCCCCATCCCTGGCACCATCCCAGGTCAGGTTGTTTGGGGCTCTGAGCAGCCTGCTCTGGTTGGGGATGTCCCTGCTGGCTGCAGGGGGATGGACTGGAGGAGCTTTGAAGGTCCCTTCCCACCCAAAGCAGTCTGGGCTGCTGTGACACCCTCTGCTCCCAGCCAGCCCTCAACATCCTGTGCTCAGCTCCTGGCAGGAGCAGAGGGTGGAGAAATGCATCCCAGATCCTCCTTCCTGAGGGTGCCAAGGAGCTGCATCCAGGGCTTGGGTGGCTCTGATGTCTCCCCTTGCCTCCAAGGCTTGCTGCTGACCTGCCCAGACAGCTCTGCACTCTGTGGCTGAGCAGGCAGCAGCAGCTGAAGGCAACAGCAATTGGAGGCAGTAGCAGCAGCAGCCAGCGGCAAATGCAGTCTTGCAGCCTTGCAGTCTTGCAGCCTTGCAGCATTATTTCAGCATTTCAGTCTTGCAGTATTTCAGTATTTCAGAGTGCTGCCCAGCACTGCAATCCCAGCACTATCACAAACACTTGTGAGGAGTTGTTCTGGAGCAGATCTGATTTTTATCTTGACAGCTTCTCCTTAAATCATTTCTGTCCCCACCAAGCCTGCAAGCAGAGGATTTTCTGTGCTCTGTTGTTCTTGCCCAACAGCCACCAGCCCTGCCTGCTGCTCACTCCCTCTCTAACCCTCACCCATGGGGCTGGTCCCAAGCCTCCACTTTGGGCTGGTGCCCAGTTCCTGATGCTCCTTTTCGCTCCCTCCCCCTGCCCCACGATCTCCCTTTGCTGTGTCTACTGGTGGCAGCAAAATGAAATTGAGTGCTCAGATCTCTGTGGCCAGGGTGGGGTGTGGTGGGATGGGTGTGGTGGGATGGGTGTGCACCCCACGGGGATACCCCCCTGAGAGCAGAGACCCCATGGTCCCGGGGTGCTCTCTGGGGCTTCTCCTGCAGCAGCTGTTTGGAAGCATCTTGGTGTTTGCAGCTGGAGCCAGAGGGGCCGGGAGCAAAGGGCAGCCACTGATGGAGCAATCAGCTCCTCAGCATGGGGAGGGGAGCAGCAGGGATGGGGAGCAGTGGGGCTGGGGAGCAGAGCCCAGCCATGACCCCCTGAGGATGGGAATTGGAGCTTACAGCCAGCATGGCCCAGGACAGCCTGGACAGGCCAAGCACAGCCTCCAATGCAGGGCTCAAAGGACATCTTGGCTGCACCATCTCCTTGCAGGGACATGACCTGCCCCAGATCTACCCTCCTGGCCTGCCCAGCTCCATTCTCTCCTCTCTTGCAGCTCCTGAGCCTTTCCCCTATGGCTCCCCAAGGTTCCCTGGGAGCTGTCAGGGGGAGCAGCAGGAGCTGGCACAGCAGATTGGTCCCCTGTGCTCAGCGGGGAAGGAGGGAGAGGATGGCAAGTGAGTGATCAGCAGCTGAGCTCACAGCCATGGCAGCATCTCTGGCTGTCCCCAGCAGTGTCCTCGGTGTGACAGATGGACAGAGGCAGGCAAAACCCTTCGGGCAGGGAAGGCAGCGCCGGGCAGCAGGAGAGGCAGCAGTGGGGAGCATTGCTGCTGTCACATCCATCACTCCCTTGGAAATCAAGACCTTTGGAGAGAAAGGAGAAGATTCTCTGAGACAACTTTAAAATCCACATTCAGATGGCCCAATGCTGCTCCTTCCATGGGGCTGAGCTCACCTCTGTGCTCAGGCTGGCATGAGGAGCCCATGGGTGGGCAAAGGCAGCTGTTGGAGCACAGTTTGGGATGCAGGAGCTGTAGGCACAGCACCAGGAGGTGTGGGGGGCCTAGAGAGGAGCTCTGCCCACCAGCTCCAGAGCAGCCAGTAGAGGAGTGGCTGCTTGTGTACATGGAACAGGACTGGCTGCTTTTGTAGGAAGCTTTTCCTTCCCCAGCTGTGGGCAGAAGGCACCTCCCTGCTGTCAGCAGAGCTGCTGGTGCCTGGCAGTGGGTAATTAAACCTTTTATTTGGTGCTTGGAGGCACGGAGCCATCAAGGGCTCTTATCAAAGGAGAAACCCAGCGGGCTGGCTTTGTGCAGAGGAGAGGGAAGAGAAGCCAGAGCTGCCTGTGCTGCTTTAGAGAAAGTTTTGGCTTCATTCCCCTCTCCTAACACTTTATATCCACCTTGTGAACAACTAAGCCACATTCATACCTTGCTCTGCAGCATGCAGCTGGGCAGAGGCAAACTCCTCCTGCTGCACTTAGGACCAGGTTGTGAGGTCAGCCCCAGCACGTGAGGCAGAGCCTGGTCCCAGCCTCTTGCCCCCACAGCTCCTTTAGCTCTTGCTGAGCATTGCTCAGATGCCCTCTGGGGCTGCTCTTCTGCAGGCTCTCAGCCCCAGGGCTCTCAGCCTTTGCTCCTCATAGAGCTGCTCCAGGCCCCTCAGAATCTTTGGAGCCTCCTCTGGACTCTCTCCAGCAGTTCTCTATCTCTCTTGAACTTGCTTGAATCAGTTCTGCTGTGGCATCTGGAACCACTCCGACACTATCTGCTCCATGCAAGGGACAACAGCAACCAGTCGAGATGGGCAGCAAGATCTGGGGATGGGAGGGACAAACAGCATCCCAGGAGTGCTGGCAGAAGTCCTGCTGCAGCCCTGCAACACACACACAAAGCTGAGGCCACACACAACTCAGTGCAGGTCTGGAGGTCTCCTGTCCTCCCAGGGCAGGTCAGGAGCAGGAGGAGCGTGGAGGGGACTTGGGCAGAGCTCCAAGGTGGAGGGAAGGTTCCAGCTCTCAGGCAGCAGCAGGGATCCTCAGTGCCATTTATCATCTTTAGAGCTACATGGAGCTGGGGAGAGAATGAATCCTTCTTCATAACCCAGTTCCCAGGATATTTTTACTGAACATCATAAATTATAATCCCTTTTTATTTTTGCTTTATGGTCTGTCCCTCACCAATTCTGGTGATCTACATCCTCACCCCCTCCACCCCCCCAGTGCTTTAGGAGCAATCCCAGTCTGGCACTCTCCTCCTTCCATCACTCCCCAACCTCTTCCCTTCCACCATCTCTTTCCCTCCTTGTCCACCCATGCTCTTCATGGGGATGGGGCTGGAGAGCTGTGAGCATCACCAGCCTGGTGAGGAGCAAACCTCCACCACCTCTGGGCCGCTGCAGAGCCTTGGGCAAGTGTATGCCATAGCCACAGCTCCATCCCACCACTCTCACAGCAGCTCAAGCCCCCATGCAGCAGGAGGAGACCACTGCTAGTTCCTGGCAGTCCTTCACCAGCCCAGCAGCTGCCTCAGGACCTCCCCTAGCTGCTGAAACTGCCTCAGACAGCCCTTGCCCCAGCACACCTTGTTTGACAGCACAGCTCCAGATGTTCTCAGGGATGGGACAGCTCTAAGCTTGTTCAGCTTGGTCCTGTTCCAGTGCAGCTTTATCTGTGCCATGCACAGATTTGGAGTCTCCTTTGGCTTCCTGCAGCAGCAGCAGCTCAGGTGTGGGCTGGGGTAGGGATTCCAGCTCCGTTTGCATTTGAAATTCCAAGGGGAGCAGCAGCGCTGCAGGTGAATTGAGGTACAACTGAGCAGCTCCTGCCTGAGCCAGCTCAGGTGAGCCCAAACCCTCCAGAGAAAGGTTGGAGGAGGTGCAGCCCATTCAGAATAGCCTGGCACATCTCACTGCTGGCTGGTTACCACGGCACTGGTGCCCAGTAGGCCCTGCTGAGCCCAGTGCTCAGATCAGCATCATCACATCCATGGCACAGGGATCTGACAGCCACCTCTTGCTGCCAGCCTCACCAGCACCCTTCCAGCCCCAACCCCAGCCAGGACCAGCCCAGCTGAAAAATGCTCAGGGGGCTCTGACCCTCTGCTCTGGAGAGACCTCACCTGCAGTGTTGTGTCCAGCTCTGGAGTCCTCAGCACAAGAAGGATATGGAGCTGATGGAGAGGGTCCAGGGGAGGCCACAAAGATGATCCAAAGGCTGGAGCACCTCTGCTGTGGGGACAGGCTGGGACAGTTGGGGCTGCTCAGCCTGGAAAAGAGAAGGCTCCAGTAAGACCTTAGAGCAGCCTTCCAGAACCTGAAGAGGAAGGCTGGGGAGGGACTGTTCAGAAGGGCTGTGGGGATGGGACAAGGGGCAGTGGTTTGAAACTGGATCAGGGCAGAGTTAAGTTGGATATCAGGAGGAAGTTCTGCAGAGTGAGGGTGGGGAGAGACTAGCACAGGCTGCCCAGGGAGGTGCTTGAGGCCCCATCCCTGCAGACATTCAAAGTTAAACCTGATGGGGCTCTGAGCAACCTGATCTAGTTGCAGATATCCCTGCTGCCTGCAAGGGCTTGGCCAAGATGACCTTTGAGTCCCTTCCAGCCCAGTGCAGTCTGTGACCCTGGGACTGGAGGAAGAGTTGTTTGCAGACCAGGCTGGGTGTGCAGCACCCCCAGGGAAGGGGCACAGTGAGACCAAGGCACCTCAGCTCCCCTGCAGCAAGCACAGCCTGGCCCTGCTCCCCCGGGGCCAAAGCAGCCAGGAGGCAGCAGACAGAGGGAGGAGAGGTGAGTGTTTATCCCTGGGAAATATGGAGATTTGTGGGGCTGAGGCTGGCTAAGCACATTACAGGCACCACACTAAGCCAGGGAGCTGCTGCAGGTTTATTCAGGGCTCAGCGTTAGGCTCCCTATCAGCAGAGAGGCTTTAGGCTTGTTGGGGATTTACAGGCAACAAGAGAAGACAACAGCCAGCTCCCGAGAACAGCCTGGCAGGGCTGGCACCTCGGACAGCGCTCGGATTTGACAGAATCTCAGCGTGGTGTGGTTGGAAGGGACCTCTGGAGATCGCCCAGTGCGACCCCCCTGCTAACACAGCTTCACCTGCAGCAGGCTGCCCAGCAGCCTGGCTGAGTGCTTTAGAAATCCACAGCAGCCACGACTCCCTGGGCAGCTGTTCCAGTGAGGCTGCTGAGACACCTGGCATGAGATGCCCAGGGAGGCTGTGAATGTCCCCTGCCTGGAGGTGTTCAAGGCCAGGCTGGATGAGGCCTTGAGCAGCCTGGGCTGGTGGGAGCTGGATGAGCTTTGAGGTCCCTTCCAACCCAACCCATTCTGTGATTCTATAAACCTGCAGCCTGAGCAGCCAGCAGTGGGAAGTGTCTCTTGACCAGCCCCACAGGGAGGTACCCTCCATGCCCTTAAAACCAGCAGGTGGCTTGGGCTGGGAGGAACAGGACCAACTAAATGTGTGCCCACAGGCAGCTGACAGCAGTAGGATGGGAGCCGTGCTTGGCTCCTTGCCCACCACAGCTGGGGCTGCCCTGGGAAATTCCCGGGCAGGGGAGCCGGGAAGCAGGGTAGACGGGAGCCGGTTAACAGGCAGGAAAACGATCGCTGTGAAGGCGACCAGGGGCTTGTTCCGTCCCTCTTTATTGGCCGCTGAGTGATTGCTTCCAGGTAGTTAAAAGGCAGCGGCTGTGTTACTGCAGGGGATGCTCGGGAGGAGCAGGAGGGCAATTACCGAGGAGCTGCTGCCGCTCTGCGAGCTGCTGAGCAAGGCCGGGACCGGGTGGACGTGGAGAGAGCTCAGCAGGGGGGTGCAGGAGCCTGGCAACCAGCTGGTGCCAGCTAGCGGTGCCAGCAGAGCCACAGAGGGGATTCTGACCCTCTGCTGTGCTCTGCTCTGCTGAGACCTCACCTGCAGTGCTGTGTCCAGCTCTGGGGTCCTCAACATAAGAAGGAGATGGGGCTGATGGAGAGGGTCCAGGGGAGGCCATGAAGATGATCCTGTCCTGATGCACCTGTGTTGGAGGATTTGCCTGTCTCAGAGACAGGGATGCCATCAGTGCTGGCTCAGCTGGAGGACCACCAGCAGCCTGGTTGGGTAAGAGGGGGTCCATCCCTCAGCCCCATCCCCTGTCTAGAGCTGCTGGTGCCCCCCACTCCTCCCAGTGCATTACTCACACTCAGCCTTGGTCTGACTCCAGTTGGCTCCTTCTGCTGATCAGGGAGAAGGTCCTGGGCTGACAGCTCACAGCGAGTGCCAGGAGCAGCTCCTGGTGCCCTGGGCACAGCAGCTGCTCACTCTGATTAAAAACAGAGAAACCCAACAATTGCTGCCCTGTGACTGCCAGTTCTGCTGCCCAGAGCCAGAGCTGCCAGCTTCCTCCCTGGCATCCCACAGTGGAACAGGGATGTGGAGAAAACTCGAGAGCGCACCAGTGCTGCCCACAGTGTGGCTGTGACAAATGCAGCAAGCTCTGAAATGCAACATCTGCAGGGGGCTGTGCATGAGCGGTTTGGGCTCCTCACAGCAGGAAGGGCACTGAGGGGCTGCAGCAGGTCCATAGAAGAGCAACAAAGCTGGGGAAGGGTCTGGAGAGCAGTGCTGGGAAGGAGCGGCTGAGGGGTGTTCAGGCTGGAGAAGAGGAGGCTGAGGGGAGACCTTATTGCTCCCTACAGCTCCCTGAGAGGAGGCTGGAGCCAGGTGGGAGTTGGGCTCTTCTCCCAAGGAAGAAGTGATAAGACAAGAGGAAATGGCCTCAAACTGCTCCAGGGGAGGTTTAGGCTGGACATGAGGAACAATTTCTTCCCCTTGAGGGTTGTCAAGGCCTGCCCAGGGCTGCCTGGGGCAGTGGTGGAGTCCCCATCCCTGAAGAGGTTTCAGAGCCTTGGAGTTGTGGAGCTGAGGGCCATGGTTTGGTGGTGACCTGGCCATGTGTTGCTGCCAGGAAAGCACAGCTGTGGCCACAGCCACTCCTCCAGCTCATGGTTTTTGGCTGCCCCAGGTCCCTGTGGAGCTCCTGTGCTGCCTTCTCACCTTCCATGCCTGTTCTGCTCATTAATATCCACTGGCTGAATCATTTTTTCGAGCAGATGTTAGGGTTTAAGGAGTGTTAAGAGGATCTCCTTGGCTGATCAGTTTGGGTTTAACTGCCTTCTGCATTTGTTACAAAGAGAACCTGGACTTCAGCTACCACTCTAAATTGTCTCCCATTCATCACAGTGCTGCTTGGATGCTTCTGTTGCGTCCTGCAGGACCATGAGTGAGCCACAGGTCTGGTGTCTGCTGGCCAGGGAGGGGGCTTGCTTATCCCCTCCTCCCCAGCTCTGTTCTCCAGACCCTTCCCCAGCTTTGTTGCTCTCCTCTGGACATGTTCCAGCCTCTCAGTGCCCTTCTTGGAGCCTCTCAGTACCCTTCTTGGAGTGAGGGGCCCAAAACTGAGCCTAGGATTCGAGGTGCAGCCTCAGATCCCTTCTCCTGCTGGCCATACAACCAGCAGCAGGGCCTCTGCCAATCCTTGCCACAGCCATTGCAACCCCCCCAGGTGATCCCAAGGCATCTCCACACCAGTTCACCACCCTCTGGGAAGCACCAAAGTCTTAAAGAACCTGTCAAGAGTGAGGGACCCAAACAGCATTGAGCCTTCAGCTTTCACCATTTTCAAGAGATATTGGGGAAAAAAACTAGCAGGGGAGGTGCTGGAGGAGGAGGAAGAGAAATGGTGCTGGGAAGGAGGAGAGGAAGGAGAGAAATGAGAGACAAAAAAAGAGAGGAGTGGGTGAAGCTGCACATGGAGCAGAGCAATTAAAGCCACCCTGAGCTCACCCAATTAAACTGACTGGAGAGAGGAGTCCCAGAGGAGCATTTCCTGGCAAATTGCTCATTTGTCTCTCTCAGTCTCTGAGGCTGGAACAGTTTTGTGTCAGTCAAGCTGTGGAGCTGAGCCCTGGGGACAGGAGAGGTGTTGACAATTCACAGGCAGAAGGCTTCTCTTCCTAGAAAGCAAAGTGCCAGGAAACATCATCCAGAGCTGCTGCCAAGCAGTGAGAAGGGCCAGGACCAGGAGGGCTGCGGGGGTGTGGAGGATCCTAACCCTCCTGGGTCTGCTGGGGACACTTTC
Organism: Indicator indicator; assembly: GCF_027791375.1. Taxonomy (NCBI): domain Eukaryota; kingdom Metazoa; phylum Chordata; class Aves; order Piciformes; family Indicatoridae; genus Indicator; species Indicator indicator. Next base: position 6,475,868 of record NC_072044.1, on the reverse strand, counting down.
TGCCTTCTCACCTGCCTTGGGACGTTGCTCTTCACCCATGCTGCTGCTCCCAGGTGGCCCCACTGGCTCAGGTCTGACTCCCCTCATCTCAGCAAGACCTGGGCTTGGTACAACTCATGCCAGGGCTGGGTTCTCCTCGATGAAAGAGCAAAGTTGTTTGGGAGGTGCAGGGGGGAGCTGGGCAATTGCTGCAGAAGAGCAGGATTTGAGCTGTGGCCTCCCCAGTGCCCAGTCCAGGGGCAGTGACTGGAGCACATCCTGGTGCCCATAGGCCCTTAACAACCTGCTCCACTTCTCTGCTCATTCCAAAGGAACGGAAGAGCAGGATGATTGCTTTACTACCCCAGGACCACCCTGCAGCCTGTGCTGCCAGAGCAGAGTTGCACACCGGAGTCCAGTGCTGGCTGCAAAGCCCCAAAAGCAGACCTAGGAACTACTGAAACCCAAACAAGAAATCCTCCTCACCACTGCCCAGCCACTGCCTCCCACCAACACAGCTCCTGCCAGCTGCTGGGCTGCTGAACCATTCCTGCACAGTTCTCCTTGAGCTGGGAAAAAACAATGATCCCGTGGGGAGGGGAAATAAAGAAATAAAGAAAAGGGAAAGCAAAGGAGCTGTGAGGTCTCTGTCTGCTGCAGGAGCAGCTCCCATTCAGGTGCTGCTGTACAAGCCCCAGCACACTCTAATTGCTGCTCCATTTCTATTACTCTTCACAGAAGATTTCACCCATTCAATAATTTATCTTCCTCCAAAGTGGCTTTATCCCAGAGATGAGAGAAAGGAAAGGAGCTGCCAGCTCCCTTCCCCCTCCACCCCTCCCCTCAGGCACTGCAAGATGAGAGAGGAGATGAACCCAGGCCCCTAAGCCCCCTCCCCACTTGGAACTGGATGACCTTTAAAGTCCCTTCCAACCCAACTCATTCCATGAGTTATCAACCAACAGCTCTGCTGCTGCTCTCCTCTGCAGGTGTTAGTGGAGAGCCTGGGGCTGACACTGCTACAAACACCCTCAAGGAGTGAGTCCTTCAGGAGGAGTTGGCTTTCCTCAGGCCCTCTGCAAAGCTCTGTCTTCTCCGGGGCCAAGAGGAATGGAGCTCTGGCTCTGGGAGTGGAGGGAGCTGTGCCTTGACTGTTGCCTCTCAGCCACTTGCTTGTCATAAGATGGGGTGGAAGGACCAAAACAAAGGGGGGAAAAAAAGATGAAATAACACAAAAATGAAGAGAGGAGAACCTTTGGCAGGGAAGGCAAAGCAGGATTGATCTTGTGCCTGACTTGTTCTGAGAATTGCTTCTGCACTGCCCCTTTGTGCACATTAACTGAGTGCCTGGCCCGGCCCCACCTCTGGTTAAGTCCTCAATCAATTCCCTTTCAGATGACTGCCGGATCAATAGGGTGGTCATCTAATAAAGGACATTTCCAGTGGGCTTCTAAAAGCCACTGATGGGCTTTAATTCATTCCTATTTTTTAAAGAAGAAAAGGGGCAGTGGGAGAGGAGGGGCAGGGGTCACAGCAGGGGCCAGAGCCTTCCCCTGCAGGCTTGGCAGACAAAGCTTGTGGTGAACCTCACAACTCTCCTCCTCGTTCTTCAGCCTCCCTGCAACGTGGCACAGCTGCCTGAGGCCAGCCCCCACAACACTGCTGCTGTCAGAGCTCCCACTGCTTGCCAGCAGCTTCTAGGAAGCAACTTTTAGTGATTGTGCCCTCAGGCACCTCCCAGGAGCAGCAGCAGTGAGCTGGAGAGCACCCAGGATCCTATTTCATAGATCACAGTATGGGTTGGGTTGGAAGGGACCTTGAAGATCATCCAGCTCCAACCCCCTGCCACAGGCAGGGACACCTCCCACCAGCCCAGGCTGCTCAAGGCCTCATCCAGCCTGGACTTCAACACTTCCAAAGATGAGATGTCCTCAACCTCCCTGGGCAACCATCCAGTGTCTCACCACCCTCACAGAACTTCTTTCTAACTTCCATCCTAAATCCACCCTGCTCTAGTCCTTGTCCTGTCACCACAGGCCCTTATAAAAAGCTCTCCTGTGGCTCTAAAACTCCAACCCTGCCCTCAATGTTTCCACTACAAGAATCCTGCATTCTCTGAGGTCCTGGGGCAAGGCAAACTTCCAAGCAGATGTGGCAGTTTAGGCTGGGTGCCCCCTGCCACTGCCACATGAGATACACCTCTGGTGTCCCAGGTGATCACCCAATAGGGGTGGACACAGGAAACGGCGTATTTCTACCCATAAATCCTGCGCCCTATAAAGCCATCTGCAGAGTCATTCTCTTCCTCTTTATTCCCTCTCTGCTCCCATGGGAGATGTCCTTTCTTATCGGGTAATGCCGGGGGAGTATCTCAGGCCTCTTAGGCCTGTCTAGGCCTAATGCCAGGAGGAGAATGGGGGGGGGGGGGGGGGGCAGTCTCAGACCTGGCCAGCCTGAGACTTGCCTAGCAGCGGGAGGGGGAAGAAAGAGCCCTGGGAGGTTTGGGCTTACCCTCAGGTGGGAAGAAGGGAAGGATTGGGAAGCCTTTGGAAATTCTATGCTTTGTAGCTTGTAGTTCTCTGTAGCTTCACCAATTGCTTTTCCATTTAAACTTTCCATCACTCTCCAATCCATTTGTGTGAGTCTCATTCTTTTGTCCCTTTTGGGGCAAGAGACGATCTGTCTGGCCCCAAACCAGCACAGCAGAGCACCAAAGTCCTGTTGCTGACACATCCCTCTCTCTGGCTTTTCCCAGCTGAAAAAGCTGCCAGATTGAAGGCAACTAAAGGATTGAAGCCTGAGAAAGGCAGATGGAGACTGGAGATGAGGAAGAAATTCTTCCCAGTGATGGTGGTGAGACTTTGGAAAGGATTGCCCAGGGAGGCTGTGGATGTCCCTTCCCTGGAGGTGTTCAGGGCCAGGCTGGACGAGGCCTTGAGCAGCCTGGGCTGGTGGGAGGTGTCCCTGCCCATGGTAGGGGGTTGGAGCTGGATGAGCTTTGAGGCCACTTCCAGCCCAATCTGTTCTCTGCCTTTGAGTCTCTGCCTCAGGTTGGCTGTCCCCTGGAGGAGGTTTGTCCAAGGAGAGTATCACATCCATGCTGGATGTTTAATCACTGAAAAACCAGAGGCAGAACTGCTCTGCCAAAAGCTCCTTTGGATTCATGAAGTGTATAGATTAAAGCTTCAGAGGCAGGATTTAACATCTTCCTGCCTCCTCCAACCCCTCTGCTCTTGTGCTGCTTGGTTTCAGCCCAGGGCTGGTCCCAGTGCTGGAGTGCCTGCTGGCTTTGGATGCCTGTAAGCCTCCTACTCCATTTAATGCCACTCTTGCTTCCCCTGCACGGTTCAGTGAGGAGAGAAATTTCGCAGCTCCACAATGTGCCCTCACACCAGCAGCAGGGCCAGGCTGTCCCTCCCCAGCCTCTCTCTGCAGCCTGTCCATGTTTAATTTCCTCTAATCGCTTTCTTCATAGCCACCCTCTCTAAACCCTTTATCGTCCTCCAGGCTGCAATTCCCTCCCCTTGCTGCTTCTCCATTTCTTTTCTGTGATGCCTTGCCCACAGCTGTCTGCATCACAGGGCTGTATCCAGCTCTGGGCTGGGAGGAAGGATTAAGTCCCTGTCCCTGTGCTGGGCTGCAGAGCAGAACATGTGCAGAGCAGCCCTGGTCAAGCATCCCAGGACTCTGATTCACAGAAACTTTGTGGTTGGAGAAGCCCTCTGAGATCACCCAGTCCAACATCAACCCAGCACCACCGTGGCCACCAAACCACGGCTCCAAGTGCCATGGACACAGATTTCTGGGACACCCCCAGGGGTGGGGACTCCACCACCTCCCTGGGCAGCCTGTTCCAATCCCTGAGCGCTCCTGCAGCTAAGAAATTTTTCCTTATCTCCAACCTAACCCTCCCCGGCACAAATTCAGGCCCCAACAAGGGCAATGGGCACGAACTGGAACCCAGGAGGTTCCGTCTGAACAGGAGGAGAAACTCCAAACCCTTCCATGCGATTTGGCTGCAAACTTTCCTGGGTTTGTTCCTTGCCAAGCGCCGCGCGGCGTGCCGGGAGCTGTCCCAGCTCCGGTGCTGTGCTGGATGCATCAAGGTCCTGCGGAGCTGTTCCTCAAGAGAGGTTCTGGCCAAGCACCATCCCTCTGCGCCGGAGCAGCAGCTGCTCGTTGCGGGAGAGAAGCTGGAGGAGCCCAAACCTATAAATAAAAGCCATGAATTAAACATGGGTCCGGCACTGGAGGGGCAGATGAGCGCTGGGTCACTTAGCAATATCCTCGGCTCCCACGGAGGGGAAAAGAAGAATAACAATAAGTGTTTATCATCACTTGTTGTTTCTCAAATGACAGCTTGAAGGACTGAACCTCACCCCTGCTGGGAGCATGGGAGCAGAGCTCAGTCCCCCACACAGCTCCTCTTAAAGACACGAACCTGCTCTGAACAGGCAGCTGACAACCAGCTCTGAACAGGCAGCTTTGGAGTGGGCAAAGATGTTTGTAGAGATCCTCAATGGATTTGAGATGGTTTGGCAGAGACAGGAACTCGATCCAACCTCCTGGCTTGGCTTTCCAGGCAGGGAGACAATGGGACCCAACATCTCCATAGGCAGGAGTGGATCCTCCTTCAGCTGGTACCAAATGCAGCTTCTGGTGGCAACTCCCAAATTTCAGCTCCTCTGAGACACCTTAGAAAGTCCCCAGTTCATAGAATGGGTTAAGTCAAAAGGGACCTCAAAGATCATCCAGCTCCAAGCCCCTGCCATGGGCAGGGACACCTCCCACCAGCCCAGGCTGCTCAAGGCCTCATCCAGCCTGGGCTTCAACACTTCCAAGGATGAGATGTCCACAACCCCCCTGGGCAACCATCCAGTGTCTCACCACCCTCAGAGTAAAGAACTTCCTAACATCCATCCTAAATCTACCCTGCTCTAGTCCTTGTCCTGTCACCACAGGCCCTTATAAAAAGCTCTCCTGTGGCTCTAAAACTCCAACCCTGCACTCAATCTTTCCACTACAAGAATCCTGCATCCTCCAAGGCAAACTTCCAAGCAGAGCCTCCCCACCCTCACTGTCAGGAGTTTCTTTCTCATCTCCAGTCTCAATCTGCCCTCTTCAAGCAGCTTCCTTCAGTCTGCTCAAACCAAGCTCCCAACACCTTGGGCTGAGGATGCTGCTGGTGGAACACCACCTGCCTCCCACTGCCCAGATTCCAATTCCCAGTGCTGTCAGGAGCACAGGAAATGAAACTGAAGGGCGATGGATGGGAGGTGTCAGCAGCTTTTCTGCTCCACTGCAGCCATTACAAATCACAGCCAGATTCTTCATCTCCAGGCTGTAATAGATGGGAAGGGACCCAAGCCAAGCACCTGACATCTGAGACTCTTCCCCATCTTGCTGGAACAAAATAACTTCCCACAGCCCCATCCAAGCTCATTGATGGAGAATGAAGCCATAAAGCCAGAGCTGCACACCCAGCATCATGCTCCCAGAGTTTGCATTTCAGGAATCTCTCCAGCCCAGGAAACTCTTCATGATGCTGAGACTTTGCACCATGAAACTCACTCAGAGTGAGCTGAGCTGGGGACACAGGGAATGACAGAATGGTTTGGACTGGAAAAGGCCTCCAAGGTCATCCAGTCCAGCATCAGCCCAGCACCGCCATGTCCACCAAACTCTGCCCCAAGTGCCATGGCCACCCCTTTCCTGAACACCTCCATGGATGGGGACTCCACCACCTCCCTGGGCAGCCTGTGCCAAGCCCTGACCACCCTTTCAGTACAGAAAATTTTTCTCATGTCCAGCCTAAGCCTCCTCTGCTGCAACTTGAAGACATTTCCTCTTGTTCTATCACCTGATACCAAGGAGAGGAGACCAACCCCCACCTGACTCCAGCCTCCTTTCAGGGAGTTGTAGAGAGCCAGAAGGTCTCCCCTCAGTCTCCTCTTCTCCAGGCTGAACCATCCCAGCTCCCTCAGCTGCTCCTCCCCAGCCCTGTTCTCCAGACCCTTCCCCAGCTTTGTTGCCCTTCTCTGGACCTGCTCCAGCTCCTCAATGTCCTTCTTGATATGAGAGGCCCTAGAAGACAGCTGCAGAAGACAAATCCTGACAGAAATCTGACAGCTCCCACAGAATCTTTGGGCACGTGGGCTGGGCAAAGGCAGCTCACTTCACATAGAGACCTCTGGCTTCCCTCCTGCAGCTGGAGCAGAGGGGATTCAGCTTCCCCCCACCCAACAAATGGCTGGGGACAGATTCTGGATGTTTGGAGCTCTGAGTCTTGGATGGTCTTGGACAGATCCATCCCTCCAGGCTCCATCAGGACCTCACGACCCAGATCAAACTCTGCCTGGCTAATCACGGCATGCTTCAGCTGCTGGGGGATTAATGGACCTGCTGGCAGCAAGATGAAAAGGAAGAAATTGCCCAGCACGACAGGAGCTGATAAGGCTGAGCTTGAGATAAGCAGAGGGGCTGGGATCAGGGAAAGGTTCCTGCAAGGATCTGGGCTGCCGAGCAGGGGCAGCTTGCAGCTCCCAGGTGAGCCAGTGCCAGGGGCTGCCAGCAGCAGCCACAGGAGGCTGCCTGAAAGCACAGCCTCAGCGTGGGGGCTGTGCCAGGCTCCAATCCCCAGCGCTGTGACAAGGCTGTCCCCTGCCCCCTGCAGGGACCTGCAGCCTCAGCACCCCTCAGGGGAAGGAGATGAGGAAGGGTGGGGATGAGCTGGCATTGGGCACCCGTGCCCACCACTGCTCCTGCATCCACCCTGGTGAGCTGCTGGGCACCCTGCAGTGTGCCCCCAAAAGGCTTCGTGCTGTGGTACCTGCAGCCCTGGCCTGGAGACCTGCACCTGCCTGGGATGGTTTCTGGCCTCTGCCAGGGCACAATGGCAAAGGTGTGCCCACAGCAGGGCTTTGGAAGCTCAGGGATGTGCCATCCTTTCCTTGCCCACACAGGAACAACAGCAAAGCCTCTACCCTCTTGCCCACTGGGACATTCTGCTGGCTCATGGTCATGTGTCCTGCCCTGCTGAGCTACCACACTGCATCCCCCAGGAGGCTGCCAGCAGGATGGCAGCTCTGGCAGTGCCATCACAGCTTCCCTCCTCCTCCTCCACTCCCTGACCCATTTCCCAGAGCCTGCTCCTGCTGGGTGCACTGGTGGTGACTTGCACCATATGCTGCAGATCTGAGCACCCACCAGGTCCTCCCAGCTTGGAGGAAGCAGGCAGTGAAGTGCTGGGAGCTGGGGGAGCCTCAGCAGCAACAGGAGAGGAGAGCTGCCCTGTGCCTCCCACCACCCTGCCTGGGCTCCTGCCTGCTGGGGTGCCTGAGCCAAGGGGGATTCCAGCAGAGAAAGTAGCTCTTGCCAAGGGCAAAGGGACCTGAGCCTGCCCCTCCTGACCTCATCAGGCTGTTCTTGGTGCTCAGCATCTTCCTGCCTCAGTGGGAGGAGCAGCTCAGCCTCTTCCAGCAGAAAAGGCAGCCAGGGAGGCTGCACTGCCCAGGCCAGAAAGGCAGAGCTTGGGGTGCTGGTCTCCAGCTATGAGAGATGTTAGCTGAAGGGAGAAGCTGGCCCTGGGCTTTGGGGGCACAGCACTGCCTGCAAGGCAGACTTGGGGCTTTCAGTCCCACCCAGGGTTCATTTTTGCTGTGCTGAAGGAATCAACACAAGCACCACAGTCCTAATTTGGAAGGACTTTCCCCAAATATCAGCCAAATTCCAGTTCAGAGAGCAGCCAGGCAGGCCCAGGAGAGAGGTACAAGCCAAAAAAAGTCAACAAAAAACTATCCCCAAAAATCACAGACCCCAAACCCCAGACCCCCAGCAACCAGGGTCAAACCAACAGCCAAGGCTGCACCCACTCCCAGTCCAGCACCTTCCACACAGGGTCACTGCAAGGCCACCTTCCCTCTCCCCAGAGCCACAGAAATCCATTCAACCTGAAAAAGAGAGGAAATTATTTACCATGGAGATTTGGAGAGCCAGCAATTAATAAATAAAAATAAGTGTTGCTAATCCCAGGCCTGCTCAGAGCACTTCCAATTGCAAACAGCTCCTGAAGTGTGCATTGTTAATTAAGTTCTCTGCCTCCACTCTGCCCTAAAATGGAATTAGTTATCCTGAGGAAGAATTCAGGGAGGGCTGCAAGGCTGCACTGAGAACTTTTCAGCATCTGGCCCAAGCCTGCTTGCTGCAGAGTCTTGTCTGTGCTTAAAGCCTCTGCCCCAGTGCCCCATCAGAGCTGGCTGGCCAGAGCCTGTCCCCTGGTGTGAGGGCACCTTGGCCACAATAGAGTCTTAGAACCATAAATCTGCTGAGGTTGGCAGAGACCCTTGAGAGCATCAGGCAGAAACAACTCCCCCAGGGCTCACAACCCAGCCCCTGCCACTGCACCACATCCCTCAGCACCACTTCTGCATGACTTTTAAACCCCTCCAGGGATGGCGACTCCACCACCTCCCTGGGCAGCCTGGGACAGTGCCTGAGAGCCCTTGCTGGGAAGAAGCTGTTCCTGATATCCAATCTGAACCTTCCCTGGCACAGCCTGAGCTGTTTCCCTTCATCCTGTCACTTGTTTCACCTGAGAAGAGACCAACCCCCAACCACCTCCAGCCTCCTTTGAGGGAGTTGTAGTTCATAGATTCACAGCATGGGATGGGATGGGTTGGAAGGGACCTTAAAAATGATCCAGTTCCAGCCCCCTGCCATAGGCAGTGACACCTCCCACCAGCCCAGCTTGCTCAAGGCCTCATCCAGCCTGGCCTTGAACACCTCCAGGGAGGAGGCATCCACAGCCTCCCTGGGCATCCTGTGCCAGTGTTCACAGAGACCCAGTGGAAACTTCCAGACAGCTGACTTTGTGCATTTGGGGTTGAAGGATTTGCTGGTGGCCCCAAGAGTGGCTGTGCAGGAGGGAGAGGATTTGGGGCTAGCAGAAGCCCTGCAGCAGCAGCTGCTCCAGCAGAGAGGCCACAGAATGCTTTCAGAAGCTGCTTCTGCAACCCCTTCTCCCTCTGTCAGCACTGCCCTGAGCACTGAGGCTGCTTTACAGCTCAGAGCATCTGATCTGCAGCTTCTGTGAACACAAACAACAATTTTCCAGCCCACGCTGCCTTCAGAGCTCTGCCTTGCTGTCAGAGGTGCCAGGGCTGGAGGCGTGGGGAAGGGCTGACAGCCAGATGGAGGTTTGGACTCTGTCCTTCCACATCCCACTGGAGGCCCCGGACCCAGGGCTGTCATCCTCAGACCCTGCAAGCTTAGAACCTGCCAGAGGAAGGATTCTGTCCTGGCTGGCTGCTGGAGAGGACAGCCTGGAGGCTTGAGTGGGCTCTTCTGTCCCTCAGGCTTCTGCCTTGGGGCTGCTGCCAGATCCTGGACAGACTCAGGGCAAAGATGAGAGATGCTCAGCTGTCTGTAACCAAGCACAGAGACTGGGCTGGGGGAAAGGAGGGGAAAAGAAGGAAGCCTTCTGTGTGAATTACTGTGGGCTCAGAGACCAACCTCCACCCCAGTGCTCAGCATCCCATACTGAGAGCCCCAGCCAGGATCCAGGCTTCCAGGGATCCAGGCTCCCTGGGAGAGGTGCAGGCTCTTGCCTTTGGAGGCTGCATCCTCCCAGCGGCTCCAACCCCTCTAGAGAGGTTAATTTATGAGCAGGGGAGGAGGAGCCCTGTTGCTCTAATGAAACGTTTTGGCTGGGTGCACAGCAAATGTATTCACCTAATAGCCTGATTATTCCTCTGTGGAGCAGCCTGACTTCCCAGTTGTGTTTTATCCCTTACTGCATTCAGAATTTACTCCTTTATTCTGCCTTCAAAGCCCAGGCTGCCAGGCAAATGAATGCACTCAGGTTTCAATGGCTCCAAAGCTGAAGGCATCCCCAGGTGCCGCTGGCAGCTCCACCAGGCACAGGGAGAGGCAGGAGGGACACATCCCCACCAGCCTGGGCTCTCTTTCCCCCCAGATCCATCTCCCCCTAATACATCTATCCCTGGGGTGGCTGCCTGTGACAGCTGCACTTAAATACTGTGCAGCCAGGAGATGCTCCAGCCCCAGCCCATCCATCCCCCTGCTGTGGAAATTCCAATTATTTTGGGAGCAAGGGGAAGGGAGATGAAGTTCTCTCTGGCTGCTGGCTCAGAGGCCTTGGCTGACAAATGGCTCTGTGCTTCCCCTGCTCTTCCTGCTGCATTACACTGAGCTCTTTCAAAGTGGTCCTCATCAAAAGCTCATGGGAGATTTCCTCCACCTCCTGCTCCAGTTTGCTGGATGAAGAGTCAGGATTGCTGGCTGGGAGCAGACCACAAGTGAGGCTTCTCACCTCCCCTTCTGCACCTGTAAAATGGACAACTGAGCTGAACTCCAGAGGGGAAACAGCATGAGGTGAGTGCAGACCAGGGCAGGGAGTTAGAGTGAGGTGCCCAGGGACAGCACAAGGGGCAGAGGGCACAAACTGGAGCCCAGGAGGTTCCATCTGAACAGGAGGAGAAACTTCTTTGGTGTGAGGCTGCAGGAGGCCTGGAGCAGGCTGCCCAGAGAGGTTGTGGAGTCTCCTCTAGAGAGCTTCCAGCCCTCCCTGGCCATCATGCTCCTGGGCAAGCTGCTGTGGGTGCCCTGCTGGAGCAGGGGCTTGGACTGGGTGAGCTCCAGAGGTGCCTTCCAACCACACCATGCTGGGATTTTGCTGTTTTCCCTCAGCTCCTAAACCACTGCTTCCCATTGATGCTTTTTCAGCTCTCTCTGTTTAGGAAAAAACAAAACAAACAAAACAAACCCAAACCCAAACCTAAACCAACAGCCCCACGAGGAACAGATTCCTGCTGTCAAAAGAGGGGAGGGGGGGGAAGTCACAGAGTGAAAAGTTACAAACTGGCAATAGGTGACAAGTAATTATAGAGCAGGGGATGTATGGGGAACTCATTTGGGTGAGCAGCAGCTGATTAAGAGCGGCAGTATTTTTTTTCTTTATTTATGGACTGGCATCAGAGAGAATTGATAGGAAACAGCCCATGGAGAACAGGGCTGGGGACACGCTCAGCAAATGAGTCTGGGAGGAAATGAAGCTGAGCTACAGCCACAGGCACTCAGCCTCCTCTTGGTGCCTCTTCCATCCTTTACAGGAAGGAGTGGAGGTGACACAGCAGTGCTGTGGCATCTTGACACCCCCAGCTCAGGGAATCATGGAATTGTTTGGGTTGGGAAAGCCCTCTGAGATCATCCAGTCCCCAACCACCACCCACCAACCACTGACCTACCACCACCACGGCCACCAAACCCTGTTCCCCCAGTGCCATGGCCACACATCTCTTGAGCACCTCCAGGGACGGGGACTCCACCACCTCCCTGGGCAGCCTGTTGCAATCCCTGACCACTCCTGCAGCAAATACCTCCTCTCCTCCCCATAGTGGTGTTGGGTTGATGCTTGGACTCAGCCTTGGAGGTCTTTTCCAGCAGCAGCAGTTCTGTACTTCACAGCCTGTGCTCAGCTCAGCTGCTGCACTCCCCAGCCCCCCTCTGAACACAGCTCCCGGGGGGCTGTGGCTCAGCCTGAGCTGTGTAGGAAGTCCATTGGGGTGGGATTTAGCCCAGGATGCTCCCACCAAACTCCCTGGCATCTGACACAGGTGTTTAAAGAGGAAGCAATTCCCTTCCTCCCCCTGCCTGAAAAGCATCAAAGAGTACGATGAGCAGCTGAGCTTTGTGCCCTGCCAGGGGCGAACAGCAGCAGCTCCTCACAGGCAGGTTCAGCTCCGAGGGGAAGAGCTCAGAGGTGCTGAAGCCATCCTCATGGCTGGAGCATGGGGGGCAGCAGGAAGACCTCATGGTCTCCCCTTCCCCAAGCACTCAAATTCACGTCCTACAGGGAGAGCTGCCCCGTTCACAAGATAAAAGTAGGAGCATGAAAGTCTCCCTGCCCATCTCCTCCAGCAGCTGTGGTTAAGAGGCTGCTCTCCCAGGCAGCGCTCCCCGGGGATGAAAGGTAGAGGCAGCTTTGATGGCAAAGCTCTGTCGGCAAACAAAATCAACTGCAAGCAATCGGCACCTCGCTGAGTGCTCTCCTCGGGGCGCAGGGGGGGCCTGGGCATCCCCCGGTGCAGGGGTGGGGAGAAGATGCTGAGGGCAGGCTCGGGAGGCAGAAGAGTTGAGTAACTTCAGCTACATCACCTGGAGAGGCCCCAGAGGGCCTGGGGCAGTGGAGTTTGCACTGCAAGAAAGCTCCCTGCAGGAACCTCTCAGCAGCAGAGTTCACTCCATGTGGAGGGGGAGCAGCTTGCCAGCGTGCTCAGGAGAGAGCATCTCCTCCTCGTGTGCCTTCAGAAGTGCCAATCCCTGCCAGCTCCTGTGTTCTGTGCTGGAGCATGACTGGTTGAGTACAAAAAGGAGCTGAAAGCAGAAAAGCTTCGTGCTTGGTAAGAGCAGAGCACTTCCAGCTCACCCTAAGCAGTTTTAAACATTTATCACTTCTGTCCATCCTCTGCACCATGAATGTTTCCCTCTGCTGCTGCCCAGCTTCACCCAGCTTGGGGCCTGCCTGCACCTGCTCTGCTTAGGCTGCTGCCAGGGTCCCCTCTCATGTTCCCAGCCAAATGCCCTCTCTCCCTTGTCCTACCTCCACTTCAGATGCTGATCCCAGGGCTGCTCAAATGCTGTTAGCACTGTGGGGGACTCCAGGATGCTTCAGCAGACTGAAATGGCAGGGTGGTGGTCAGCAGGTGCCACCTGTGAGTGAAAACATTGTCAGCCCCGAGTTAGAGCAGGACCAGCAAGAGATAAAGGACCTGTGGGGGGCAAGAGGCTGGGGGCAGGCTCTGCTCAGTGGTGTCCAGGGACAGCACAAGGGGCACTGGGCACAAACTGGAGCCCAGGAGGTTCCACCTGAGCAGGAGGAGAAACTTTGTTGGTGTGAGGCTGCAGGAGGCCTGGAGCAGGCTGCCCAGAGAAGTTGTAGAGTCTCCTTGTGTGGAGAGCTTCCAACCCCCCCTGGCCTGGGCAAGCTGCTGTGGGTGCCCTGCTGGAGCAGGGGCTTGGACTGGATGATCTCCAGAGGTGCCTTCCAACCACACCATGCTGGGATTGATGAGAAGTCTCTTCTAACCCTCCCCTTGGGTTAGCTGAAGTTCAGGGTGCCTCTTTGAGGGGACTGATCTGAAACAGGGTTGATTTAAATGTAAATTACTGTCAAAATACAACTTTCTGTATTAAAATGCAAATTGGTCTTCCAGGCTGCTGCCTCCTGCCTGGCTGCTCCACAGCCACTCCCATGGGACTGCCCCTTGGCACCTGGTGACCCACCCCAGTGTCTGGGCACAGGAGCTGGCAGGGTGACAACCAGGGGGACAAGGTGCCAGGCACAGGGAAGGTGCTGCCTTGTCACACTGCTCCCTCCCAGCTGTGTTGTGAAAGGTGCCAGGCTGCTGCAGCCTCCTGCTACAGCAAGCTGCAGAGCTCGGGTGTCTACTCTGAAGGCAGGGATCATTGTTTTCACATTTCCTGCATCTTCTCATATCATTTGTTCCTGTAGGAGTGGGGAAAAAGAAGAGGTGACCAGGATAGGTGCCAGGGAAAGCACTTGGCATCTCCTAACAGGGGCCAGGTGTGGGCAGCCACACCCTTGGGACTAGGACCTTGGCTGCAAACCACAAGCTCCAGAGTAGCCTTCACCACTGGAAGGACTCTCAGACCCAAAGGGCTCAGCCCTGCACGGGTCAGCAAACCCCTGGGGAGAGCAGGGAGTGAGCCCAGCCTGGGTCCTGCAGCCCTGTGGTTCACCACTGTGCCCAACTCCTCTAGGAAGTTCTGGCTGTTGCCTTCAGCCACCAGCTGGCTCAAGCTGCTGGAAGATTATTAAAGATAGCAGAGACTGGAAAAGGTCCAAAGTGGCTGATTCCTTCCTGCAATGCCATTCCCCCAGGGAAGCATTTAATTGCTCTTTGAGTGATCCCACAGCCTCTGCAGGAGCCTCTCCTGACCACCCAACCATCTTCAGATTCATTCCTCCACGGGGCCTGATTTGGACTTTGTTTTCCTTTCACTTCCTATTACTGTTCCCCTAATCCTCTCCTCCAGCCCTTTCCCATCCTTCATCCTGCATCTTTCTCTCTGCCTCTCCTCGCTTTGGCTCTCAAACATCCTTGTTCTGCTATTTAGCAAAGGAAATGTCACCACAAGACACGGCAGGGCTTAGAGATGGACCTGAAATGTAAACAGCCCAGAGCAGTGGCAGGATGCAGCTAAGCAGAGTCCAGCAGCTCATGGCAGGACATCAGCAAACTTCCAAACAGTGAGCTCAGGAAGGGATTGTCCCAGGTAGAGCTGCCAGGGACTGGCCTCCTGTGCATCTTGCTTACTGTGTAGGAGCAGTGGTGGGGTGGAGGAGGCAGAAACTGCTCTTCCCACCAGGAAACCCCTGTCCAGTGTTCTGGGACACTAAAGAAATCAAAGCTGGAAGAGCACCATGGGAGAACACCTTCCCAGTTTCAGCTGTTTAAGGAGGAACCAGCTTTGAATCACAGAATTGTTGGCTCATAATTGTTTCAGTTGGGAGAGGCCTCTCAGATCATCAGCTCCAAGCACCACATCCCAAAGCGCCATACCTGAATGTCTCTTGAACACCTGCAGGGGTGGTGACTCCACCACCTCCACACCTTTTGCTTGGGACATATTAAAATAGAAGCATAACAAACCCAAGGACCAAGCAGAGCCATGAAGCCTCCACATCTCTGTGCAACTCTGGAGGAAGCTTTGCCTGGAAAAGTCCCCTGGGAGCTGCCTGTCAGGTCAAACTCTCTGTCCTCCACCCCCATCCTGCTGCACCACCACCATTTAATCACCATTTGGTATTTAGCATCCAGCATAACAAGCTCCACCAGTGAGCATATGCCAGCTTCATGAAGCATCACTTCATCTATCATTGTCTCCCAGGCTGTCTCCCCTGCCTCCCAGGCATCCTTCCTGCACCTCCCCAAACACTTTGTGCAAAGCCACCAAGTGGGCTGTGAGCCAGCACAGGAGCCACAGCTCCTGCAGGAGGGCCTGGACTTGCTGCTCTCCAGGCAGGGCCCCAGCTGCTGCTCGCAGAGCTGAGAGATTTATTTTCATTAAATGTAATCCAGAGATATTCTTCTCTGCTGCCTGCCCCCCTCAGCCCTCCCTGCTCCGCCTGCTGCAGCAGCAGGGCTCAGGAAGGAGCCACCTTCCACTTGATTTCTTATTCAGAGGAGTCAGATCCATGTTCCTGTCCCATTCAATTAGCATAGAGGGGGAACTGGGCTGCACTGGAATCGCTGTGGAGAGCTGCCCCTGAGCTCCCTGCTCCTGGGCTCAAGGCAGCAACAGCAGCAGCAGGGCAGGGCAGAGGGTGCCTCACCCACTCTGTCTCCCTATTGTGGGGCTGTCACCTCCCCTCCTCCCACCCAGCCCTTCTCATTCCAGCTGAGCCTCCAGCCCCAGACAGAACAGAGATGCTCCTAGCTCCTGCCACAGGATTTGCTTTTGGGCTCCAGCTCCACCAGCCCAGGAGATGAATTGCAGCAGCTCTCCCTACCTGTCAGCCAGCCTGTCCCAGCTGGCAGCATCTGAATCACCAGTGAAATATGTCTCCATCCCCCCACTCCCCTGCACCTGCTTCAGAAACAAAAGCTAAATAACCTCCCTCTCCTGGGCTGCATAAATCACCTGGACAGGCTGGGCTGACACAGGCCAAGTGGCTGAGGCAGTGAAAAATAATCCAAATGCGAACTAGAAAAACTCTGTGATCAACTTAACTGCTAATGCCAAGATAGGGCTTGGCCAAGGGAAGACTCATTTGGGGCCTTGGTGGAGCTGGCACAGCTGCTGCAGGTGGGCACAGCACAGGAATGCACCTCGGGGCTTGCTGCTGCATCGACAGAATGCAGGGGACTTGACATCCTCTGCCCTGCCACAGCTCACTGGCACAGCCCTCAGCAAGTCCCCTAAGCAGGATCCAGAGCAGGCCACAAAGATGATTTGAGGGCTGAAGCAGCTCTCCCACGAGGACAGGCTGAGGGCATTGGATTTCAGCTGCTGAGGGATCCAACTGCTCCCAAAGTCAATGCCAGGAGGTCCCTCCTGTGCAGCTGAGCTTCAGGGCAGGTCATGGATTGGGAAAGAACAAAAGCCTAACCCTGAGCTTCTCTCCCATGCTCTCACACATTTCAGAGCAGTTGCTGCATTGACTTCCTGAGCCTTTGAATTCAGCTTTCCCACGCTGCAGAGCCAGGCTGGGGCTCCACAGCTAACAGGAGTGCAATAAACTGCAGCTCTCCTCCAGCAGTTAATTCTCATTCAGTGCATTCTTAATATTCAATTACTATTTATGTAACACACAGCAAAGGATTATCCTATTAAACCTAAATTAAGTGCTTCCTTCATTAATTAATACATCTTATTTCAAGTGCTGCCAACATTTATCCCTGGAAACGCAATATTTAAAACCAAACTGCACTAACCAAGGCAAGGGAGTTTGTTTCCTCCTTGCTTTTGCATTCACTTACAGCTGCTAATGAGTTATGGAGCCTGTAAAGCTCTCACAGCAGCTCTGCAGGAGGGGCACTTCCCAAGTGAGCAGCAGAGCAAACAAGCCTGGAGCTTTGGAGATGGTTTGTTGTCTCCCTTGGTAAGGAGACATTGGAAGGGCAGCCTCCTCCATTCCTATAATTGACAGAATTCCAGCATGGTGGAGAACTGGAGCTCATCCAGTCCAAGCCCTTACTCCAGCAGGGCACCCACAGCAGCTTGCCCAGGAGCACGATGGCCAGGGGGGGTTGGAAGCTCTCCAGAGGAGACTCCACAATCTCTCTGGACAGCCTGCTCCAGGCCTCCAACACCTTCACACCAAAGAAGTTTCTCCTCCTTTTCAGATTGGAACCTTCTGTGTTCCAGTTTGTGCTCCTTGCCCTGTCCCTGGGCACCACTGAGCAGAGCCTGGCCCCAGCCTCTTGCCCCCCAGCCTTTAGCTCTTGCTGAGCATTGCTCAGATCCCCTCTGGGGCTGCTCTTCTGCAGGCTCTCAGCCTCAGGGCTCTCAGCCTTCGCTCCTCACAGAGCTGCTCCAGGCCCCTCAGCATCTTCCCAGCCTCCCCTGGACTCTCTCCAGCAGTTCTCTGTCTCTCTTGAACTGGGGAGCCCAGACGTGGACACAAGAGTCCAGATGTGGCCTCACCAGAGCAGAGTCAAGTCCTCTATTTCAGTTTTAACTCAAGAGGCAAAACTCTTCCTTGCCCCAGCCCTGTCTGTCTCCAGAGCATGCTCCACCCCAGCTGTCCTTGGGGACTGCAGGTTGTCTGCACCCCAGGAGCAGAGCAGCATCACTGCCAGCACCTTGTGGGGTCAGACTCCATTGTGCTGCTCTTTGTGGCAGCTACTGCCTGTGCTCAGATGCTCTGCAGCTCTGCCATTGCCACCAAAGGATCACTTCCCTCTTCCTGCATTCCTAAACTCTGTGGGGAGCCACAGCCCAGCCTGACCTCCATGGGATTACCCTGGGGAGTGCTGGCCCTTAAGTCCTACAACTCCAGCAGCAAGCGTGAGGAAACAGCATGAAATCTCAATTAACTTGAGAGGCTCTTTTCAGAACGATTCCTTCCTGAGGAACCAGCCCCAGCCCTCATTACCACAACTCAATTATCCACGAGGCTGAGCTCCAGCGCTTGCAGACACCGAGCTCGCCACCAGGGCTTCGCACAGGGCTCGGGTGGGGACTCCCCTTCTGTGCAAAGAGGAGGATCAGCAAAGAGCTCTCAGCCCCAGCACTGCCTGCAAACCAATCACAGCTGCCTCTCTTCAGAGGCACGGCTGGGGTGGCTCTGTCAGCAGAGTCTGGGCTGGGATGGAGGAGGCTGAGGGGAGACCTTACTGCGCTCTACAGCTCCCTGGAAGGAGACTGGAGTGAGATGGGGCTTGGGCTCTTCTCCCTGCAATCTGACCCAAAATCAAGCTGCAATCTGACCCAAAATCAAGCTGCAAGCTGGCAGCTTAGGAGCTCAGCTAAGCACAGGCAAACTCTCCTTGGTCATGTCCTTTAATTGCTCATCCTTGGAGAGCAATCAGCCCCTGATAGAGAGGGGAGTCACAGCTCCACCTGTTGTGGCAGTTTGGGCTGGGTGCCCCCTGCCACTGCTGCATGAGATACACCTCTGGTGTCCCAGGTGCCCGCCCACTGAGGGTGGACACAGGAAACGGCGTATTTCTACCCATAAATCCTGCGCCCTATAAGGCCATCTGCAGAGTCATCCTCTTCCTCTTTCTTCCCTCTCTGCTCCCATGGGAGATGTCCTTTCTTATCGGGTAATGCCGGGGGAGTATCTCAGGCCTCTTAGGCCTGTCTAGGCCTAATGCCAGGAGGAGAATGGAGGGGGGGGGCAGTCTCAGACCTGGCCAGCCTGAGACTTGCCTAGCAGTGGGAGGGGGAAAGGAAGAGCCCTGAGGGATTGGGTAGACCCTCAGGTGGGAGGAGGGAAGGATTGGGAAACCTCTGGGTACTGTGTGGGGGACTCTGTATGCTTTGGGATGTTCTTTGCCACTATGCTGTGTAGTTTTCTGTAGCTTCACCATTTGCTTTTCCATTTAAACTTTCCATCACTCTCCAATCCATTTGCGTGTCTCATTCTTTTGTCCCTTTCGGGGCAAGAGATGTTCTGGCTGGCCTCAAACCAGCACACCTGTCCATGGAAATTCTCTCAGACAACCCCAAATCCTCATGAACATCAACAAAGAACTGGGCTGCAGACAGCATCTGAAAACAAGGAAGTGATATTACTGCTGAAAAATAAATAAACAAACCAACCCAACCCCAAACACTCTGCAAAAGCACCAAAAGCTAATAAAAATATGAGGTGGGAAGCAGAAGTGGTGAGGAGCAGGCAAACAACATTCAGGGTGATGATTCAATTACCCAGATTAGTGTCGGTCTGTCTGCGGAGCCAGGAGCTGCTCAGGCAGGTTCTGAACCAAGGAGCAGTGACAACTCCATCAGCCTGGGGGTGAGGGAGAGTGGGGAGCCCAGAGGAGCAGAAAGGGGGAACCAACCCAAACCCCAGACACATCACAGAACAAATCCTGGGGATCTTTGGTTTTGTTGTGCTCTGGGAGCAGCTTTCAGCCAGGGCAACATTTCTGTAGGTTATTGATTAGCAACTAAAGAGGAGGTTTAGCTGCTGCTCTGCTCTGCTCTGTCCCTCTCATCCCCTCCAGAATTTCAGTTCCACCAGGCAGTGGGGCCAGGAAACCATCACTGCCTGACCCAGCAGCCCTACAGCTGAGCCCTCAAGCTTGCCAGAAAGCCGTGGGAAGGAGAGGAGAAGGAAATCAAGAAAGACTTGGGCAGGGATAGGAAATAATCTTGATTCAAGCCAGAGGGAAGCTTCCCCCTTGGCTCTAGAGAAGGGAAGATGTTCTTCAGCAGTCACCTCCCTAAGTGAGGAGAGTGGTGGTGGGACAGCAGGAGGAGGCTGCAGGAAGGAGCTGGGCATGGGGAGGGGTTCAGAGAGCCCTCAGTCTAACCCCCAGTTAGGGGGGTGCCCCTGCCTGCTGGCACCCAGCCTCTGGCCTTCTTGCTCACCTGGGCACGCTCCTGGCTTAATGCCACCACCAAGTCCAGCTGCTGTCACAGGAGGAGTGTGCAGGGCAGGAGGCTGGGGAAGGCTCTGTGGAAAAGAGCAATGGAAACTTATATTAAAGCCAGAAACCCCCAAGCACATCCCCAGCACAGACTGCTGGAGGAGCAACCTGCAGCATCTCCCAGGAAGGGGAGGCCAAACCCCTCCTTCAACAGCAATCTTCAAACTTTTTTGTTTGGTTCCTTGTAAAAAAGAGAAACTTAAAATGCAAAGAGATAACAAACTGATTTCTCTTCAGACAATTCACCAGGGCTGCAAGTGCCTGGTGAGAGTCTGTCCTTATCCAACAGGCAATGTGATGGATTCCAGGGATGCTTTTGTGTCCCTGTCTGCTGAGCAGCATTGCCAGGGGAACTGCAGCCAGCTCCCAGCACCCAGAGGAACTGCCTCCTGTGATTTGCTGCCTGCAAAGGTTAGCAAAAGAGAAGGGAAAGGAGAGGAGGACATATTCTATGCAATGAAGGTGATCAGGAGGGCTGGAAGCCCTATGCTGTGAGGCCAGGCTGAGAGAGTTGGGATTGTTCAGCCTGGAGAAGAGAAGGCTGCAGGGAGACCTTCTGGTGGCCTTTCAGTGCTTCAAGGGTTCAGGAAGCTGGAGACAGGGTTTTGAGCAGGGCCTGTTGTGACAGGACAAGGGGAGATGGCTTGAAACTCAAAGATGGAGATTCAGACTGGAGAGAAGGGAGAAATTGTTTATGGTGAGGGTGGTGAGAGTCTGGCCCAGGTTGCCCAGAGAGCTGGGAGCTGCCCCATCCCTGGAACCATTCCAGGTCAGGCTGTTTGGAGCTCTGAGCAACCTGCTCTGGTTGGGGATGTCCCTGTGGCTGCAGAGGGGTTGGAACCAGATTATCCATAAGGACCCTTCCAACCCAAACCATCTTATGATTTCATGAGCTGTGTTGGCTGGTGGACAAGGGGGAAGGAGAAAGAGAAAGCCAACAGCATTTGGAGGGCAACTTGTTGCAGCCCAAGGCCTGCAATCCATGCAGCTGCAGAAAGGCTCAGGCCAGTCCCACTCCCTGCAGGGCAGCAGCCTCCCCACTGCAGGTGAAGCTGTGGCTGATGGGGACCAGACCACTCAGCTCCCTCACCAGTGGGGTTCAGTGAGTCCCTGTGTCCAAGGCAGCCTGTACATGGGCTGGACATCCCCTCTCACCTGCACGTTCCTCCAGCCCATGGGAGTCATGGGCAGAGAGCCCACAGACCCCTTTGAGGGGCTGAGACGAGACAGACACTGGAGATGGGGGAGCAGGGGGACAAATGGCAGTACCAAAAGAGAAAGCAGAGGAGGCAGGGAAGGAGGAAAGCCCAGAGGGAAGGCTGGAGCAGGGGGTGGGGAGGGGCTGGCTGGAGGACAGTGTGCCAGGCAGGGGAGATGGCAGAGAGGAGCTGGGGGCAGGGCAGCAGCAGGCAGTGTTTATTAATTTTCTGCTTGGCTGTGCCGGTGCCACAGCTCCGAGATCATGGAGCTGCTCCACACTCTATTAAATAATTCAATCTGTGAAGAAGCCAAGTGTGTAAGGAGCACTCTTATGCATCTTAAAATTTAATTGCAGAGCTAAACAAGATTAAGTGCAAGGAAGAGATAAAAGATATGAAAATAGATGCCGTGGCTTTTGTTTCTCTGCTGCCCCAGCCCTGCTCGGGAGCCCTTCCCCATTTTTCACACCTCGCCGCTAAAGAGCCTGAGCCTCCTTTCATCTGCTCCCCCCTCCCCTCGTTCTATTTACAGCTGTGTTTGCAAGCAGCAGGCTCGCAAATCACTTAATATCCATTAGAGCAGCTCCATTCACCCTGCTAGGCTCCTGCTCCGGCAGCCTCTCCGATATAAATCCTCCTGTTCACGGGTTTAGGGACTCATCCACAGCACTTGCTCCAGCAGCCCCTCTGCAGCCCAGCGCAACTCCCTGTGCAGGCTGCTGATTGCTTCCTGCCTCCCATAAATGTTCTGCTCCTCCCATGCACACTCAGCAACCATAAAGCAGCAGCTCCCCAGTGGCTACCTGCCAGCCAGATGTTGCCCAGTGCCCTCCTGCACAGACTGGGTTGAGAGGGTGGCAGCATCCCTGTGCCCGCACTGTGATGGAGCAGCCTCTGCCACCACCCAGCCACTCTGCACTGGCACAGCTGGCCTGGGAAACACCACACAAGGGGTGGGGGGCTCTGGTTTCATGTGCAAAGAGGTGGTGACTTTCAGAACTGTGGGGGCAAAGGGGAACCTGTGCTCAAAGAGGCTCAAAACCCAAGACCCCCAAACCTCTCAGCTCATTCCCTAGGCAGGCTCACCTCTGAGGGGGCACTGACTAAGAAGAGCCTTTGAGGTTCAAAGCCCAGATGTGAGCATTAGAGATTTGCTCAGAACATCTGCAAGTGCATAGAACACCTGCTCCTGCCCCAAAAGCAATGTGCCAGGCTTGGAGCTTGCCCAGCAGCACTGGCAGCTGGTCCAGCAATGCTCCCACCTGCTTCCAGAGCAGCTCCTGTGGGGCTGAATCCCAGGGGAATCACTCAGCCAAGGACTCACAAAGCCTCCATGAGGGGGGATTTTCGGGTGAAGACACAACCTCACTGGGAACACAGGGCTGAGGGATCCAGCAAGGGCAAAAATCACTCCTGTGAGGGTTAAAGGAGGAAGCAGAGAGCCTGCTGGGTCCCACCTGCATGAATTCCAATGGCCAGGCACTGGAACAGGCTGCCCAGGGAGGTGGTGGAGTCCCCATCCCTGAAGGTGTTCCAGAAACCTGTGGCCACGGCACCTGGGGCAATGGTTTGGTGGCCATGGTGGGGTTGGGTTGATGTTGGACTGGATGCTCTCAGAAAGCATCTCCAGCACAAACCATTCCATGATTCTATGGCTTCCAGCTCACTCTCAAACCCCAGCCAAGCCTCAAACACCCAAACCAGCCCCTGCAGAAGCACAGCTCGGCCAAGGGGGCAGCAGCACCTCCAGCAGCCTCCACAGCCAAACCTTCCCCTTCCAAGGTTGACCTTTAGCTGGGCATCTGCAGTGCCAGTGGCACCACCCCACAGAGCTGCAGCCAGGTGCCAGGGAATCATCCCTGCCCTTCATTTCCCAGTGGCAAAGAATCAGAGACCCCAGCTGCTGTGTTTGCATCTCTCTGCTGGGAGATCAATCCAAGTGCTGACTCCCTGCATGAGAAGGGAGCTGGAGCAGCTCCTGCCGCCTGCCTTCACCCCAGCGAGGCGTTGCTGGAGCTCCAGCTCGTTCCAGCACACAGAGGCTCGGGGATGTATTCATCTAATTCCTTACAAAGGGCAAGCAGCGGAACCCGAGGCTGCTTTGTCTTCATTTGTTTTCCTGCTGAGCCTTTCGTCGCTGATGGCTCCTGTTACACGGACCTGTGAGGATGCAAACTGCCCCAAATTTCACTGCTTGAAACCTCCTCTGAAGCCTCATGCTCCCCAGAAGACGAGGGGGTGTTTGCTGGGGGCCGGGGAATGAGCAGAGCAAATAAATAAGCTGCAAGTGAAGAAGTAACCTACAGCTGAGGGTGCTGAGGACAGGGGACCTGGCAGTGCCGCCTAGACCTGGATGTGCCCTCCCCAGAGCAGTTCAGAGGTGGCACATCAGCGCTGAAGACCCCGCGGTGCCCCCTGCCTGGCACACCCCCGCGGCTGGCAGATCCTTGCTGTAACCCTGATGGTGATTGACGGACGGCAGAGCAGCAAGCAAGGGCAGCAGGCACTGGCTCCGGCTGTAAATGTCAGCAAAGAGCACAGCCCTGCCCCCGCGGCGCCTGCCCAGTGCCCAGCCAGCCCCAGCAGGGTGCTTCAGTGCCAGTGAAGAGTGCAGAACAGAGCAAGCAGCGAGGAAGTGCTGCTGAGCTCTGCTCAGAGCCTGCCAGGAGCTGCAGCTGTGGCATCCATCGGTTCAAATCCATCAGGCCCAGGTCCTTACAGAAGCTGAGGATCATCTGATCTCTTTGAACAGGAGAGGTGCTGTGCACAGGCACTTGGAGCCATGAAATTGTTCTGCTTGGAGAAGCCCTCCGAGATCATCCAACCAGCAGCCCAGCACCACCACAGCCACCAAACCATGGCCCCAGGTGCCATGGCCACAGGCTTCTGGAACACCTCCAGGGATGGGGACTCCACCACCTCTCTGGGCAGCCTGTTCCAATCCCTGACCAGTCTTGGCAGGAAAGTAATTGTTCCTCATGTCCAACCTAAGCCTCTCCTGGCACAATTTCAGGCCATTTGTTCTTGTCCTGTCACTAAGGAGAACAGAGCAACCCCCACCTGGCTCCAGCCTCCTTTCAGGGAGTTGCAGAGGGCAATGAGGCCTCTGGAAGTAGCCGAGGGCAGCAGTACAGGTGTGAGGTCCATCCCCTGACTGTCTGCAGACAGCAATCCAAGACATCCCAACACAAGCAGCCTCCTGGGACCTGCCTGCTTTCTACACCATCAGCAGCCAACTAAAACCTTCCAGCCTTCCACTCTGTGTCCCCAAACCACCTGAGCCAGGTGCCTCTTGCCAGCTCCCTCAAGCTCCCTGCACCATGCACGCCTCCAGGGCCAGCCCAAAGAGAAATAAAATTTGTATTCCAGAGACACTTGACCTAAAAATAATGTTATTGTGCTGCAGTGCCACTTTAAATCCTGAGCAATTGAAAATCCAATTTGCACTTAGAAACATTCAATTTGTTTGCAGGTGTTTTCCCCTTAAGTTGCACTGGGTAATGGGGGCTGGCAGAGCAGAGGGAGCAGCTCCAGACACCAAGCTCAGCACTGCCTGATCCAGGGATGGGTTGTGAGACACGACAGGAGGCTCCAGGGAGTCAGAGCAGAACTTCCACAGCAGGGAAATTCATTTGTCATGTCAAAGGGATGGGGTGAAAGGCTGGGCTGGGCTGCACAACCTGCAGGCACGCAGGAGCTTGCATGTGGGAAACCCTCACTGGGGAGGAGGGGAGGCCCTGAGCCCAAGGACATGGCAAGGATGGAAGGGGATGAGGAGAAGCAAGAAGGAGCATGGAGGAGGTTTGGGCCTTTGCCCATCTTGGAGATGGGAGGTGAGAAAGTTGCCGAGGGATGGGGCTGAGGTCCTGTCCCTGGAGCCATTCAAGATCAGATTGGATGTGGCCCTGGGCAGCTTGCTCTAGCTGGAGCTGTCCCTGTGACTGCAGGGGGGTTGGACAAGGTGACCTTTGGGGGTCCCTTCCACCCCAATGCAATCTGTGGCTCTGTGAAAGAGGGCAAGAGGTCCTGCTGCAGAAGATGGAAAGGAAGCTGCCCTGAAGCATGCAGAGCTAATGAGTAATCAATGAGTATTTTAATTAACTGTTCATCAGTCATTAGGAAGTCCCTTGTGCCCAATGCCAGGAGTTAGATCTGGAGGGGTAAGAACTCCAGGAACCTCACAATCTGCAATAAGCTCACTGCAAGGAACAGGTGCAAAGCTCAGCTTAGTTTGTCCAAGGATTTTCTGGGGTTTGTTCCTCCCAGGAACAAAAAAAACCCCAAGGGCAGCTCTCCCAGTGCCTAAAGCTGGGCAGCCCCACCTCACACAGCTTCAGAAGGAACCCACCCAAGGGCCTGGATCACAGCTCTAGCCACTCCCTCCCATGTTGAATCTCAGGCCAGAGAACGAACAACCTGCACCAAGGGCTGGACTCAATGAGCTTAAAGGTTTCTTCCAAACCAAAGGATTCTATGATTCTGCCACCATGATGCCATGCTCCCTGTGCCAGCAGCCATCTGTGTTTGCCATCAGATGGAGCACAGTTGGCAGATGCTTGGTTTATTTCCCAGCAGCTCTTTGTTGTCAGTGTGTTTGGATCCAAGACTTGGAACTACCAGAGAAACTGAGAGCCCTTCCTGTGCAACAGAGGCACAGACTGCACTGGGGTGGAAGGGACCCTCCAAGGGCATCTTGTCCAACACCCTGCACTCAGCAGGGACACTCCAACTACAGCAGACTGCCCAGGGCCACATCCAGTCTGATCTTAAATGTCTCCAGGGATGGGACCTCAACCACATCCCTGGGCAGTCTGTCCCAGAGTCTCTCCACCCTCACTGTGCAGAACTTCCTCCTGATGGCCAACCTAACTCTGCCCTGCTCCAGGTTCAAACGACTGCCCCTCGTCCTGTCCCCACAGGCCCTTCTGAACAGTCCCTCCCCTACCTTCCTGTAGGTCCCTTTCAGATATTGCAATGTAGCTCCAAGGTCTCCCTGGAGCCTTCTCTTCTCCAGGCTGAGCAGCCCCCATTCTCCCAACCTGGCTTTGCAGGGTCACAGAGTACCCACAGGCAGCTCCTGACTGCTGCAACAGGCTGGAGGGAGGATGGAAGTTCTGAGACACAGCCTGCCCGCAAGATTTCCTCTTCCCAACAAGAAGGGGAAGTGAGAAACCCCAAACCCAACTCATCCATCAACTTCAGGTCCTTCCTGGCACCCAGGGCTCCTCACCTTGCCGGCAGCCGCTCCGAGGTGCGCAGCCATCGATCCTCCGGATGCCGCTGTGATTGGAGTCTCAAATCTAATGCCTGAGCAGTTCAGCTGAGCCCAGACCTCTCAAATCATGCTGACACATTTAGGAGGTGCTGGGCGCTTCCTCCTGCCGGGGCCGATCTGTAATCATGTCCTTGTCACCGTGATGTAGGTGCTGGGCAGGGCAATAAACCCCCGGGGGCCCTGCCGGCCGCCTGCTGCCGTCCCACTGCCTGCCAGAGCCTCTGCTGCCAGCTTCTCTCTGCAGTTCGGCTGGGGGGAAACAGAGCTCCATAAAGCAGCCTGTGGATCACAGCACAAAGTTTGTCTTGGAACAAAACAGGTGGAGGAGGTGGCAGAGGGCTGCTGTCCCCCTGGGGTGTGGGCAGGTTTAGGTCTTACTTTTTCTCCTCCCTGCTGCAAGGTTAGAGCCAAGCAGGGTTTAAGAGGTGGGCAGGGCAGCCTGGAGATGAGGATCTAACCCTCAACCTTTTATTTCTGTGCTTCAGCAGCATAAAATCACAGAACTAGTTTGGGGTTTAAGGTCTCCCCTCAGCCTCCTCTTCTCCAGACTGAACAACCCCAGGCCTCTCAGCTGCTCCTGACCATCTCGGCTGCCCTTAAAATGATCCCACCAGATCCTGACATCATCCAGAGACTGCCTCTCCCTCCCTCCATACCTGGGGATGGGGACAAGTCCTGGAACCTCCCTGGTGCTTCCCAGTTTTTCTCTCTCTCTCTTTGCAGGCTCCAGGGCAGCCCAGGCACTGCAGGGTCATGGTGTGATGCCCTTTACCGCCTGTCACAGCCCATCAGGCTGGGAAGGACAGGGGTGGCAGCTGGGGTTTAGCATGGCACAGCCAGATCCACATCAGCCCAGCCTCACACTGGGCTGCAGCAGCAGCCCTGGCAAATTCCCTCCCTAATTCCTTAATCCCTTCAAAGGTGCTGGAGGCTTTGCCCCTGCTTGGGAAGTTCCCTGGCAGCCAGTGGCAGGAGGCAGCAGAGCTGCTCTCCTGGCTGATGTTCCCCCAAAGAGCACAAACAGTTCCCAGCAGCTCCATTCCTCCCATCAGGGCTCAGAACACTCTGTTTTTCCTCACCAATACATCTTTTGCCTGATGAGCTGTCGATGGCAGCAGGATTTAATCTCCCCTACCCTCGCTCTCCCCCAGATCTGCTGAGCTGAGGGCACTTCATTACAGAATCACTCAGCTGTCCCTTCCTATCGATCACACCTTGGCATAGCTGACCTTGGATCGATAGGCTGCCGATTATTTAGTGCCTGTTTGCCCACATCAAACGCCAGCAGGGCAGGAGCCAGCCTGCCCGCACCTGGAGGAGCCCAGCACAGCTCCATCCTCAAGCGCTCATGAGCAGGGACCTGCAGCCAAGCCAAGACATCCTGGACCTGACCATCCTCTCCCTCTGCTGTGCCCTGGTGAGGCCACATCTAGAGTACTGTGTACAGTCCTGGGCTTCCCAATTCAAGAGGGACAGGAAACTGCTGAAGAGCATCCAGCAGAGGCTACAAGGGTGCAGAGTCTCCTCTGGAGACTTTCAAAACCCATCTGGACAGGTTCCTGTGTGACCTGCTCGGTTGTGCTGCAGGCCCAGCCCTGGCTCTGCTCACAGCCCCTGGGCCATCTCCATCCACAGCTTTGCCTCTCTTATCCCAAGACCTCCACCAGGAAAAGAGCAGCAAGAGCCAGGCCAGCCTCAATGATGTGCAGCACTGCTCCTCAGCCCGAGGGTGGGGGAGATCCCCCAGCTCTCCCTCTCCAAAACTCCTCTCTGTAACTCCCTGATGATTCATCTGCCTCCAAGAGATGTCCCCTCCAACCAGCCACTGCCTCACTTTTAATCAAATCCTTTGCTTCCCTTTCCCTTTCAGAGCCAGAGCCATTTTTCTATTACAAACTGATTGATCAAGCCCTGGTGAGCAGGCTGTCAGCATCTTCTGGGTACTTCATCTCCAGTTCCCACACAGCAGGTTGCTGGGCTGAGCCCACTGGCTCCAGCAGCAGTAAAACGGATACATAGATGCACACAATTAAGGGGAGAGAGCAGGGGGGAGATTGATCCTGCTTTTGATTCTATGCCCCCAGCTCTAACCCTGTATCAAAGGCAGGGAGCAGCCAGGGTTAACCCCGAAACACAGGAGCAGAAGAGGAGGAGGACAGAGAGGTGAGCCCAGAGCATTGCTGAGTGCCAGCAGAAAGCCATTCAGCCATTGCAGCCCTGTGCTGTGCAGGAGGAGCAGAACAGGAGAGTCTCCAGGGCTGCAGCACACCTCATGCTAATGAGTTGTTTTCCACTGTAAGAAACAAGAACCAGCCCAGATCCTGCCAAAGAAGGGCTGTGGCCACAGCAGGCTGAAGATCAGGCTGCCCCCAGGAGAATGCCAAAAAGATCACAGAAACAGGGAATGGAACTCTGCTTTCCTTCCTCTCTGGCACTTGGCAAGTGGAATGGCTCTGAGGTGTGCCTGTGGGCTGGAAAGGCACCGGTGGCCTCTTGTCTGAGCTGCCTCCTTCCCCCTCCCACAGGTAAGTGGCCCCAGGCAGAAGCGAAGCTGTGGTTCAGCCTCTTGCCCTGTGCTGGTCCTGGCTGCAAGAAGCCTGGAGCTGGCTTTGCTCCCCCCACGAGCCAAGTGGCCACCAGCCCTGGGACAGGGACTGCTTGCACTGCAGCACCTGGAATTCACAGGAGATCCTTTCCAGTCTGGGCTGGGATTCTGCTCCTCTCTACAGACAGGAGGAGATGGCCTCAAGTTGTACCAGGGGCGGTTTCAGTTGGATACGAGAGGAAAGTTCTTCCCTGAAAGGGTTCTCAAAGCCTGGCCCAGGCTGCCCAGGGAGATGGCTGAATCCCCATCCCTGGAGATGTTTTGAAGTCACAGAGATGTGGTGCTGAGGGCCATAGTTTAGCCCCAGCCTCAGCAGAGCTGGAGGTTGTTTGGACTCCATGATCTTGAAGGTCCTTTGCAGCCAGAAGGATTCTGTGATGCTGTGACAAGTCCATGCTCATTGCTCTGTAACCAAGTCCCATCCCCTCTCTGAGCAGAAGCCAGGGGTGTGCTGGATGAGGCCTTTCTTGCTGACAGGGGGCTCAGCATTGTGCAGGCTGCTGCTGTATCACCCAGTGCCCGCTAGCAGAGAGCTTCCTTATCTGTGCAGGAGGGAGCCAGGGCTGCCCTGATATCAGCCATTGCTGCATTACCAGGAGCTTATCAGTTTATTAGGGGACAAAAGGCTCTTAGCAGAAGGGTTCTGAGACAGTGTGAAGGAACAGCTGATAAGGAGGTGCCCAGCTTCCCAGACAGGCACAGCACAGGCTGTGGAACAGTGCCACAAAATAAGGAAGCACACCAAGGGCTTTGGGCACCAGAGAGCTCAGGAAGCTCTAACAGCAAAGCTTTGCTGCAGGGCCATGTAGTTCACCCACACCAGCACCAGCTCACCTTTCCAGCCGCAGGATTGGGCCCTCCAAACTTGGGCTGGCTGCTTCCTCCTCACCCAGAATCATAGAATGGGAGAGATTGGAAGGGACCTCTGGGGATCGAGTCCAACCGCCCTGCTCCAGCAGGGTGACCCAGGGCAGGGCACAGAGGAATGCATCCAGGTGGGACTTGAAAGTCTCCAGAGAAGGAGACTCCACAACCTCTCCAGGCAGCCTGCTCCAGGGCTCCTCACAGAGCTGCTCCAGGCCCCTCAGCATCTCTGTAGCCTCCTCTGGACTCCCTCCAGCAGTTCCCTGTCCCTCTTGAACTGGGAAGCCCAGAACTGGACACAATATTCCAGATGTGGCCTCACCAGAGCAGAGCAGAGGGGGAGGAGCAGCTCCCTTGACCTGCTGGCCACACTCTCCTGGTACCCCAGGAGACCACTGTGGCCTTCTTGGCCACGAGGGCACATTGCTGCCTCACTGATGAGTTACTGCCCCTGTGACAAGCCTTGGGCTGCTGCAGACCTCTCTGCTCAGCCCCGTGACCTGCTGCAGACCCTGTGGAGCCTCAGCCAAGACATTCAGTGTTCCCCCAATGGGGTGGCAGTGAGTCAGGCAAGCACTTCTGAGGATCAGGAACACAGAGCCAGCAAGGCAAGGAGCATGAATCCATCAGTGGAAACTACCCAAGAGGCTTTAATTTCCCTTCCAAACTCTCAGACAACTCCACTGCTTCTTCTCCTTCTCTCCTTATTTATTTTTTTCTCCTCTTCCTTTTAATTAACAACTTAATGGAACTCAAACAATTTGCAATCTTTTCTGTCAAGAAACAGTCCTCCCTGGACTCCAAATGACCTGACTAATGGGGTTAGAGGCTGTAAAAAGTGCAAAACAAACCCTTCAGCTCCCTCATTCTAATCACCTTCCCTGAGGAGCACAGCCACAGCTGCTCCCCAGCGCCGAGGGGAGGCTCAGGCCAGCAGCAGGCTGCCGGTCGGGGGGGACACTCCCTGACTGGTCAGTCCCATTGCATTTCAAAGCTTCAGAGCACCACAACCTGAGCTTCCCTTGCCAGCACAGGACGGGTTGAAGCAGGGCACAGCCTGGCTTCCCACTCCTCAAGTGCCCATCACACACAGCCCACTGCCACCGGGAGAGTGGGGAGGTGCAGAGGGGCTGGGAGCCTGGGCAAGCTGGTGGTGTGCCCTGCTGATGGGAAGAGGGGAAGGTGAATAAATTGGCTGACAGCTGAATGCTATTTAGAGACAGACAGACACAGCAGGTGAGTAACGATAACGATCTCCTAACGAGCCTGCAGCTGCCCAGCATCTTCTCTCCTGCCCAAGCTGCTCTACACACAATAAAAATATCCCAGCACAGACCCTCAGCCCTTCACTGGCTTATTGCCTGGACTGAAGGTGTGGAGGGGGAAATAGAGACTCATCCTGGCTCCTATCTGTACCCAGCTCTGGGCCAGAGCACCCCCAGGGCATCTCCCACACTGCTCACCTTGCAACCACCTGCTGAGGCTCTTGCATTTAGGCAAAGCCACTCCTGCACCACTGCCTCTGATTTTTAGCAGCAAGTTGCCTCCATGTTCTGGGAGACATCATTTAGGACCTCTTGAGCTGTTTCTCTTTCTGTGTGACCTGGAAGTGAACACTCTGACCTAGCCTTTGGGTTTTCTTTCCAGCATAGAGCAGAAGGTTTCAAGTGGCCTGTTTGAGGGCTGCCTCCAGATCCCATCCATCCTACAGGTTGGAGGGCATCATAAACCTGAGCTGCTGTTCCCTCTCCGTGTGCTGGGGACCTTCGGGGCTAGAAGGTGAATGTTCAGAGCTTCCAGTCCAGCTCTGCTCTAATTTCCAGATCCATTTGTTCTATTGAGTGGTGATCAACTTAAAAATGCAAGGACAATGGATTTCTTTCCACCTTAAATATGTGCAAACAAGTGTGTTAATGATGTGCAAACAAGTGTGCTAATGAGCACCCTGACCACCCTCAGGTAAGTACTGAACGCACTTCAAGGTCCCAGTTCTGCTGCCTTTGGAACAGGAAGAGCAGCAGAACACAACTGATTGTCCCAGAGCCATCAATCCAGCCTCAGACGAGGGACATCTCTGCATGAATGCTTCCAGGGGAAGAAACCCAGCAGCAAGGAGGAAAGAAAAGCCAGGAATCAAATCATCTCTTGCCAAAGCTGCTGCAACCTTCCAACAACTATTTCATGCTTAAGGAAAAAAAAGCCTAAGGATAAGATTTTCAGGTGCTCCTAAATCTCTTCCACCACTGCAATTCAAATCCATAACAAGCAGCCTGGAATCTTTCTTGGCCCAATCCCTAGCAGGCTGACACAGAGGCACAGCAGAACCGGAGGCTGCTGAGGCAGGCAGGTGGCCCTTGGAGACTAATTGGGAAGGCTGCTCCCAGCAGCCTGACAGCAGCCACAGACACCGAGCAGGCTTCCGAGGCTTCAAGCAAGGGAGGCGCAGAGGCAAGACAAAATCCAGGCACCAGTGTTGATACCAAGGAGAGCTGGGGTTGGGGGATCCACCATCACTGACACACTGAGCAGGAGCAGTGCCTCACTGTTGGAGAGGGTCCAGAGGAGGTCACAAAGGTGATCAGAGGGCTGGAGACACTCCCCTGTGGGGAATGGGAGAGATGAGGCTGTTCCAACCCAACCCATTCCCTGATTCTCCGATTCTCACTCCATAGCCACCACTCCTGTGCTCCACAGGGACCCTCCTGACCCAGCTACCACTAGAGCCTCAGTCAGGGCTTTTCCCTGCCGGAGGTTTCCTCCTACACACTCCCACGCCCAGCAAGTCCCAAGAATAAATATAAATATCAACATCCAGAGACAAAGCCACAGAGCTGCCAGGATCCAGGCCTCAGCTTTGAGACGTTCCCCAAAGGGCTGCCCTCCTCCCACAGTGCCTGCTGAGGGGTGGCTCAGGTTGTGCTGCCCACCTGGAAGAGTTTAGCACCATCTGCAAAATAAAGAGAGCATTAAAACACAAGAAGGAAGCCCTGCACTGCTCCAACAGCCTGGGGATTCACAGGTGTTCCACGTGCCACTCTGCCCCTCTAGTGAGTGCCCATCCCAGGGTGCTGCTTTGGTTTTGCACCCAAGCCCCTTTCCTGCCCCTGACATCATCTTACAGCCCATACAGGGGAGAGGTGCCAGAGGCAAAGTTATTTAACACAGCTCTGACATCCTCTGGAACAAACTGGAGGGACAGAGCCAGCACGAGGCAGAGATCCCAGCCCAGATGGGATCCTCTCCACATGGCCTGGCACGGTCAGCAGCTCCTGTGCTGGCACGAGCAGGGCTGGCATTGCCCAGCACTGGGAAGGGCTGCCATGGGGATTCTCCCTGGGAAGAAAGAGTGGGTTTAGATATCTTGGGAACTGGACCAAAGCCTGGAGCCTGCTCACAGGAGGGGAATGGGTGAGCACTCCCTGAGGACAGGCCCTGGGTGGCAAGCCCAGGTGGTGTTCACAGTGGGGGATGTGCACTCTGCCCTCCCTGTCCTGCTGGGTGCTGCTGCCAGGACTTCTGGGGGGCTCCTCCCTTCTTGTTTGCTGCTGTCACCAGCAAGAGGGAGGAGCCCTGTGCCAAGGTGCTGCTGTGTCCCATCCCCTCCCTGAACACAAGGAACCATGAGGAGGAAGCAGAGTAGTGTCCTGTGGCCCTTGGGTCACAGGGAACACACCATCCTCATCCCCCGGCCCTGGGCACTGCAGGGCAACTCTGCCAGCACCTTGTCCCCAGACAGATCCCTGCAGATCCACTCCCTGCAAGAGCAAGTTAGGAGAGAAACTGTGAGGAATGCAGAGGGTGCTTGAAGCTGGCAGCAGTGACTCAATCACCTCCAGCAACGAGATCTCTTTGCACTGCAGGGCCAAGGGGACTCTGGTGGTGCTGGCAGCGTGGCCATGCTGCAGCAGCACAGCCACATGCACTATTAAAGAGCTGCTTCTGCCTGAAACTGAATGAGGCCACAACTGCAGCAGGGGGAAGCCAGCTCAGCCCCAGACTCGAGGCATAAGCAAGAAATCACCATGCTGGCATCTGGGCCACAGCAGACAGATGGAAGCAAAGTTTATTTGAGACAGCTCAGGGTCACATCCTGGGTTTGTCACTGATCTGATGTCCCTGGGCTTCCCTCTCATCCTTGTTCTACCCATCCTGTCCGTTTAGGTTGCAGCATCTTTCACATCTGCTCAGAGCACATCCCCCACCACAGAGAGCTCTGGTTTAAGGTCTGATCGCTGTCAGGGCTGCTGGAGTGGAATCCTTAGTACACATCAAAGGGGTGAGGGGAAAGGGAGAAGGAAAGGCAGCAACCTTCCCACTGCTTCCCTACCCATCCTCAGGACCCTGTATCTGCAGCAGCCAGGCAGCCCAAGCAGAGGGTCGCAGTCTTTGCAGAAAGCAGAAGTCTGTGTCCTGTGCAGTCAGCCAGGAGCAGACAGAACATTCCCAACCCCAGAGAAGCAGCAGCAGCCAGCAGCCCAGCCTGACTCACAGGAAAACTCAAGCAGAAAACATGCTCCTGGCTTCAGGTGAATTAGAAGTGAACCACAAATTGCTAAAACCATTGCAGGGGATGAAAGCTGCTTCGCTGCTGACTAATTGGCCTTCAAAAGCAGCCCAGCTCTGAGGACAGGTTTTCCAAGAGCTACTGTGGACATTCTTGCCCTGGCAGTTCCACAGCAGATTGGCTTTAAAGCCCTCCTGTGTCTGTAAGCCTTCTGCACAAGCATTCTGGTCCTGCTGGGATCTGAAAGCCAAGGGCTGATCCTGCTGGCTGTGATCAGCCACCTGTAAGGGGTCTCCTGCCATGCAAGCCCCCCTGGCTGCCTTGCAGATGGCACACAGGGAGCCAGGTCCTCTGCTGGCAGCTGCAGCTGGCTTGGTGGGAGCAGTAGGACCAAGGACCTGCAGCCACCAGCCCTGGCTGGCACAAGGGCAGAGGAGCCACACTCATAGCTCACAGCCAGCACAGAGGGCAGGGAGAACTGAAGAGCTGGGGAAGTTAAAACATCTCCCCTAGGCTCCAGCTGAGCAGAAGGGGCTGCAGACAGCCAGCCCAGCCCAGCCCAGCCCAGGCCTGCTCAGTGCTTTCTCCATGCAAATAGGCACAACAGCTTCATTCCAAAGCTCAGCAGGAACCTGCTGCCTCTAAAACATCTCCAAAGAAGACAGAGCACAGAATTCATTTGTGGCAGGGCATCACAGAGCCTGCTTCCTAGGCCCTCAGCTCAATGTCCTTCAAAATCAAGAGGAAAATCATTTTCCTCAAGCTCTGGGCTTGGAGCTCCATGCCAGATCTTGCAAAGCACTCAGGACTTAGAGCAAATTCAAGAGGCTGAACGCTTCTGAAAGCTGCTTGTCCACAGGCTGTCCTGGGCAGGCTGAGTGCTCACAGCCACCAGCACTTGCTCTGGCTGCCACAGCAGCACACTCTGGCCTCTCGCTGGTCTCTCCTTTCCTGCCCAGAGCCTCTTCCCACACAGCTTTTCAAGTTACAAGTGAGGGGCACAATGCCCTGAACACATCCCAGGCTGGGCCAGCTGTGGTTCTTCAGAGCAGTAACTCCTTTCCAATCTAAAAGGACAAAACACCTAAAACCCTCACCCCCCTCCATGCCTACCCCCAGCACACTGTCACTGTCACACCACCAAGCCCTCATGGAGGGCAGGTGTTGCTCTTGTTACCACCACACGCAAGAAGAGGACAGCCAAGGCCACCAGGGCCCACATGCATCCAACTGTCTCCCACTGTGGGCATCTCTGCTGAGCAGCTCTGAGATCCTGAACTGCCTACCAAGAGCTGGGTCCATGGTGCTGAGCCCATCACAGCTCCTGTCCCAGCTGCACAGAGTAGATGGGATTGGAGGAGGATGGAGCTGAAATACCCTGATGGATGCTGCAGGAAGGATCAGAGCCAAGAGCTGCTATCCCCCAGCCCAGCCCTATGCCTGCTCTCAGCCAAGAGCCCAGAAGCCAAAGCTCAAGAGGGCAGTTTCTGAAGTGCATTTATCAAAGTGAGCTGGGGAAGCGCTGCTGCTGCTGCAAGAGTCCTCTGTGGGTATTCACAAACCCAGACACTCACACGTGAGGAGCTTCCTTCTGCCCTGGGTGCTGCTGGCAGCTGCACAAACAAGTCACAGGTGGGAAGCAAAATCCACCTCTGAGGTTCTGCCAGATTCAGAGCAGCAGGCAGAGCAAACCCTGATGCCAGTACTGCTCACAGAGGCTGTGTGGGGGCACTGCTGGCATCCACAACCACCCCTGTCCCCAGGAGACAGACAGGGCCTGGTTTCAGAGCAGGCAGAGAGCAGCCTGTGCAGAGCAGGATTAGAGCTGCAGACCATCTCTCCTGGCAGGTTTGCAGGAAGGGCTGGGCAGGGTTCTTGGCTGCACACCCTGGAAAGCCCTGCTAGTGGCAGCCCACGTGCTGGGTGGGAAGCAGCTTTGGGCTCTTGGATTAAGCTGGCAGAAGCATTAAACAAAATAAATAATCAAAAGCTTTTGTTGCACCCAAAAGCAGCAGGCTTGGGCATTTCTGGAGACACCTCCGAGGAGCTGGATCAATACAGAGACAGAGAGCAGAGTGCAGCCAGCAGCCCTTTGTCTCGTGCCAGACAGGATCACATGCAAACAAACAACAAAAAATCCCCAAACCAAACCCATTCCAGTCGGGAAAGCAGAGCAGAACAACCACTTCTTCATTTCCTGTATTTTATTTTCCCTACCAGCAACTTCCAGATCAAAAGCTCTCTCCTGACAAGCAGCACCAAGTGTGTTTTGCCTCCCCCCGCTGCCCCCCAGCCCAGGCTGAGGTCTGCAGGTCAAGTTGAGCTCTTTCCACTTCACACACCACCGACCCCCCACGCAGGAACCTCGCATCAGAGCTGCCACTGCTTCCTGAATGCCCAGGGATGGGCAGGCTTCAGCTCCTCCTGCAGCTGCAACCACCCTGCAAGGGGAAAAAAAGGGAAAAAATCCCAAACAACTTCATGGGTCTGACTCAGGCTGGCCCTGATCACCCTGGTCATGGAGCCTGTCCTGGACACCACTGCCCCCAGCACCCAGTGAGCCACAGGCTATCTGCAGCAGGCAGGACACCCCCTGCCTCCACATTGCCCACAACTGGCACCAGTGCCACCCCCACGTTAATTAAAGGCTAATGAAGAGGATCGGAGTGCAGACATCAGTGCCCTCTGCTAGGACCAGCCAGAAGAGTTCATGGGGAGTGATGGGCACCCTCTGCAGCAGGCTGGGTGCCCCCAGGCTCGGGGAGCCCAGGTTGGTGCAGGACAGGTGGGCTGCCTGCTCTGGAGGCTGGCAGGCAGTGTGCCCTCCCTAGGCACTGCACAGGCTGCTTCCTCCCAGCTCCTCATCACCATCCCACCTGAGTCACCTGCAGCCCCCCCAGGCCTGAGATCCCACATTCAGGAGGAAATCAAAGGCTGTGCTCAGGGGGCATCAGGACCAACAGGCCTTGGCCTGCTGTCTGCCATCCAGCCGTGCCCAGCACCTCCCAACCTCCTCACCAAGGCTCAGAGCTGAATCGAGTGTGACAGTGCTCAGGAGAAGCTCTGGAGGCAATGGAAAGGGAAGGGGGAGGGGGGCTGCACTGAGCCAGCTTGTAGTCTGACTGCATTAGCTTTGGCTTGGGCTCCAGAACGTGACGAAAGCCAGCAGCAAAGGGGGTAGGGGGGCTGGGGAGGGCGAGGGGCATGGCAGCGAAGGAGAAAGCTGTGATTGCAATTGCTGGAATTCACTTTTAATGCTGCCTGCTGAATACAGTAAACACACACTTGAGCCCAGGGAATAAGCATTGATTTTTTTTTTTTCTGCAAGTGCTCCAGTGGAAAGCTTCAAATCAATCCTGTTCTGGCAGACACTTTTGCCTCTTGGCCTCCAATTACTCACTCTCCACATCCACCCTTCCCATACCTCACCTTCACCAAGCACATCTCATGAAGCACTATTTGGCCACGTCCCCCACCCTGCGCCAGCCAGCAGGGCCAGGAGGAGCCAGAGGGGTCCGTGGGGACCCAGCACAACACAAACAGCCTCAGCCTGCCAGAGGCTTTGCCTGCAAAGCACAGGTGGGAGCGAGGGACAGAGCATGGGGAGTGTGTGTGGGGAGGGTTCTGTCCCATTGCAGCTCCACACATCCTGGGGGGGTTTGAAGCTTCAGTCAAGCTCTACACACACACACACAGTGCTCTGTTCTCCCTTGTCTCCTTCTGCCTCGCAAGGATGCCTTATGATGTGGTGCTAAATCCAGGCTGGGCACAGGACACATAGGAACTTCATGGGGTTTTTGAAGTGAACCTCCAGATGCTGCTCCACAGAAACACCCCAGACTCAGCCCCAGTGGGAGCCTCCTTCCCACCCACCTCCCAAAAAGTCCTCCAGCTCTGTAGGTGCCACTGTATCAGTCACAGACCTGTCAGAGCTGGATGAGATCACCATGTTCAATGGCTCACCTAGAGCTGCAATCCCATGACTGCTGCTAATCCGTGTCCCTCAGCACCACAGAATCACAGAATGGTTTGGTTTGGAAGTGACCTTAAAGACCATCCATTTCCAGCCCCACTGCCATGGGCAGGGACATCTCCTACCAGACCAGGCTGCTCAAGGCCACATCCAACTTGGCTTTCAAGCTCTTCCGGGCTTGGAGCCTCCACAACTTATCTAAGCAACCTGTTCCAGTGCACTCCCAAATTGAGTCCATCCCCAAAGCCTCCTTTGTCAGCCATGGCCAAGTCAAGGCAGAGGACTGGATTTCCACTCCTAACATTTGCAGCCTTACCAGGAATGTTTGGTCTCTGCCAAGAGGCAGAGGCTAGGGAGGAGGAGCTGTGTAAAGCAACAGGAGCATACCCCTGCATGGGTAGTACAGGTGCCAGTGAGAACCAGATGCAGAGTCCCAGCTGGCAAGTTTCAGAGCAAGGGGAGGAAAAACAAAAGTCTCTTAGGCAGAGAACAACTCCAGGCTCATCTTGTACCTTCTGCAGAGACACACAGTAAAGATTTTCCACTGAGTGTGGCATTGACTCCCTGTGCCTAATGTGGGAAGATAAGATGTGCAAGAGCAAAAGCACTCCAAAGCCATTAGTTGTAGGGGGTTGGATGCTTCTCAGGGACTCTACCCCCTGGGTTGCAGCAATTCATTAATCTGCTCCAAGAAGAGAGGAAGCAGTGTCAGATAGAAAAGGAGTCTGTGCTGTGGGCTATGGAGAGCAAGCCCCAGCACAACCCACAGCATGAGACAGGCAGCCTGCTGCAGGCTCCAGGGGAGGCAGAGCTGATGATTTGTTATAACTGCAAGGAAGCCTCAACTAACTGCTCCTGAAGCAAAGGGGAAGCTCCAGCTGCCCAAGCCTGTGAGGTGCTTTCCTGCTGCAGAGGCAGGCAGGGCAGTGCTCTGCCAGGGAAACACCAGGCAGTACCCACACTGTGCCAGCCAGCAGCCTGTCCTCAGGTCACACCTGCAGGGACTGATCAAGTGAATCCCACTAGAAACTTCCCAGCACAGAACTGGGCTCTGTGCTTCCCCAAATGAACACTGATGGAAGCAGACACTCCTATCCCAGGGGCTCCTGCCACATGTGCTCTCTCTTTTCCTGCCTGTTCGACCCACACAGATCCCAGAATTCCAGCATGGTGTGGTTGGAAAGGATCTATAGAGATCACCCAGGCCAACCCCCCTGTTCCACAGGTGATGTTCAAAGCTTCTGCCAGAGGAATAAAACAATGTCCAGGGAGGTTTGGAAGCTCTCCAGAGGAGACTCCACAAACTCTCTGGGCAACCTGCTCCAGATCTCCAGCACCCTCACACCACAGAAGCTTCTCCTCCTGTTCAGATGGAATCTCCTGGGTTCCAGTTTGGGCCCCTTGCCCCTTGTCCTGTCCCTGGACACCACTGAAAGGAGTCTTGCCCCCCAGAGGTCCTTTATCTCTTGCTGAGCACTCATTAGATCCCCTCTGGGGCTGCTTTTCTCCAGGCTCTCAGCCTTTGCTCCTCACAGAGCTGCTCCAGGTCCCTCAGCATCTCTGTAGCTTCCTCTGGACTCTCTCCAGCAGTTTCCTGTCTCTCTTGAACTGAAAAGCCCAGTACTAAACACAGCATCAAGACCTCCTGGCACAGAGAATTTGCTCTCATACCTAACTGCAAGCATGAAGAAGAGGCAGCGTTGTAGTGAGATGACCTTCAGCTGCTCACAGGCTAAACATTTCCTTCTGACAGCTCCCCATTCACCCTCGAATTATTTGTGCTATATATGACTGTTAAGAGCCATCACTGTGTTTGTAGTGGTGTTAGGCACAAATTATGTGCAGGCAAAGCGATTAGAGAGCAGAACAAAGTGGCTGCTCGTGCAGCTGATGGCCACAGCACCACTCTCTCCTACCAGGACAATTTGCAGCAAGCCCAACTCCTTCTCACTCCCCAGCCAGGAGCAGCACTGTGTGAAATCTCCAAACAAACAAACATGTTAGCACAAGTCCCAACAGCAGAGCTCCAAGGGGCTCCCAGCAGCTTTGATGCTTTTTAATTCTTCTCACCCCACTGCCTTTGCTCTCTGTCCCCAGTGCCTGCTGCTGCTGCCAGGCTCTGCATCTACTGCTAAATGGCAGCAAACCTTCTGCTGATTGCCACCTTCTGAGAGCAACCTGCTCCTTAAGTCTGCTCACTAACCATCACCAGCAGGTCTCCAGCTCCATTCGCTGCTCCTCAAACCTTTCTCAGGCTCACATCTGCACTCTCCTTCCCCAGGAAGAAGCCAGAACAAGTTCAAATCATGCACAAAGTCCCTGCCTTCCACTCTTGCCAGCCTTGGCATTGCTAAAGAGCTCTGAGCACATACAGGGTCCCACTCAGCTGGTCCAACAGAGTCTCAGGCCTTTGGCCCATCATGGACAGTTTCTTTCCCTCCTTTTATCCATGGGTCTTATCCAAAGAGCCAAGCTTTTGCCTTCTAAAGACTGCCCAGGTTTGAGCTGGAATCATAGAATCAATTTGGTTGGAAGAGACCTTTAAGATCATTAAGTCCAATCATTAACCCAGCTCTGCCTGCTCACCACCAATCCATGGCCCTCAGCAACACATCTACATCCCCTCCAGGGCTGGGGACTCCACCACTGCCCTGGGCAGCCTGTTGCAGGGCTTGACAACCTTTTCAGGGAAGAAATTGTTCCTCATGTCCAACCTAAACCTCTCCTGGCCCAATTTCAGGTCATTTTCTCTTGTCCTATCACTTCTTCCTTGCAAGAAGAGACCAGCCCTGACCTGGCTCCAACCTCCTTTCAGAGAGCTGTAGAGAACAAAGTCTCCCAGAGCCTCTCTGCAGGCACTGTTCTGTGCTGTGCCCTCCACAATGAGAGATCTAACACAGCAATGAGCACAGCCAAGCCAAGAGGGAGGTTAATAGCACATTGTCCCATGGGGCAGAAAGGAAATTCCAGAACTTTTTCCAGGGAGATGAGGAATGTCAGGCTAGGGCCTGATGAGCAGCTTGGAGCAGTGATGGAGAAGAGAGGGTGCAGCAACTGCAGGGAAGGCAGCAACGAAGCTTTGGAAGCAAGGGAACAGGAATGCTGATGCCCTTGATAGCCCTCCCTCCAAGGTTGATGGAGCTGCCAGGAGGTACAGCATGTTCTCTCCTATTGATCTATCAATGTCTGCTTTACAGAGAAGGGATTACTCACTTCTGATAACATAGCAAGGTTGCCACTGATGAAAATCAATGGATCTGAGCTCCCCAGCCCTCATTTAATTAGACTGTGCTGTAAATACATCGGGAGCAGAGCAGAGACATTCTCCACGACCACCTCTGCTCCCTGTTCCTCTCCTTGCTTCAGACAAGAACCTTCCTGGGATTATCAAGATAAATGGTCTTGATCAGCAGACTTTTACTGCCTCTTCTGTAGCCAAAGAAATGAAAAGTGCACTCCTCCATCACCTTGGCCCACAGCTGGTGAAGCCAGCCGGGAAGAGAAGGGCATTGGAGATGTGCAGGCAAATTACTGGCAATTAGCTTTGTGGGAAGGGGGATTGGATGAAGACTGAGTGTGAGATCAGGCAGCTTTTCACCAACTAAATGAGCAACAAGCAGTTTGAGAGAGATTTCTCCCCCTGTTTACAAGGCCAACCAAGGCCAGATTAATTAAGCTCTCTTTCCAGTTGCCCTTCTCACTAGGGCTTGATCTCCACTTTGAGCAAAGCACCCAAGACAGCTGCTCAGATCTCTCACGTTGCAGGGCGATGAAAACAAAGGCAGAGACGGAAATTGCTTTAGAGCTTAGCCTCTCCGAGACAACAGACCCGCCCCTGCTGTTATTAGGAGCGGGCATGGGAAGAGAACCACATCTTTAACTGGTGCTTAACCGGGGACAGCCAACAGAAACAACAGCAATGCTCTCCCCCGCACCAACCCCAAAGCAATCAAGTGAAAAAGGCAGCCCTGTGCGTGTGCAGCTCGCAGAACAGGTTGGCTCCTGTCCCTTGATCGTCACACCAAGGCAGATGCCAGGCACAGCCCCGCGATTCTGTGCATGCTAAGAAGCAGCAGTGATGCCCTATCAAAACCAGGCACTCAAACCCCCCCTCCCGGGGACAGCTTTGCAAGGTGCTCAGATACCGCCACAGGGCTTCGGGGGCTGCTCGGAGCGATTCGGATGCGACAAGCAGGGCTGCAACGCAGAGCAGCATCTTCGAGTGGTGCCACAGCCCCTGCAAGGCTCCCAGCCAGCGGCTGGCTCAGTGACACTGCCAGCATCTCCCGTTGGAAGCTGCCCTCCTCGCTCCTCCTCCAGACAGTCCCGAGGACTGTCAGGGTGATGAAAAGGGTCCCGGCAATGTTTGCTTTAACTTGCCATTAACAGCACAATTGTTGCTGCGGGGTCGAGCTGAGCAGTGCCTCAGCCAGTCCTGCTGCACAGCTCACAGAATGCTTTGGGTGGAGGGGACCTTAAAACTCATCCAGTTCCACCCCCACCAGCCCAGGTTGCTCAGAGCCTCATCCAACCTGGCCTTAAACACTTGCCTGGCAGGTCCCTGCAAGGTGTGCACACAGAGGAGGAGATCAGCCTCCATGTGTGCCCCTCAGGATGTGGGCATGAAGGACTTGCTGAAGGACTGATGTGTTCCAGGGAGGAATGAGACACTTTGGGAAGAGCTCTTTCTCCTCAGCAAGGCCGGGGGGGGGGGGGGGGGGGGGGGGGGCAGAGGAAGTGCTAACCCAGACTCTTCTCTGGGCTTCTGCAAGGCCTCTGCTGACAAAGGGGCAGGCTGCAAGCCCAGGGAAGGAGGCTTGGGAGTGAGGCATTCATCTGACAAACAAGGGGGCAGAAGGCAAGGGCTGCTTGATCTGTTGTCAGCAGTTTTCAGTTGGAAAGATTATGGTAGAGGTAGGGGCAATCTAATAAAAAGAGACAAAGGAGGGGAAAAAATACCTTATTTCTGGATGATCTTGTTTCTTAGACCCCTGTGAGCAATCGCTGTGAGATACAGCCACGGCCAGCAGCAGCAGGCAGTACTCCTTCAGACTGGCTGCAGAACCACTCTAGTACAGGAAAACTGCTCCTGTCCCAGCGACCTCAGGGACCGAGTCCTCTTCATCTGTTGTCAGCAGAAAGCCTGAGTCAAGATACAAAACAGCACATCCCCATGACCTTGATTCTTCTTTCAAAAGAGGTTCAAATTGGCTAATGTGTTAAAAGATTACTGAGGTAGAAAGGCTGGGAGAGAGGGACAGAGCACAGTCATCAGGGCTCATTTCTCTCTGAAGCTCTATTAACAGCCCAGAAACCCTTCTGCACACAGATAAGCCCAAAGCAAAGGGTGGCAGTGAGAAAGACAGAAGGAAAAAGCTTCCAGGGTTGATTCCTGCCTCTGGCAGCTTGTCCCAGCCCTCCCTTAGGCTTCCCCACACCAGCATGCACACAGCCTCTGCAATGAGGACAG
Source organism: Indicator indicator (assembly GCF_027791375.1). Classification (NCBI taxonomy): domain Eukaryota; kingdom Metazoa; phylum Chordata; class Aves; order Piciformes; family Indicatoridae; genus Indicator; species Indicator indicator. Next base: position 6,432,353 of record NC_072044.1, on the reverse strand, counting down.
TTTCCCTCTCACACAGACATGGGAGCAGCTAATCTGTAATTAATCATAATGCCAGCTCAGCCCTGAACTTCTTCCCCTCCTTCCATGTTAATTTCTTTAATTTATGTCTGTGCTACTGCTACCCTCACGACTTAACTTTGCTCCATGTGACTGTAGAGGGGAAAAAGCTGGAGATGATTGCAGAGCCAGGTGAGACAGGAAACCATTTCACATGTCAGGGCTCAAAGCCCACTTTGATCCCGGGCTGTAAATGCACACAGATCAAAGGGGCATGGTGCTGGCACCACAGGTGGGTGCTGGATGTCCTCCTCCTCTTTCAGGCAACATCAGGACCCACAGTCACAGCTCCTGCAGCCCCTGTGCTGGGAGACACGTACCCTGTCCCCACTGACTGTGATGGATCGAGGCCAGCTGGCATCAGGGCAGGATTTATCCCTTGTACCACAAGGCCATCCTGAGCAGAGCCTGACAGCAGTGCTGGGAACACCAACACCCAGCAGCAGAGTCTCCTTAAGCAGAATCGGCAGACCTGAGCTCAGTGCTCAGCTTTAACAGCCTCTGGCCTGGGATGGCCTGGCCCAAAACATGACACAACCCAATGAGACTGGATTTAGTTCAGGGCTCCACACTAGCACCCTCTGCAACGCTGCTTCCTCCCCCCCAGCTCCTCTAGACAATGTTTGTTCAAGCCTCATCACAAACTGTAAACCTCAACTCCCATCACTGCCTGGAGCAGGCCACCCAAGTGTTGCTGCATCTCCTGCACGGCTCCAGCAAATCATTTAGTCTTGGTCCCTCATTTCCTCTGAGGGATCATTTCTCCTCTGCTGCTTCATCTATGGCATAAAGACTGCCCCCAGCTCTAGGCACAGCACCCAGCACCGAGGGTCCCTGGCCATGCAGAGAGGCTCTAGCTGTGGTGGTGCTCTCCCTGCTCCCAAGCCCAGTCCAGCAGCCATCACCCCACGGGAGCTGAACCAGCAGCAGCAGGTTCATTCCCAAGTGACTCTTGCAGGACGTGCAAGCTGGGAAGGCTCAGGCCAGCCTCCTGCTGCTGCAGCACAAGGAGCTGACCAGCAGCTCATCGCCCTCCCCTCTGCTCATCACACCTCGGCAGCTTTGTGCCTGGGAAGGAGCCCTCACGGCACTCTGAGCTCTCTAGCAGGGCATAGCACAGCTCTGAAAGCATAAAGAAAGCACAGACAGACACAGGCAGGGCTCCCTGGGGGTCAGGCAGCTGCTTTGTCTCCCTGAGAGCTCTGCTACAGGCAACAGCAGTGCAGGAGCCCCACACACCTCTGACAGGGCAGAGGTTTTGGATTATCAGCCAAAAGGGCAGGCAGCCCATCAATGACCTGAGCAGGGACACTCCAGGGAGCCATGCCAGCTGCTCCCCTGTGCAGCCACATCCTCATTTGGACTCCTTCTCTACATCCACTCCTGGCAGCTTCACCCCTCAGCTGCTTCTGACCCCCTGAGGTTCCATCACCCAGCCAAGGGGTTGGTGCCGGCACCAAGGGACACTGCCCTGGGAGAGGAGAAAAGGGTAACAAAGCTGGGGCACAGCAGTTTGCCTCAAGCCACTGACCAGGGCAGCCAGAAGCAGGACTGGGTCCCTCCAAGGCCCTGGGATCACCAGGGCAGGAGCAGAGCCCAGGCTGTGCCCTCCAGAGCAGCTCCCCCAGGCACTGGAGCTGTGCCCTGCTGCCAGCTCCTTCCAGGGTGTAAAAAAAAGAGATGTCAGCTCCCAGTGACAATGAAATTACAGTTTAGGGGAGCCCTGTACCTGTCAGGAAACAAAGCCTTGGCTCTCCAGGCTGGCTCCAGAGCTCTGCAGATTGCTCAAGCACCATTGTTAAAGGTTTTGTTTCTTCTCACAAACGTGGGAAGAGAGAATTATCCTCAGCCACCAGCAGCAGCAAAGCCAGACGTGGTGGAAACAGCCTGGGAAATGAATGGGAATGGCATCCTGCCTCTGCAAGGAGCAGGGGAGCCTTCAGCAGAAGGGCTGCAAACTGCTGCCTCCTCCAGCCAGAGGGCCACAGCCTCCAGCATACTGGGAGAGGAGAGAAGGGGCTGAGCTGACACAGCACCAGCCCCACAGGACTCAGCATGCTCCCCCAAGGAGAGGGACATGAGTGCAGTGCCATTGTCCTGGGCCAGGGCAGCCCTGAGAAACCATCTGTGTCTGGTGCAGGCATGGCCAAGAAAGAGATGCAAAGGGCTAGGATTTAACTCAGGTGAGTAGAAGTCCAACCCCATTCAGTCCTCAGTGGGGGTCAGCTCCAGCTGCCAGCTCCAGTGAAGCCCAGGGTGTCTGCCTTGCCTCTTCTTTCAGCTCAGACTCAGCACAGACTCATTTTTTTCCCTTCCTCCAGTGTAGATCAATCTATGGAAATGAGCAGAACGTGTTGTTTGTGTACGTTTTGGAGTGGCAATAAGGCAGCCAACAGCAGCCTGGAGCCTCCAGCAAACTCCCTGCAGAGAAAACACCAACGTGCTGCACAGCAGCTGAGTCCTTTCTGCATGCAGCCCCCCTCGGGCTGCAGGAAAGCAATGGGGATGGGCCAGGAGGGCAGCAGGCAGGTGTGGTCCCTGCCCCACACCAGGGAAGAGGCTGCAGTGTCAGCAGGCAGGGAGTCAGCCCAGTGCTGCCAGCAAGAGCCTGGGCTGCTGTGGAGCACGCAGAGGGAGAGCTTCTAATTAAAATCCCCCAGGAAACTGCTTTGGAAAGGAGAAAAAAAATAATTAAAAAAACAAGGACTCAGACTTGCAGAACTCCTGACTGAACCATTTCATTTCCATTTTACACCACAATAGCAGGAATGCAAACAGCAGCTGAAAGAAAACCCTCTGATTGTCATGAAGCAAAGTGCCACCTTCATTTTGCATCAAATGTGGATGAACCACATTAAAACAGACAAAAAAAAAAAAAAAAGAAAGGAAATCTCCATTTCTTCACTTCATTATCTTTCCCCCACACAAAAACTGGCCCCTCAGGAGAGCTCATTGCCAGCTCCCTCCCCAGCCCTGCTGCCCTCAGCCCAGAGCTGCTTTGGTTGCTTTCCCTCCTGCCTGCTCCCCTGAAGCTGAGGGATTGGGGATGGAAAGGTGCAGGAACAGAACAGTTCTGGTCCTCAGGAGAGCCCCAGGCTGCCACTCCCTCAGTGCCAGCACCACCATAAAACTGCCACATCCCCCTCAGGAGACCTGGCCACAGACAGGTGCCCAGCCAAGGACTGCACCAAGCAGCCATTCCCTCGGTGCCAGCACCACCACAAAGTGACCATAGCCCCTCAGGAGCTTGTCCCCATCAGGCTGGCCACGTCCAGCTACCGTCAAGCATTTGTCACCCTCCATGGTGGCAAAGAGGACTATAAAGACAATTCTGGCCAGCATCACTACCATGAGCACCAGGAGGGTCTTCCCTCCCCACCATGGTGGGTGGCTGGGGCAGCCCCTGGCAGGGTGCAGGGCCAGGGGACAATGCTGGTGACCCCGGGTTGAGGGGGGATGCACTGGGCCGTGCCGGCTGGCAGCGTTGCCGCGGTAACGGCGCTGGGTACCGGGAGCCCTCCATTGGCTTATTGATTGAGCTGCCGTCAAATTCAATCACCAGTGGAAATGGATTTTTTAATGCCACTATTAGCTGCTTTTGAAAGGCAAATTGAGTTCACTTATACCCAGGCAGCCAGCAAGAAACAATTTGCAGTCAGCCAGACGGGCAGGGCCCAGCACCTGGCCCAGGGAGGCTCAGAGAGAGGAGGAGAAGCTGCTCCCTCGCTTCTGGGAGGTCCAGGCTGGGAATGGGGGTGGTCCTGTCCTGTGGAGGGGTCTCTCTTGTGAGACCATGCCTGGTGGAGCACCCAGTTCTGGTGCCCAGCACAGGAAAGACCTGGAGCTGTTGGAGAGGATCCAGAGGAGACTGACAAAGATGATCAGAGGGCTGGAGCAGCTCTCCTACAACAAGAGGCTGAGGGAGTCAGGGCTGTTCATTCTGGAGAGGAGAAGGATCTGGGGACAACTTAGAGCAGCCTTCCAGGACCTGGAGAGTGGGGGAGGGACATTTGGCAAGGGCTGGAAGTGACAGGACAAGGGGAACTAGAGCAGTGCAGTAGGAAGAAGTTCTTTATAGAGTGAGGGTGGTGAGACACTGGAACAGGTTGCTCAGGGAAGCTGTGGATACCTCATCCCTGGAAGTGTTTAAGCCCAGGCTGGATGAGGCTCTGAGCAACCTGGGCTGGTGGGAGGTGTCCCTGCCCATGGTGATGTCATTGGAATTAGAAGAGTTTTAAGATCCCTTCCAACCCAAACTATTCTGTGATTCTACGAACGAGACTTTATAAACTCTCAATAACGCTCTAGGTGAGGAAGAGGAGGGGCAAAGCTGGACTTTGAGGAGCTGCCATGGACATTGCCCCACATCTCTGCAATACAACAGGGCTGGAAAGCCATCCCCTGCCCTGGGGGCTTCAAAGACAACAACATTTGTGGTAGGACTCAACATAAAAATCCAGGCTGGACACTCTTCCCAAAGCTCAGCGTGTGAAAGAGAAGTCAAGATGAGGACCTGCAACCCAAGGGATCACAACAGGCTCCTGTCCACACTGAGATGACCAAAATGAAGCCAAGCCAGCACCACCCAGCTGCACCCCACCCCCAACACAGTTCAGCAGAGCTCATTTCCTTCTAGCAGTTGGAAAATATGATCCTTCCCTCCCTGATTAGGGAAGCAGATCCTCATCACTACATGAAGTGGGAATCAATACTGCAGCCAAGTCTGAAATCAGCCCTGCCTGCTGAGGTGCTGAGCACACCAATCTCCCCAATTAGAGGCTGAGCACCATCCCTGGGTGATCCAGCTTTTAGCAGGGGGTTTGATCTAGATGACCTTCCTAGGTCCCTTCCCGTCCCTGCTGTTGTGTAACTCTGTGATGTCCATTGAATTCCTCCACACCAGCAACACCAAGCACCATGCACCAAAGTTTTCAAGATGCCAAAGGACAGGGATTTGGTTTTATGCCATCTCTGCAACCTTCTTGCCTGCTCCAAGAGCTCCTTTATGAGCTGCAGAGGTGTGGCAGCAGCTGAGGGACTGTGTGCGTCCCAGAAGGTCAAAACATGAAGCTAGAAGCCTGCCCTGTGCTGAAACCTTCCCCAGAGGAGGCTGCAGGGAAGCAGCAGGGTGGGTCCCAGCCACCATCCCCAGGTCCTGCAGCAAAGGAAGAACCAAGGAATGTGTTTCCCAAGACCTGAAAGCCAACATGGTAAAAGCAATCTGCCCTCCCTCTCTCCTGGCCCTGGCTCTCTTCTCACACATCCCTCCCTGAAGCCTTGTGAGATGTATTCACACAACAGGAAATCCATTCTCCTTTGCCTCTTTTTCCTCTCTTAATTTTCCCCAATGTAAAGGATGAAGTCATCTCTCCTCCGGTGATGAAACATCTGCCTGGAGAAGCTTGCAGTGCAGGGCAACATATTTTGATCACTGCTACATCTAATTACAGAGAAGAGAAAAATCACAGAGTAGAGTTTGGGAGTTTTTTCGCCCCCCCAAACACAAAGCAGATGAAAAATAATCAGAAAGCAGCAGCTCTGACAATCAGTCCAGAGGCAGCTTCCCCACCAGCCCTGAACAACAGCAGCAGAGTGCAGAGGCCACTGGGGAAGGGAGAGACCAAAGGGTGGGATCAGGGAAGGATCAATTCCTCATGCCAAGGTCATTTGGGAATCAACTCAGGCTCTCAGCATCCTCAAAGCCAAAGATCCCTCAAGCCAGGAAGCAGCCACGTGCCCAGCAACATCTATCCAAGGCCAGGGTCTTGCAGCTTCCTCACACCTACTGCAGTGCAGGAGGAAAGAAGAAATGGTGGTGAGGCAAACAGGCACCGTGGGAACAGCAGCAGTGACTGACCCATGTCACAGGTTTCAGCCAAGAGAACATTTGATATTCAGGAGCCACCAGGCACAGAGACCAAGGGCTTGCCCTCAAAGCTGAGAGCTGCTGGCTCGCCCCAGACAGAGGCAGTGGTACTGCAGCTCCAGAAGGAGACCCAGATCGTAGGGAAGGTCTGAAGAAGTTCAGGTACAGCTTAAAGCAGGCAACAGCAGTGGCAGAGCCCTCCAGTGGGCCTTGATGCCTGGTGCAAGCATGCTGCCAACAGGAGAGGTCTCAAAGGCACAGCAGGAATCCCACCCACGGCCCCAGATATTCAGGAGGGGCTGATTGCTTCCCTTGTTTATCTCTTTGAAGCTTTCACCGTGAAGCAGTAGTGGGGTGCAGCCTCCAGCCTCTACTGGATGCTGTTCTCCGCAGGAGATAAAGATCTGAGGAGTTGGAAATGAAGCCCTAATCACCACTGTTGCCATTTCCTTGCCTTGCTCTTGGAGCTCAAGGGGAGCCCATGGCTAACCAGTAACAAACACCACCTCTAATGAGACCTTGCATGGCAAGGAACCAAACACAGGCTCCTGGGGAGCCTGCTCAGCTGCTTCACTGGAGGCTCTGTGGCAGTTGTTTAGAGCAGCTTCCGGAGAGGCAAGTGCACAACAACCAGGAGGCTACCTGCCTCCCACCCCCTGCCCTCCCAGCTGCCAGGGAAAAGTTGACTTCTCCCTCCCCACTGCAAGTTTCCAGAAGAGGCAAACAAAGGCTGCCTGTGATGAATGGAATTTGGCAGCTGCTTGGGACAGGTACAGCACTTAAGCCATGGGAATCTGGCCCAAAACCCTCAGATGCTGCAAGGAAACAAAACAGTTGATGGGAAGGATGCCCAGGCACAGGCAGGGGGGTCCCGAGTCCCCCTTTTCCTTCACAGATATTTGTCGCCAGAGCTCTGCTGGCCTCCATCCATTCTGCCAGAACCTCAGTGGATTGCAGCCACTGCTGCTTATGCTGCTGGAGTGTGAGGACACACAGACACCTGCTGCTCATCCCTCAGGCATGCAGCACACACTGCTTCGATCCATGGCTGTCAGTCCCCAGGGAGCAGGCTGGGATAGCCAGCAAGTCCTCACCACCACCACGAGGAATTAAAGCAGAAGTCCTGCCTGCCACGGACCTCCTGGGCTGCTCCTGAAAGGTCACATCCCTCTGCATTGTAGGTTTCCACCAAGCTGTGTCTAAGAGAAAAATCTGAGCCTGGGGCTTTCCAGGCTGGAATTAGTCCTCCGAGCTCTCCGTGCTGGGCACACACAGGTGGAGGGAGCTCGGAGTCATCCCTGCAGAGCTGCAGGCTCCTGCTCCCCGAACAGCCCAGATCTGGTGCTGACAAGGTCAAACGCAAGAAGAAAGCTCACCCAGGGCTAAGGGGAGGCAGAGGGTTGGGAGATTAGTCACCATCCAGCTGTCTGTGTTTGCAGAGAGAGAGAAGTGCTGGAAACCAGACCAGCTGATGGGGGTGGAGGACACGAGGGATGCAAGATGGTGTGGGACTCGGATTCTGGAATTCGGTCCCTGGCTCTGCCTCCAATCCACACAGCATCTGCTTTCCTCTCTGCATGCCTCCAGTTCACCTCTTGGTCTCTGTCTCCTCTTGGAGCCCTGAAAGCTCTCTGGGGCTTGCAGGGGGAAGTTCCTCCAAACACAGCCAAAGTCCCCAAGTCCCAAGTAAACAGGGTCAGAGGGAGAGGTGCTCCTAAGCCTCGGCAGGACTGCCCTGAGGGACAGAGAGGTTTCTTCCCAGCTCTTCCTGCTGCCTTGCAGGACACAGGAAGAGTGCTCCCAGGCTGCTCTGCCAGGCTGTTTGGAGCAGCAATGTTTGCCTAAGCAAACAGTTTGGAAAGCTCTGCAAATAGCAGGCGAGTAGGCTAATTGGGAAGGAGTCAGAGCACTGCAGAGAGAAAACAGACACCAAAGGCAGCAAAGAACATGGCTGGAGGGGTCTGGGCACCCCAAGGGCACAGTTGCCCTCCATAAATTGTTATTCTGGGTCCCACTGCCTCTGTCAACAACACTTTCTGCATGTGTAAATAGGAGCAGACTCCTGCAATTACATGGCAATCAGAGGCAAATTACATTCTTGCTGTTTACTTTCAGTGTCCTTAATTAATCCGGTTATTAGACAATTAATGAAGCTTGTTTGGTGAAAAACTCATAGCATTTGCAGCAAGAGCTCACACATGCACCCAGCTGGCATCTGGCTCTGCAAAGCCAGCAGGCTGGGCTGCAGGCAGCAAGTCCAAGCCTGAACCCCAATGCCATCAGAGCCAGGGTGCTGCTGACACCTCCCTGGGGCTCAGGGCCTACAGTGAGCGAGGACCTTGGGCCTTCAGCTCCAGCTAACCATGACAGACCAGCACCTGGGCAGCCTGGGGACACAGACCCACCCTCATCTGCTGTTCCTCTCCAAACGCAACAGGAACCACACCAGCAGCTGCCAGGACCAAAGCTGCTAGAGAAGGCTCCCAACTCCTTGCAGCTACTGGCCCCCAGCTTCCCTCCACCACCAGCCAGCTCCCACAAAACCCCAAAGGTCACCCCAGCTTGTGTTTGGTTAAGCTACCAATAATCAAGTGGCATGTTCATCTAATGATCAGAATGCTGCACCAGGAGCATGAAAGACTGAGGAGAACTAATTAAGCAGCTCATTTGCATACTCCAGCATTTCCGGTGCATGTATGACATTGCCATAGCAACCAGGATAAAAGCTGCTGATGGTGTGTGGGCTTTATTGGGTTTTAAGTGCTGCTCCTTCCTTTTGTTATCGCCAGCAGCTCACAAAGGCTCGGGGAGGGTGGAGCTGTGACACCTGGCTCGGGAGAGGGATTTCTGCACAGCAAGGAGGAACAGGAACACGGATCCTGCTCCTGCTGCCATCAGCTCAGACACCCCGGGGGAGGCTGGAACACAACCCCCTGCCCTGATACTGCTCTTCCATCAACCACTTTGGCCCCAGCTCCATGAAGGAAACAACCATGGTGGTCTTGGGCTGATGTTTGGACTCGATGATCTTGGAGGTCTTTTCCAACCAAAACAGTTCTGTGGTTCACTGGCAGCTTCAGAGACGCTTTGCAGAGGACTGTGCCAAACTGCACAGCATTGCAAGCACCCTGCAGTAAGGGCTGGCTGCAGGACCGCCAGGTTGCTGTTTGCAGCATCCAGAACATGTCAAGCACTGTGGGTCTGGGTGACAGCCCCCAAAGGCTGCATCCCAGTAGAAGCAAGAAGAAAACTGGGCAGGTACTGGTGAGGACATCAGCTCGAGGAGCAGCAGGTTCTCAGCACTGGACTGCAGTCCAGCACCATCCTTCTTTCAAGTCACTTTTCCTAAGCACCAGGAGGCTTTCTGCATTGTGTTTCTGGCACAAAACCTTTGCATTTAGATAAGGAATAAAGCCTGGGATGAGATCTGAGCTCTGCAGCAGGGAAGTTCAACCTTTTAATGAATTAAATATATTCTAAACTAAATGTAACCTCTTAGCACTCCAAAATCTGAGCGAGACTGACTTCAAGAAAAAGCCAACAATCCACCAATCCACCTCACTCCAGCTCTCCCTGGCTGTGAACTGGCTTCAGGCCAATCAATTATCTTGAATTTATTCGTTATTCAACTTCCTTTCAACAGCCAATTTCCAGGCTGTGAATTGTAGGTGAGCAGCTCCTGCCACAGCCATACTCTCATTTCAGAGCAGTTTTCAGGGAAGAAGCTTTGTTGGGCTGCCTGGAAGCCAGGGAACCACTTGGCCCAGGGCCATGCACAACATTACAGGGGCTGGAGCAAGGCAGGATGCTCTGGCTGGCATCAGACAATGCTGGGGGGGTTGGAGGGACACATCCTCTTTGACATCCAGCAGCAGTGTTTATGGATGCAGACACAGCCCAGGCTGCAGGAAGCATCCCCCAAAGGCTGCTTGGTCCTGCCAAGCCTGGGAAGAGACTCTGAATTCCTCTCCATTCATGTGTTGCTGTGCAGGGAGCACATGGAGTGTGAGCTGTGCAGCCTTGCATCAGCAGAGCAGGTTCTATGGTGGGGACCAGATGCCTGCAATGGAAATACCAAGGCCCAGCCTGCAGCAGATGTTTGCCAGGCTTGGTAGAGCAGCCTCAGGGGTGGGAGGCTGCAGGGGTGAGACCTCAGCTGTTCTGCTCCAGGCTAAAGCCCTCCCGGGCTGCCCCCAAGCCTGCAGGTTAGAGTGTAAATGAGGCAGGGCTAATCCCCTCTGCCAGGGTGCTGGGAGGGGAAGGATGCTGAGGAGCAGAGGCTGCAGTGTTGGTGCTCCCCTGCAGCTAGCACCCCTGCAGGAGTGAGCAGGGCCTGTGGACACACCAAGCTGTGGCACCTCCACTTGTGGCACCTCACAACTGCCCACACCAGCACAGGAATCATCCTTCCCCTGTCCAGTCTGCCCAGCACCCTGGGCCTTCAAACTGGAAGCAGCCTCCCTTGCCCATCCAAAGCTTTATCCTCCCCTTGCCCATCCAAAGCTTTATCCTCCCCTAACATTGTTTTCATATCACACCCCCCTCCCCTTTTTTTTTTATTCTCAATAAAAACATAATTACAGGCTTTTAAAAAAAGCAAATTATAGTGACATACTTTAATTATCTCCAAGCAATGGAGGACTAAATTACACAGTCAGGGAATCAGAGGTTACCTAAAAATAAAAGCAAGAAGCTTCATTAAATGCTAATTGCAGCTTTCGCTGCTCAAGTGAGAGCTCAACACAATCTGCTGCTGCCTTGCTCGACCCTCCAAGAGAGCAGCAGGGCTGGGGAGACCCTCTCACAGCCCCCCAGTCCCTGCCTGTGGGCTCCAGCCACAGGGAGCAGCTCACTAAGGGCAAACCAGACCCTTGTCATGTCCAGCTCCAGTCTGCTGCTGGTCCTTCCCCACTCACAGACATCACTCAGCAGCTACTCAGCAGCTCTGACATGCTCATCACAAATCTCCACCCTCCTTCCTGCCTTCCCACAGCCCAGGAAAATTGTTCAAGGTCTCCATTTGCATCTTCAAAACTCCCAGTGGCCCCAACAAGGGCCTGATGCTGCAGGCCAAAGGCTTCAGCTGGCAGCAAGTCTCAGGAGAAGTGCTTGGGAGCACAGCAAACAGCTCAGCTTGTTGGCTGCAGAGCTGGGCCCCCACTGTGTGATGAGCATCTGCCACAGCCTGGCTGCCTTCTGCTCTGCTTGCAAGTGGCACCTTGCTCTGAGCAGCACTCAGTGCTCCAGGGGCCACAGCAGGACACTGTGGCTCTGCCTGTGGGAGAGGAGCTGGATGGAGACCTGTCCCAGAGCAAGAAACAAATCACTTCCTTCTCCTGCCCTGCTCTTACTATCTCCTTCCTCACCTCTGCTTACTAAGGAGCTTCGCTGTGCCTCCAGCAGGAGCTCTCCAGACCTGGGTGCCAGGGCAGCTGTTTTCCCCAAGTGCAGAAGCAGGGGAGAAGATGGCAGCCAGGCCAAGAAATCAGCAAAGAAATTATTTTGTTTTTCCATTTCCTATGGAGTTGGCCTAATTGTGCCACTGAAGTCTGTAATTTGCCTCCCTCAGAAGAGAGCTAATGACAGGTTCCATGCTGCTGCTGCTCCTTGCTGGGCTGGGGAGAAGATTCTGCACACTGCTCCCCACTCCTGCACCCAGACATGGCATGGAGAGGGCAGCAGGACCCCAAAGGTTCCTGCTTGTCCCTGGAGAAGGCAAAGCAGGAGAAAAGCTGGGGATTGGGAATGACAGCCAAGGCCAGCAGGAGGTCCAGTGGAGGCCACTGTGATCCTGGGCAAGCTGCTGTGGGTGCCCTGATTTAGCCCGGGGCTCGGGCTGGGTGATCTCCAAATGTCCCTTTCAACCCTCACCATTCTGTGGTGCTTGGAGTAGAGGGGAGAGAGGAGCAGGTGATGGAGGGGATGGCTGCACCAGCACAGATTTCTTCCCCCACTTCTTGGATTCCCAGAAAAAGTGAAAAGCACACAGGTCACCACTCAGGGAGCTCAGGCAATTATTTGCTCTTTAAACTCAACAACTCTCCACAGAAGTAAAGGAAAAATCAGCCAAGTGCTTGTAAGCTGCAGTGGAGGAGAGGATGAGAAACAGCAGCACAGATCTCAGGACTGCTGCCTTGTTTAACACAAACCAGACACAAAGAACCAAACCTGGGGATCTAGTGTCCAGGGATCAGAACTTACTCTCATAGAACCCCAGCATGGTGGAGTGGGAAAGAACCTCTAGAGGTTTGCCTGGATCAGGCTGCCCAGGATTACATCCAGACAGGTTTTGACAGTCTGCAGAGGAGGCTCCACAACCTCTCTGGGCAGCCTACTCCAGGCCTCCAGCACCCTCACACCAGAGAAGTTTCTCCTCCTGTTCAGATGGAACCTCCTGGGTTGCAGTTTGTGCCCATTGTCCCCTGTCCTGTCCCTGGGCACCACTGAGCAGAGTCTGGCCCCAGCCTCTTGCCTCCCAGCCTTTAGCTCTTGCTGAGCATTGCTAAGATCCCCTCTGGGGCTGCTCCTCTCCAGGCTCAACAACCCCAGGGCTCTCAGCCTCTGCTCATCACAGGGATGCTCCAGGCCCCTAATAATCCTCATGGCCCTCCTGGCCCTCTCTTCTGCTCAGACCCAGGCAGCAAAAGTGCCTTCAAAAACACCAAACAAAGCAAAGAACTAATCCTGCTGGACACCAGCTCCCCAGACTGCCCCAGCAGCAGCTCTCACCTCTCTGCAGGCAGCAGCACCAGAGCCTGCCCAGCTCCACATCACTCTCCATCATCTCAATTGCTTAAAGACTGCTCCCTTTTAATTAGCTTCCATAATCAAATAAGTGTCTGGAATTAAACAGCCCCTCATCAGGAGATGCTGTCTGATATTAGCAGCCATGCTGGGGGGGCAGTGCCTCCACCACTGAAACCCTCCCAGTGCTGGGAGGGACACCAGGCTGGTCCAGCATGGCCAGTCCCCAGCCACAGCCTGCCTGGAGGGCTTGGCCCGTCCCTCCTCACAGACAGGCAAGGGAGGGAGTGGTTGCTGTCAGCCTTTCCAGGCGTTATCAGGCAGAGCTGGGGTGGAAAGCTGCCTGTGCAAGCAGCAGGGCAGTATCTCGGAGCTAGAAACAGCACCAGAGACATCAGCTCAGGTTTACTGTGAGCCCTCTGAACCAGACAACATTTCACATCCGATCCGACAGTGATGGATGCGGTAGGAAGGGAGCAGATTTTCCTGCCGAGCAGCTCCTTTGACGAGTTTGATCTTATCAAAGTCCTGAGCTTTTCATTACACTGCTGCCTGCTTTTTTTAACTCCTGCCTTCAAACCAGGATCTGCCCTCTCCGTGCCGGCACGGACCGGCTGCAGCTCTCTTGATCAGCGGCTGGAGCTCCCCGCGGTGCTCAGAGCAGCGCCAAGCTCTGCCGTCCACAGCCTGGGCAGGCCAGCAGAGCAAAGCACAGGAGCAGCCTCTGCCAAGCTCAGCGAGGGGCATAACTGGACACCTTCGGGTGTGGAGAGGACATCCCAGTGCCTTGGGGAGGTCAGGACGTTGCTGCCGGCTCCAGCGCTTCTGCTGGGCACCTAAAACCACAACCTGCCCAAAAGGACAGGCTGGAGCCAGGAAGAGAGAAGCCTCCCTGCGGCTAGGGCAGAGCTGCTTTTATTAACTCCCTAATTAGCACTGATTGGTCCTAATGGGGGGGGGGGGAGGGGGGCGGGGGAAGAGGGGAGGGGGGAGCTGGCCCTCCCTCTGAAGGAGAAGCAGTCCTGGTCAGGCTGAAGGGGACTTTAATGCCTCATGAAGTTCAACAAGAGCAGGTGTAGGGTCCTGCACTTGCAGCAGGACAGGGGAGGGGGGAGCAGCTCTGAGAGAAGGACCTGGGAGTGCTGGGGGACAAGAAGATCCCCATGAGCCAGCAAGGTGCCCTCATGGCCACAAAGACCAACGGTGTCCTGGGGTGCATTCAGAAGTGTGGCCAGCAGGTCCAGGGAGGTTCTCCCCCCGCTCTACTCTGCCCTAGTCAGACCATAGCTGGAGTCCTGGGTCCAGTTCCAGGCCCCTCAGTTCAAGAAAGACAGAAAAGTGCTGGAAAGATTCCAGAGGAGGCTCCAAAGATGCTGAGGGGCCTGGAGCAGCTGTGTGAGGAGCAGCCTCTGAGCAGCCTCATCTAGCATAAGAGGGGGTTTGAACTACTGACCTTTGGAGGTCCCTTCCAACCCAACCCATTCTCTGCCCCCCCTGCTCTGCTTGGCCCCCCCAAACCTTCCCCAGCAGCCAAGAGCAAGCCACAGCCTGGCAGAGTCACCAAGAGACAGCAAACAGCTGAGTGCAAAACCAAGGTCTTTTATTAGAAATCTGCTGTATAAAAATGTTCATGCTCCACACAGTCATCCAGGAACTCAGAAACATCCAGGCACTGAACTTTGTTCTTGTTTTTGTTGGGTTCTTTTGTGTGTGTGTGTTTTTGTTTTGCTGTTGACTGGTCAGTACACAAAGCAGACAGGTTTCAATCCAGAAGGTCATCACATACATTAATTAAACCACCTACAGAAATCAGCACTTGGAACACAGTCTGGGTTGGATTTTCTTTTATTTTGTTCTCTCTCTCTCTCTTTTTTTTTTTTTAATTGATTTATTTCAATTTTATGTGTTTTTTTAAGGTAATTTTCCCCCTTTTTTTCTTTTTTTTTTTTCTTTTTTGTTTTCTTTTTTTTTCCTTGCAACATAGAGGATTTGGTAGAGGTGTGGGGGAGAGAGTGAAGAGGGACAGAGGAAGACAGGAACAAAAGAAAAATGGAGGGGTTCCAAAAAAAACTAAAGAAAGAGCAAACAGAAGGATCTGCACAACCACAAACAATCTCACAAGTTCCAGAGAAGGGGAAATGTTGAGTCTCTGTTTGTTTGGGGTTTTGTTTGTTTTTGCCAAGATACAGGAAAAAAAAATACACTCCCAAAGAGTTGCTGGAGGCTGACCCTCTCCCCCCTGCTCAGCTGTCCCGCTTCCCCCATGCACTGTCACCCTGCGTGGTGCTTTCTTTGTGTTGTTTCTTTCTCTTTTGTGGTGTTAGTTTTTTGCTGCTGTTGATCACCATTTTCCCCAGGAGCTCTGCCCACCAGCAGTGTGTCCCCCTGCACCCTGCTGCCACCTCCCTGTCCTGTGGCTCCTGTGCTGGGTGGTGTGGCTGAGTTCCCTCCTGGGGGGTGGCCTCAGCAGGCTCCTGCCAGGAGCTAAATGCCGTGGTTGCTGTAGCTGACATAGGTCTGCTTGGTGGCCAGTGCTGGGGAGACACAAACATGGAGCATTAGTGAAGTCCACCCTTTGTTTCTCATCCCCATCCCATCACCCTGACCTGACCATC
This sequence comes from Indicator indicator, assembly GCF_027791375.1. NCBI lineage: Eukaryota > Metazoa > Chordata > Aves > Piciformes > Indicatoridae > Indicator > Indicator indicator. The sequence continues at coordinate 6,417,071 of NC_072044.1, read as the reverse complement.
AGAGAATCATTTGGGTTGGAAGAGCCCTTCAAGATGCCCCAGCTCAACCCTTCCTTGACTCTGCCAAGGCTGATGCTAAACCCTGCCCTCAGCACCACATTTCTGTGGCTTTTAAACACCTCCAGGGATGGGGATACAGCTACCTCCCTGGGCAGCCTGTGCCAGGCTTTGAGAACCCTTTCAGGGAAGAAGTTTCTTCTAATGTCCAACCTAAACCTCCCCTGTGGCAACCTGGGACCTTTTCCTCTTCTATCAGTTGTTCCCAGAGAGCAGAGCCCAACCCCCACCTGGCTCCAGCCTCCTCTCAGGGAGCTGTAGAGAGCAATGAGCTCTCCCCTCAGCCTCCTCTTCTCCTGGCTGAACAACCCCAGCCCCCTCAGCTGCTCCTTGCAAGACTTTTTCTCCAGACCCTTAATCAAAGCCCAGTGCCAAGAAAACACCAGACAGGAACAAATCCTCCTGTGCCCAGTGCCCCAGCCTGCAGCAGGTTGCTTGCTCTTAGCAACAGCCACAGCTTTGGGAGAGCTGGAATTGGCACCTTGCAAGGTCCCAGTTTGTCTCATGGTGCTTGGTGCAGATCCCACTATGAGCTCCCCAGGTACTGGGGGCTCAGCAGACCCACAGACCCCCTGCAGCTGAGGACACAAAGGGTGGCTGGGCACAGGGCAAAGCCCAAGATACCACAAGCAGCACAAAGGTGTCCCCTGCAGAGCCTGGCACCAGGAGGGGACATCCAGCAGCTCTCCTTCCGTCTTGGTGCCTTGCTGACAAATGAAGCTTGCTGCAGATTCCAGGCTGCTTTTCCCAGATAACAATTAGATAGGCCAGAAGAAATGAGAGCTGACAGAGCTATTTGTTAGCCACGCTGCTCTCAGAGCCAGGCTGCCCGGCCCAGAGCCCTGGGAATTATTTATCCTGTTCTTTATTTAAGGATACGTGACCCTGCCAGTGAGAGTGACAAACAACCCCTCAGCCCTGCACTGACAGCCACACCAGCCCCCAGCATTGCTGCTGTGCCATGCTCCCTGCCTTGGCACACCCTAGGAGCACACTGCCAGCCCTGCTCACACCGAGCTCCTGTGTTCCCCATGGCAGGCACAGCAGAACTGGGGATATGGCACATGGAGCTCAGCTCAGCCTGCTCCAGGCACAGACCACCCTCAGGGGGTCCTGCTGTGAATCCTGGGGAAGAAGGATGCTCAGCATGGCTGAGAGCAGGTGGGAATCACAGAATCATAGAATTGTTTGGTTGGAAAAGGCCTCTAAGATCATCCAGTCTGACCTTTAGCCCAGCACCACCATGACCACCAAACCATGGCCACAGGTGCCATGGCCACAACTTTCTTGAACACCTCCAGGAATGGGGACTCCACCACCTCCCTGGGCAGCCTGTTCCAGTCCCTGACCTCTTGCTCCCTCTTGCAGCAAAGAAAATTTTCCTAATGTGCAACCTAAGCCTCCTCTGGCATAATTCCAGGCCATTTCCTCTCCTTCTATCATTTCATACTAGGGAGAAGAGACCAACCCCCACCTCTCTCCTGACCTTCCCAGCAGCACTGCCTGCAACAATTCCTTCCTCCTTCAACCCTCTGGTTTTGGAAACCTAAACACAGAACAGGCACACAGCTCTCCTCCCAGGGAAGCCTGGTGACTGCCATTGTGCCAGCCTCGGCTCCAGCCGGGCCCTGGGAACAGCCCAGTTAGACTCTGAGCACCTTCCCCCTCCAGCAGACATCCCTCTCTCTGCCAGCACTGTTTGCATCCCTGGAGCACAAAACAGCTACAGCCCAGGCTCTGGGCTTGCCAGCACCATGCTGGTCCCTGGCAGGAGCAGCTGCCCACCTTACCTTGGGTTTCCAGGTTTTCACAGAGCTCTGACTTGGCCTCCCCGTTGGGGCGGAACCCTCCCTTCTGGGAGAACTTGTTGGACATGGTGGCTGCGGTCACCACCGCCTTGAGGCTCCGCTTGCGCTTGGGGACGTTCTGCTCTGGGTGGAAGAGGATGATGTACACCTTGGGCATGTAGAGCATGCCCAGGGACACCGAGGCACTCAGGCTCACCGAGATGGTGAGTGTCGTGGTCTGGATGTACATCTGCAAGATACAAGGGCACAGCTGGCAGCCACGGCGGGACCCCCGAAGGGGCAGCTGGGAGGAGGAGAGAACAGGGAATGCGGGAATGATGTGGTGAAATAATGAAGAGGCAGGGAGCCAGGGCTGGAAATGTTGGCTGTTGGGTCTCAAGCATCAGGCTTGAACGTGGCATGGGCCAAGGTGCACTTGGGGGGCACCTCAGCTCCCTTTGGCTGTTTCCCCACCTGCAAACATGCAGAGCCCTGACTCACACTTCACAGCCCTGACATGGCCTCCCTGTGCCAAGACCTCCCAGCACCTATACATGCTCCAGCAGCAACCTGCCAGCACCCCACCTTGAAAACATCTCCAGAGACAGAGCCTTCATGCCCTCTTTATCCTCCCCCTCTCCTCCCCAGCACTCACAGCAGGCTCCACCAGCCATGGGGTGGGAGCTGTGCTGCTGCAGTGATGGGCACAGCAGGACATCCACGCCCAGGGCTGGGACAGGGCAGCCCCAGCTCCCCTCAACAGGTGCTTGCCATGTCCCAGCTGCCTTCCTGAGCTGTTGTGATGTAAGTCACATCTTACACACCGACGCTGCCTTTCTGCAGTCAAAACTAATTTCACGCTCACTGTCCAGGACTAACAGTGACAGATGTTTTGCAAAATGAAAGCCCATTAATCTGACTGGAGAATAATCCATTTTTCTATGCAAAGCCTTTGGCAGGCTCCTCACAAGCCAGGGGCATCAGAAGCAGGAGGCAATGGGAGGCAAAGAGGCCCCTTCCCTCCACCCGTCCCCCACCCCTCACCTCTGAGCAACACAGGAGGCTGGGCAGGCAGATGAAACCCTGAGAATCCCTGCCCCAGCAGCAGTCCTGCTCCAGCACCATCCCTACTCCCAGCACAAGGCTCCATCCTCTCCAGCATCCTCTCTTCCACCTCCTAGCTCAAGCTCTGGGTCTTTCTGGGCTGAGCAGGGAGAGGGCTCCAGGTCTTCAGGGGCCTTCTTCTCCAGCTGTGCCCAGCCCCTGGGGCTGCTTGCAGGCTGCCAGCAGGGTTTTAGGGGGTTTAAGACAGTTTCTGAACTTCGTCCCTGGCTCAGCCACTGGTGCCCAGAGTTTCTGTGTGAGATTTAGTGCCCTGCAAGGAGGCAGGACCAGAAGGAGCTGCAGGACCAGTGAGGGCAGGGTGTTCCCAGCTCCCCATCCACACACACAACTTGGGGGCTGATTTTCTGGAGTCAAGAGAGCAAAGAGGTGAGTGAGGAGAGAACCTGAGCCCCAAGGCTCCACATACTCCTGGAGAGAAGATGCACAGAGACAGCTCCATGCCATGAGTGAGAGCTGGTGGGAGACAATAGCTCCTGACTGGGGCTGTCATCCCACCCCAGGACCTGCAGCTTCCAGCTGTGACCATGCCAAGAAACATTTCTCTCTCTTCTCCTACTTCAGACACGAGCACAGAGGCCTAAGAGCATTTCAGCTCAACCCAAAAGGGGAAAAAAAAAAAAAAGCAAGCAACAAGATTTGCTCTGAGTCAACCCAAAAGTTTGGTTTGTCCCCAGAATAAATCCTGCTGCTCTCACAGGGCTGCTTTGTTTGTTCCCTTCCCTCTGTAGTCACACGCAGAGCGAATCCAGGCAGTTTTTGGAAATCAAAATGTCATTTCATCAAGGGAAGTCAAAACATGGCCCTGTGCCAGCAGATCTGCTCTTCTCTGGGTTTCTTCTCTTGCTTTTTTTTTCTTTCTGTGTTTTCACTGAAACTCTGCAGACATTGCTGCAAGAGTCCAGGACAGCAAGGACCAGACTCGTTGGGAATGAGGGCAGCGCTGGCATGCAAAACGCTAACTCCTGTCCCAGGGACTGGCACAGTTCCACTCTACACCACTTTGACAGGGCTGAGGCTCCCCAGCCCTTCCTTTCCCTGTCTCCCACACCTGCCCACCTCCCTGGTCCTCAGCAGATGCCTTTTGGAGGAGCCTGACTCTGCAATCCAGCAATTTCCATATTTCCTGCCTCCCACCGGAGCCTCAGGACTCAGAGGAGTTTCAGTGCAGAGGGAGAGAGCAGCTGAGCTCAGACACCTCCCTGCACATTCCCCCGAAGTGTCAGGGCTCAAAGCTCCATCTCCCAGCACTGCCAGGGACTCCTCTCCACCAAGACCTTGAGTGGCACCAGCTCCAGGCTCCCCATGCTCTCCTCCATCCTTTAGCCCTCCTCAAACCCCTGCAGCACTCTGGGGTCTCACAGGGCCACCATGGCTACCACAACGACCCTGGTAATGCATTTGGCAGGAACAGCCTCATTTCTGCAGCCCATGCTGACCTCTGCAGCTCTGCAGCAAAGCCTTTCACAGCTCAGAGGAGGATTTTTATCCTGGGGTCCAAGCACAGCCAGGCAGCACAGCACAGTTAACCTTCTGCCACATCCAAAGTGTGACCATTTCTCACTCTTTCGGTTCCTCCTCTCCTTATTGGTTTCCAGTGCAGGACCTCCCTTGCCCCCTGTTCTGCTAACACTTCCTGCAGAGCCCTTTGAGGAGCCTCTGCAGCTATCAAAGCAGTCCCAGCTCCTGCTTCAGCAGCACTCCTGCTCCGTGGGCACGATCAAAGAGCACAGAGTGACTCAGGCTGCTGCTGCTGCATCGAGGGACTGCCACAACCTGAAGTGACCCAGCACAAGCCCCCGAGGCCAGCGCCGTGCTCAGCCTTTGTCCCAGGGCTGGATGAGCGCATCCTGCCCCAGGGAAGCAGCCCAGGCTCAAGCACAGCCCTGCACAGCTTCTGTTGTCCCAAAGCCATTAATGAGCAACATCCTGCCTCCAAATCCATGCCTGGCCCAGCTAGGAGAGATTTGGCATCACCGTAAGTGCTGGGGAAGGGAAAACCTGCTCAGCCCTCATCCAGTTCTGCTAAACAAACCCTCAGCCAGTCCTCATTCCTTCTTCTCTCCCTCTTTTCCCTCACTGAAAGCAAAGGTGATAAACAAAGCCAGACAATGACTCTGCTGTTCAGTTGCTGCCTTATCAGCGCTGGAAATTGTCTCTTTCTTTAGATCCTCTGTTCCTGCTATTTCTGTAATTCTCTGGGATCGGTAGGGATAAGAGGTTCTTTGGAGAAAAGGCTTGGGGGACTTGTTAGAACAATGTGCCAGCTCCATGCAAAGTTGTAGGCACAGGAGAGGAAGTGAAGCAAGGCTGGAGATCTGCCTGCAGCTCCTCTGGCACAGGAGGCAGCCCTGGGGGCAGGCTCAGGTGGGGTCAGGGCAGAGGTGGTGGGTGGCCTTTGGAGGTGAGGGTTTGTCCCATGGCATCCTCAGGATTCAAGTGAAACTCCCACCATGCTCTTTGGGGTGAACATTCCAGTACTTAAAGGGGACCTTCAGGAAGGCCGGGGTGGGGGGGCTGTTCAGAAGGGCCTGTGGGGATAGGACCAGGGGCGATGGTTTATAACTGGAGCAGGGCAGAGTTAGGTTGGACATCAGGAGGAAGTTCTGCACAGTGAGGGTGGTGAGACACTGGTCCAGGGTGCCCAGAGAGGTGGGAGCTGCCCCATCCCTGGCACCATTGCAGGTCAGGTTGTTTAGGGCTCTGAGCAACCTGCTCTGCCTGCAGATGTCCCTGCTGACAAGCTTTAAAGGTCTCTTCCCACCCAAACCAGTCTGGGATCCTAAGATTCACTTCCCACAGCAGCACAGCTGAGCCCAACCACCACAAAGCCTTCCCTGGGACTTGCTCAGCAGCCAGCATGGCAGCAGCAGGCTTGGAGAAGAAGAGCTGCGTCCAAGGGGAGTTGGGAACATCACTTTCCCTGCCTCTAATCAGCTTGTTAGCAGCCTAATAACAAAGCAGCCCTGCACGTTACAAGCCCCCGAAGTGAGGCAGAGCCTATTGTGGAGCTGCAGTTGACAGCCAGCTCCGGCAGCCCTAAATTATCCTGTGACAAGCTGCAGGGAAGAGGTGAGCAACCTTGCGCATAATCTACAATCATTATCATCTCCATCTTTATTACCCACCGTGTGCAGAGCACATTAAGGAGGCTTTAAGGGAGCTTTTGTTTCACAATCGTTTCTTTAAAAAAAAAAAAAAAAAAGAGCCCTGCTTTCTTGTTAGTATCTCCCCTGCCAGCTCATCAACGTGGAAAGGTGCCAAAGGCTCCAGCCACTCACTGCCTTCCATCCTCCTTTGCACTTCCAGCCACTGCTGGGTGGCCTGGCAGAGACTCTTTGGTGGAGCCAAGGTGAAAGGTGTCTGGGCAGACTTGGCCTCCTTGGGGCTTATGCTCTGAGCAGCTCTCCAAGACACATCTCATCCTCTGGTGTCCACAGCAAAAGACCTCTCAGCTCTTCTATAGAATCACAGAACTGTTTCAGCTGGAGAATCCCTCTGAGATCATTGAGTCCAATCACTGACCCAACACTGCCATGGACACCAAACCCTGTCCCCAAGTGCCATGGCCACAGGTTTCTTGAAAACCTCCAGAGATGGTGACTTCATCACCTCCTCTTCCAATCCCTGACCCCCCCTTTAGTGAAAAAATTTTTCCCAATATCAAACCTAACCCTGACCTGACACAACTTGAGGCCATTTCCTCAATGGAGGTTTCCACAAGCTATGAATTCAGCAGCTCAGCATCACAGGGGACATGCTTGGGGAAATTATCTCAGTTGTGATGAATACAGAGAGGGGGATTTCCAGGGAGGAGCATCCTGGAGGTTTATTTGCCAGAAGCAGTGGCAGGCTGGCAGGCACAAGCTGTTTGCTCTAAGCAATGCAGCTCCTGTTTGGGCTGGCAGGCAATGAGGATTTGGGTCCCATTCATGACATTTTTATTCTTTGTTCTCACTCCCTCTCACTTAAGCACAGAGATTCATCCAGCCTGGCCTCAATCCCATGGGTACTGGCACCAGGACCACTGGTAGAGGGCAGCTGCATCTCTCCAGCCTCCTTCACTGACTCAGAACTGGGAACAGGAGTCAGCAGGGCAGCACTCGGTCCCTTTTCCGTGCAGGAATGGTGCTCATGACACCGAGGCCCTGGACCTGCCCTGGGGATCCATCTTCTCCCAGCCTGCAGAGCTGCAGCTTGTGCTGCCCACAGGTCCCTGTCTGGAGAGCAGCAGCCAACAGGGCACCAAAAACTAGAGGAACAGGAAGGTAAGAGTGAGGAAAACCAAACACAGGAGGAGGAAAATGGGGCTGGAGGCTCTCTGCTCCCCAGAAGAGCAAGAGGTTTGCAAACCAGCTCTTCGCACCGAGTCATCAGGACCACAAAGAAGTCTCCCTCCTTGCTCAGGACTCGTCAGCCTCTCTCATCCCCTTTCCTTGCAGCCCCCAGGGCCGACAGCCACACCTCCCCCTTCCTCCCTTACCTTTTCAGCTGACTGCGAGGTGCCGAAGAAGATGGGGATGAAGGCCAACCAGACAATGCAGGTGGTGTACATGGTGAACCCGATGGGCTTGGCCTCATTAAAGGTCTCCGGCACCCCACGGGTTTTGATGGCATAGACGGTGCAGGTGACCATCAGCAGCATGCTGTAGCCCAGCAGGCAGATGAGCGACAGGTCCGAAATGTCACACTTGAGGACGCCCCTGGCAAAGTGGGGGTTGGTAGTCCGCTGGTCCTCATAGTCGATGACAGAGTGGGAGGGGTCCACGATGAACCAGATGCAGACACCGAGGAGCTGCAGGGAGATGAGGCTGAAGGTGATGAGGAGCTGGGAGGCAGGGCTGATGAAGCGGGGGGCGCTCACCGACCTCTTGCCCTGCTCAAAGATGCGGTAGATGCGGTTGGTCTTGGTGAGCAGGGCGGCGTAGCTGATGCTCATGCCCAGCCCCAGGAAGATGCGGCGCAGGGAGCAGGTGCTGAGGTCAGGCTCAGCGATCATCAGGAAGGTGGTGGCGTAGCAGAGGAAGATGCCAGCCAGCAGCACGTAGCTGAGCTCCCGGCCCGAGGCCTTGACAATGGGGGTGTCGTTGTAGCGCACGAAGGTGACCACCACGAAGAGCGTGGCAATGATGCCCACCACGGCGATGAAAACGGGCACCACAGCCCAGGGCGAGCTCCACTCCAGCTTGATGATGGGGATGGGGGTGCAGCTGGTGTGGTTCTCGTTGGGCCGCTCGTTGAAGTGGCAGCGCTTGCAGTGGAACTCATCCAGCTGGTACTGGTAGCCGTCACAGCGCTCGCAGTGCCAGCAGCAGGGGATGCCTTTCACCAGCTTCTTCCTCTCTCCTGGCTTGCAGGGCAGGCTGCAGATGGAACTGGGGAGCTGGCTCCCGCCCCCTGGCCACAGCATGTTCTCCACCTGTGGGGTGAGATGGCACTGGTCCCACTGACACTGCAGTTGGGAATCCAGGAAGCATCCCTGGGGCAGAGGGGATGCTGCTGCTCTGCTTGCAGCAGCATTCACAGCTCCATTCCTCACCCCATCCATACCTGAATGCTCCCTGGAAGCATTCAAAGCCAGGTTGGAAGGGGCCTTAAACAACCTGGGCTAGCAGGAGGTATCTCTGCCCATAGCAAGATGATCCTTGAGGTCCCTTCCAGCCCAAACCATTCTGTGATCCTCAGTGGCCTCAGTGGGTACAGGAGAAGTCTGCAGGCCCTTCCCCTTGGCATGGGCTGTGCACAGCAACCCCACAGCTCCAGCCAGCCCTCAGCCTTACCTTGAGGTGCAGGTGGTCAGTCCACTGCCCAATGACTTTGTACTCAGGGGTGGAGTTCCTGATCTGGTACTGGTAGATGTCATAGCGCCCTGGCGCATCCCCATTCTCGTTGAACGTCACAGGGGTGCCAGCAATGCCTGTGAGAGGAGCAGGGCTCAGCACCACAGCACTCACAGCACCACAGCACCCAACGCACCACATCGCCCATAGCACCCACAGTACCCACAGCAGCCAGAGCACTGCAGCACCCACAGCACCACATCACCCATAGCACCCACAGCAGCCACAGCACCGCAGCACCCACAGCACCCATTAGGACCACAGCACCACATGTCCTGGGTGGTGGTGTTGAAGGGGCTCTGGGTTGATGTTCCCCCTTGCCATGAGGTTTCCCACTCCTGGGAGTGTCAGGATGAGGCCAACATGGGCATAGGATATAGGAAGCAATGGGGGAAAAGAAACCCAACCCCAACCCCAGCCTGGTGCAGGGACTTCATGGTCTTGACCCCTTGGCCAGACAGCAAACTCTGTGCCCCTGGCTGGTTATCTGCTTCTCTTAAGGGAGGGGGAAAGCTGCTTTAAAGTTAGCTGAAGTGAGCTGTACCCAGGGAAAGGAAGGGAGGAAAAATCAAGCAAGAGAGTGAAATAAATGAAAGAGGCAGGAGAGGGTGGAGATAAATAGGAGTAATAAGGAGGACAAGACAGAAAATGTTTATTAAGGAGCTGGAGCAGGCACCAAGATGCATTTCCAGAGGAGAGATGATGACAAACAAGGACACAGCAGCATGAATCAACAGGACCTCTGCCAGCCCTGATGGGAGGGTGGCAGCAGGGAGCAGGCTGGGGCCAGGGCTGCTGCTGGGTTACCCTCCCAAGACCCCCAGGAAAAGCAGAAACTCAGAACCCCTCTTCTGGAGGTCTCCCCCATCTTTGCACCCAGCATTTGCAGTGCCATGGGTGCCAAATGGGACCAGGAATAAATTGTGGGTGCTGACCCATAGCAGGGGATAACGTGAGGCCCCCAGCCCTGCAGGGGTGTCCCTCCCCCACCCCCCCAGGCACAGACAGACCTGAGAAGTTGACGTTGCGAATGTACTTGAGCAGCTCCACACCATCCACGGGGTCCATCCTGGGGCACAGCCCCACCTTGCCAGGGCAGAGGTTCTTGTGCATGTTGTGCAGAGCATGCCCCATGGCATAGACAGCGTCGATGACGAACTGCACTTTGCCCTCCTGCTCGTAGGAGGAGTCCTGCCCAATCCGCTCCCGGTCTGTGGGCACACAAAGCAGGGCTGGGTGCCAGCTCCATGCCACCTCCCTGCCATTCCCACAGGGAGACTTCTGCTGCAGCCAAACCCTTGTAAATCAGCCCCCTCTGGACTTAAGCAGCTGGAAACTCCAACCCCACTCCCAGAGGTACAAAGCCATGGGCCAGCCAGGGCAGCTCTTCCCAGCAGGAAGCTTTTGTGGCCTGGGAGTGCTCCAACAAAGAGCAAAACTGCACCTCAAGCACCATCAGACTTCTCCCAAACCAAGCTCCACACTTCAGTGTCTCAGCACCTCCAAGGCTCAGGGCTGGAGCCTCTCCACCAGCTGAGAGTCCTCCCATTGCCTGTGTGTCCCTTGTCCCAGTGGACAGCTGGAGGGACACTGTGGCTCTCACCACAGCCCTGTGGAGCTCACACCAGGCAGGCCTGGGGTACATCCAATGGCTTCTGTGGGCAGGAGGAGGCTGATGTCCAGCCAAGGAACACGTTCCCTGGGGAAATACTAAACCTCCCTGCAATGCTGGCACCCAGCTGTGTTCCTGAGAGCCCCTGGGATGTCACGTGCCAGCAGCAGGAGACATCTCTGTACTGCCAGATCTCCATGCCCTGCAGCAGGACATGGGCCAGGCTGTGGGCAATGCCAGTCTTCACCCCCACGAGCTGACCTCCTTCACCTTGCCAGGAGCTCCCAGCTCAGTCTCTATGGCCGCATCAAGGCACTGCCCAGGCAATGCCCATCACTGGCTGTGTGCCCTCCTTGCTCCCAAAGCCTCCTGCCAGCCCGCTCCCGTCGTCACCCCCTGCCACCCTCCCGCCCTGCTGACCCCACCCCTCCCTGGCCATCCCAGCATGCAGGATCCTGCAAGGATCTGGTAATTCCCAGACACAGCTGCCTGCCTCTGCTGTCACAGCCACCCCTGACAGGAGGGCAGCAGTTAATCACTCTGTGAGAGACAGCCCTTAACAAGCACACTGCTAATTACAGCTAAGAGAGCATCTCCCACAGGGCCAGGCTGCAGTGGAGCACCACAGCCTCTGCAGCACCACCGGGCATCCTGCCAGGCCACAGCTTCTTCAGCAGCTGCCAAAGGCTCCTCAGAGAGCTGGAGGCATGGCCTTCACCCTCTGGAGACATCCTAGAAAGCCATCCAAGGGAGTCCAGAATCGATGCTGGCTCCACCCTGCATGGATGCTCCCTGGTGTTAGGTGAGGATTTGTGGTGACTGCAGGGGACCAGGGCACAGAGCGTGTGAGCAAGGGCACAGAGAGGGCACAGGCAAGCTGTGGCTGCTGATCATCTCCCTCCTTGCTGGAGGAAGGTTGGATGAAGCCAGCAAACCTCTGAGGAGGGACAGCCCCAAGAGCTGCAGAGCCAGAGGTCTCTGTGTTGGGACAGAGAGGGACACAGGGCACTGACAAGAGACTAAAGGGATCTGATAGTGAGCTGACCAACAAGGAAAGATGATCCCAGGAGGTGAATTTATAGCCCAGCCTTCAGAGTTATAAAAATGCCTTTGGACTAGGCAGAGATTCCTCCTGTGGAACCTGTCACGTTCTCCTTCCTTCCACATCACTGACAGCAGCCATTCATCTTCCCCTCAGCTGCAGTCCCTTCCCCACAGCCATCTCCCCAGCCACACTCAGCCACTCTGTCTTGTCAAGATGATTACCCATTAAAAAGGGTCTAATAACTGTCCAGTGGAGAGGAGCCTGTGGGGATGTCCCCATTCTGCTGCCAACCCCAGCACCACCCTGCTGCCCATGGGACATGCAGGACTCATCTCTTCATAGCAGGCACCTCAGATCCTACACAGGACTTGAAGAGCAAGGGCTGAGAGCCCTGGGACTGCTGATCCTGGATAAGAGCATCCCCAGAGGGGATCTGAGCAATGCTCAGCAAGAGATAAAGGACCTGTGGGGGGCAAGAGGCTGGGGCCAGGCTCTGCTCAGTGGTGCCCAGGCACAGGACAAGGGGCAAGGGGCACAAACTGGAACCCAGAAGGTTCCATCTGAACAGGAGGAGAAACTTCTTTAGTGTGAGCACTGCAGCAGGCTGCCCAGAGAGGTTGTGGAGTCTCCTTCTCTGCAGAGCTTCCAACCTCCCCTGGCCATTGTGCTCCTGGGCAAGCTGCTGTGGGTGCCCTGCTGGAGCAGGGGTTGGACTGGGTGATCTCCAAAGGTCCCTTCCAATCACACCATGCTGGGATTCTGGAATGGAACAGGCTGCAGTGGCTTGGATTTTCCTCCCAAATATCCCTCTGGCTTGCAGCAAGGTGCCCCAACTCAGAGCAATGGGAGAAGCTGGCACCAGTGCCGAAGCTGAGCGGTTGTAGAGAAGCTGAGGTCTGCAGGGCTACCCAGGCCCAGATAATTCCTGCAGCCAGGCACAGGCTGGGGCACAGGGAGGGCAACATGGAGCAGAAAGCTGAGGCTTGCTCCTGACATGGAGACAACAAATCTGGCCAACCTTGCAGGGGATTAGGAGGTGCAAACGGGATGTGACCCTGCTGATAAGAGCAGCAGGGTCAGGCCTGGTGCTGCAGGGCTGATAATTAATTTCCAAGTGTGTGCTGAGCCTCGCAGGCAGCCCTGGCAGGGCAGCCGCCACGATCTGCAGCGCTGGATGAGAAGGGATTAGCTTCAATTCCCATCGCTGCCTCTCAGCAGGAGTTAATCAAAATCGCATCCAGAGCTGCTCCAGAGAGCAGGGGGAGGAGTCTCCTTGGAATCTGCTAAGTCCAGGGGTGCTGGCAGCAGCCCCCAGCACCCACTGTAGTGGCTCTGGGCTGGATGAGCCTATCCATGGGCATGGGACCATCTCCTCTGAGGGATGCTCGCTGCAAACAGCCCTCTGCAGTGCTCCCTCGAGCTGTCCTCACAGCAAGGCTGGCACTGCCCTTTGTCCAGGTGATGGATCTGAAGAAAAGCTGTGCAGAGGTATTTCTGGGATATCTCTTCCCACTCAGACCCATCCTAGGTCACCTTTTGTCACCTTAACTCCCAGGCGAGCAGTGTGAATCCTCCCTTCTTGGCCTGGTTGGGGGAAGCTGTGCTGGAACACAGCCAATGCCACCAATAAAACCAACCCCACATTGAGAAGAGGCTGGAGAGAAGCAAAACAGAGAGGGAAAAGAACCTGAGGAGTCACCAATAAAGAATAAAAATCCAATAAGAGCCTCTCTGCCCCATCCCTGTCCCCACAGCCTGCTCAAGCAGAGGTGTGCAGAGGAATCCCCAGCCCTGCTTAACGAAGGCTGTTAATTAGCTCTCCCATAAAAAAAGGAACCTGCAGGGTCTGGGAGCATCCTGCAGTCCCCATGTGGGTGGCAGAGGGGAGTTTGCCCCCCAGGCCACATCCTGTCCAATCCATGCCACACCAGCAGCCTGAAACACCTGGTTCTGCCAGCACCTCCCTACCTGCATCTGCCAGTGTGGGAGTTGCCACCGAGGCAGTGACTGGCAGCATCCTGCCCGGCCTGGCCAGGCACAAGCAGGAGCTGGCACCCAGCAGGAGCCTGTCCAGCCCAGGTCAAGGCACAGCCTGGTGGAGGGAGCTGGGAAGTGGGGAAAGAAGCTGAGGAGTTCCTACTGCAAAAGCTGCTGACACATGGGTCCTGAACAGACCCTGGTGCCCATTCCAGCCCTTACCTCCCTCCCAACTCTCCCATCCATGAAGAGGAGCCATGAGCTGTCCCCCCCACAACAGGATCCTTCCCTTTGGTTTCTGGGATGCAAAATCAGGGTAGAGCCAGCACTCCCCTGGGCATGTGGGGCTCTACCCAGACCTGAACTTGTTGGAGAAAGTCAGCACAAACCCCTGAGGAAAATAGCCCCAAAGAGGACATCTGGGTGAGGAGCACCTGGAGCTGCACAGGCACAGCTTGATCTGCACCATGGTGCCTGCCTTCCCCTCTCCGTTCAGCTGCCAAGCAAACCTCCATCAGACAATTTATTTGCTGACAAACTGAGATAATTTAAAGACAGTTCTTAGGACATTTGCCATCTCGTGGTTTCAGCTGCCTCAACTAATACCTTGGCCCTGAAATATTGCTGCTTCAAATGCTACATGATGATGAAGATGGAGAGATCAGCAGTTGGCAGGACCTGCTCCTGCACTTCCTGCTGCTGGGGATTTCTTGATGCCGTGGGGAAAGATGAGGAACTCTCAGCTACCCAAGGCCATGGGGAGCTGGGGAGGGACTTTTGACCAGGGCTTGTGGTGACAGGATGAGAGGGAATGGATTGAAGCTTGAGGAGGGGAGATTGAGACTGGAGATAAGGGAGAAATTCTTTAGAGGGTGTGAGGCACTGGCACAGGCTGCCCAGGGAGGCTGTGGATGTCTCTTCCCTGGAAGTGTTCAAGGCCAGGCTGGATGAGGCCTTGAGCAGCCTGGGCTGGTGGGAGGTGTCCCTGCCCATGGAAGGGGGTTGGGGCTGGATGATCTCTGAGGTCCCTCCAAACCAACCCATTCTGTGAATCTCTGAAATGGGGAATGCCTGTGGGGGAGAGGATGTGGAAGCATCAGCATCCTCAGAGTCTCTCCAGCCTTCCCCAAATCCCTGCTTGCCCTTTTGCTTAGGCCAGAAAAGCTCCACTCAGAGCCAAGCCCTCCCCACACAGAGCATTAACTGCCACACAGCTGCCTTGAGCTGGGCTGGCAGCTGCAGGGCCACTGGGACGTGGCTGAGCTGAGAGCTCACAAGGGGCAAGTGAGCTGTGGGCCCACGAGGCTCTACCTGTCCCCAGCACTCCCACAGCCCTTACTGGTGCACTTCTTGATGCTGCTGCCCTTCCTCTGCCTGCCCCCAGCACCCCCACAGCCCTTACTGGTGCACTTCTTGATGCTGCTGCCCTTCCTCTGCCTGCCCCCAGCACCCCCACAGCCCTTACTGGTGCACTTCTTGATGCTGCTGCCCTTCTTCAGTGCGTGCCGGCTCAGCTTGCAGTGGAAGTTTTCCTCCCAGAACTCAGCAAACCAAATGTTCCTGCGGTTGTTGTCCAGGGTCCTGCTGGAGAAGTAGCGATCGAAGCCTGCCCAGGGAAGAGGGGGCAAAAGGGTTAAATCGCTGGGATGGCAGCAAGGTGCTTAGCATAGCCCCCCACTCCCCATGCAGGCTGGGGTCTAGGGGCACACAGAGGGCACTGAGTTTGCGTCCACGCTGCCCCCGGTGCAAAGCTGCAGGCTGGAGAACCCAGCCAGGGAAAATTCACTGCAAAGCACAGAGCCCGTCACAGCCAGACCCCTGTGCTTAAGGGAATGCCTTCAGGGGGAGAACAGCCAACCCCGGGGGCCGCTGAGGGAAGCTCCTGGGCACAGCTCCCTACCTCTGACAGACACTCGCTTAGGCAGGATGGTGACAGAGCCCTCAGCCACCTCCTCCAGGTGCAGGACTGGGGAGATTTTGGAGCCCCAGCTGTCAGAGCCCATCCAGATGAAGTGTCCTGTCTGGTTTGCCCTCTTGGCCGCCTCCAGCACCCTCCTGTGGAGAGAAGCAAAAAGGACTGGCACTCACTGGCACCGTGGGGCTGGGGCACTGACTTCACCTCCAGCCCCACAGCAGCAGGGACACTCAGGGCTCTCTGGCTCTGAGCACTGAGCTGGCAGCAGGCTCGACCCAGTTCACACAATGCAGAATGATAGAGGCTGGAAGATCCTCTGGAGACTAGTGGAGATCATCCAGTCCAACCCCCTGGCAGGGCAGGGTCAGCTAGAGCAGGGTCATAGCCATATACAAGAGCAAACCCTGCTGCTCAGCATCCACACCCTCCACCTTCCCCATCCTGGGCATGCAGGCTGCTTCTCCCACCTCATTTGCATATTTGCTGACTGGTAATTGAATTTCGCCTTAATTACCCAACATTAGTTAAGAAAAAAAACAGGTTACGCCACAACAGGCATGAAAAGCAGCAGCACTGCAGAGCATGCTCACAGCCCCAGTCAGCACTGCAAGCCATGGGAGAGAGCCAGGCAGGGCTGCCAGGGCTCCCAGTGCCCAGGCAGGAGTCAAACTGGGTTCTGCTGGGTTCAGCTGGGCAGGTGAGCAGCAGCGGGGAGCAGGAGATGCCATTCACCCTGCTGAGCACCACTCCTCATGGGCAGACTCTCAGCCACACACTGGCACGCTCCAGCACCAGCCAGCTCAGAAAATCTTAGTAGGTGGATGGGAGCATTCCTGGCTCCAAGCGTACAGGCTCTCTCTTCCCAGTGCTCATCATTCCCTTGGGAGCTTGCATGGGTCCCACAGGAGCAGAGCCCAGGGCATCTCTGTCTCGGTCTCCCGGCACAGTGACCAGGCTGTGAGTCACCCCCAGCGTCAGCAGCTGAGCATTCCAGGCCCAGATGGGGTCTGAAACACGGAACCAACCCTGTAGAAATCGAGCAGCAAGTAGAGCCAAGACAGGAGGAGGCAGGATCTGAGCACTCACAGCATCTCCAGCTGCCCCTGGTCCTCAGCAGGGCAGGATGGCCCCAAGGCAGATCTATGACAATCCTGTGACTGATGCTTAGAAACCAAAGACACAGCCCTTCTGGGAGTGGCAGCATATCCCCTGCCAGGTTCCACAGCCCAGACTGGCACAAGGGTGGGGATCATGGCAATCTCCATGCCCAGGTTGACCCCATGTTTTCCCAGCATGAGGGATCCTGTTTGGATGGGTAAATGTTTACACCAGCTCCTGGGGTTTGCCATTTACACAGCCAGGTAAAGCCCCCACGCCCCTCCAAATGCCAGGTTTGCAAATGTTTCTATTAGGGAAGAAGGATCTGGGAGGGTCCACATCTGATGTGAACTGGTTTGAACTCACAGTTTGCCCACATTGGCATCGTGTTTGCTGATTAATTAATTGGTTATCTCCTTAGGAAGTCAGGGGGAGTGCCACATGAATCCATCTGCTCTGTAAACAAGGAGAGCTGCAAGACATCACTGTGCCTGCAGAGCAGCTCAGCACCTCCAAGCCGGGCTCTGTCCCCAGGCAAGATGGCAAGGAGGGGGTCCCCATATGGTACCCTGGGATCTTATCCTCTTCCACACTGCAGGCTGAGGCTGCAGAGCAAAGCAGAACCAGCACCTGGAGCCTTCCATGGCCACTGCTCAGGGAGTCAAAGAATGCCAGGTGGGAAGGGACTCCGAGGTTCATCTGCTCCAACCTGTCAAGGGGATAGTGGAGTTGAAAGGAGCTGGCCCAGCAGCCTGTCAGGCTGAGTCTGAAAACTGTCCAGTGAAGGAGAATCCACTGCTTCCCTTGGGAGATGATTCCAGTATCCAAGTGGTGACAAATTTTCTTCTGAAGTCCAGTTGAAACCTCCCCAGGAGTACCTTGTCCCCAGCACCCTTTGTCTTCTCTGTGGGACTCTCCCTATTGCAGACATGGCCATACCACACTGCAAGGTGCATCCACTCCCTGTTATAGATACATCCAGGCCACGCTGCAAGGTGCAGCCTCTCCTCCATGCAGACATCTCTGGGCCATGTTGCAAAGGCAGCTGCACACCACACTGCAGGCACTTCCACACCACGCTGAGGGCGGTTTGGCTCTCGTGGCAGTGCCCAGCTCCTGCCATCAGCACCCCAGCCAGCAGCAGACACAGAGCACGCTCTGGGCATGGTGTGGGTGCCCTGAGGTGCATTTCCCCCGTGCCAGCCAGCCCAGCCCCCGCACCTGATATCGTCCTCGTTGGCGAAGATGATGACTGCACGCGCATGGGAGGTCTCCAGCAGCCGCCGGATGATCTTGTCGAACTCTCCCGGCTTGGGCTCCCGAGGGATCTTGACAGACTGGGCCACACACACCCCCCCTGCAACACAACCACAGAACCACTGAGGCTGGGAAAGATCTCCAAGATCACCAAGCCCAGCCATGGTCAAATGCTGGAGGAAACAGCTGGGGAAAAGAGAAGATGCAACAAGTGACAGGACCAGAGGGAACAGCCTCAGGTTGTGCCAAGGGAGCTTCAGGTTGGATATTAGGAACAATTTCTTCCCAGCACTGTCCCAGGCTGCCCAGGGAGCTGGTGGGGTCCCCATTCCTGGAGGCATTTAAAAGCCAGGAGGATGTGGTGCTGAGGGACATGGTGCTGAGGGACATGGTACAGTGGCAGTGGTGGGACTGTGAGCTCAGGGTGAGCAGTTGGAATTCATGTCACAAAGGTCTCTTCCAACCTCCACAGCTCCATGATTCTAGGGTGGGCAGTAGCCATTACATGAGCTTTTGGCCCTCAAGACAGCAGCCTGGCTCTGCAAAGGGTTTTATCCCCATCCCTGTGGCACCAGCTGAGCTCCCAGGCCAGTTTTCCATGGAGTGGCTGCAGAAGCAGCTAATTAAAATTAAAAGAGATGAAGGGAAGCTGGCAGCTGGAAGAGTCCCCACACAGAGCTGCTGGGCTGAGCCCTCCTGCTCCTGCCTTTCTGCAGATGCCAATAAAAGGAGAGATGGGAGAGAAAATTAAACATTGTGGGACCTTCTGGTTGAAATTGATGGTCTCAATTTGCATAGTAAATGACACGGTTGATACCTCTCCTGCCACTAAAAGATCCCCACTTAAGCAAAGGTCAAAGTAATTAGCACAGGGTGGCAGGGAGAGATTTCCCCATTTAGGGCCCTGGAGAAGAGCAGGGGGAGGATGGGATGGGAACAGGCACCAAGGCAGAGCCCTCCAGGACAGGAGAATCCCTCCTCCCTCCCAAATTACCTGCCCTAGGTGGTCCTGCTCTGACAGGGGTGTTGGACTCCATGATCTCTGGGGGGCCCTTCCAACCCACCCACCCCACCCCTCCCCCAGTTCTGTGATTCTAAAATTGGGATAATTTGGCCCCTTGCAGCCAAAGGACTGAGAGAGGGGAGGGAGATGATGGGTGCTGAGCAAAGGAGGTGGTAAGGATGGGGTAAGAGCATCCCCCCCAGCAGATACCCAGAGCCTGGGGGATCATCACCCACCCCGGCCCCATGCAGCCCAGCCACAGAGAGAGGTTTTGAGCATCTCTTTCTCCTGTAATCAGAAATGGGGCCAAGTTGCTGTTTGTATCCCATCTGGGGAGCCAGATGGATGGAGAGGAGGGAGTTGGATAAACAGACTCCAGGACAGACAGATCAGCCAGGCAAGACAGGCAGCAGCAGGCAGTGTCAGCAGGCCACGCATGTCCCTGCCTAGGGAGCACCACTTGGCCCCAGTGACCACTGAGCCCCCAACCAGGCCAGGGTGGCACCGACTGTGCCACCAAAGACACAGCTCTGGCTGAGGAGCCGGTGCAGCTTAATTACAGTTTCCATGGCAATCAGAGGAGAAAGCCCAAGCAAAGCAGCAGTTTGCACACACAGGAGCCTGCCTTGTAGCCCAGAGGCCAATGGTTTCCTGGGGTACACAAAGAGGATTGTGGGCAGCAGGTTGAGGGAGACTTTCTTCCCTCTCTACTCTGCCCTAGCCAGGCCACATCTGGAGTTCTGGGTCCAGTTCTGGGCTTCCCAGTTCAAAAGAGACAGGGAACTGCTGGAGAGAGCCCAGGGGAGGCTGGGAAGATACTGAGGGGCCTGGAGCAGCTCTGTGAGGAGCAAAGGCTGGGGCTGAGAGCCTGGAGAAGAGCAGCCCCAGAGGGGATCTGAGCAATGCTTAGCAAGAGATAAGGGGTGGTGGGCAAGAGGCTCGGGCCAGGCTCTGCTCAGTGGTGCCCAGGGACAGGGCAAGGGGCACAAACTGGAACCCAGGAGGTTCCATCTGAAAAGAAGGAGAAACTTCTTTGGTGTGAGGGTGTTGGAGGCCTGGAGCAGGCTACCCACAGAGGTTGTGGAGTTTCCTTCTCTGGAGAGCTTCCAAACCCCCCTGGACATTGTTTTATTCCCCTGGCAGAAGCTTTGAGCATCACCTGTGGATCCTGTGGCACTTGCAAGGGCAGCAAATTGTCCTTGTGTGAATTTGCGCTCATGGAAGAGAAGGAGCTAGAGGAGATGGGCTCATAAATAAATAAGAAACTTAATCAATGACAGTTCTGAAATGGCCACATTACTGCTACTCAGCAGCTCCCTTAATCAAACTAACGAGTAATGTAACAAAAAAGGGATGTGGGCAATTAGGACTTAACGAGGATCTGATTAACATAGTGGCTGGAGAGTGCAGAGCACAATGGGGGCAATGTCGCTAGGCCAGTGGGAGGTGCAAGAGAGGATGAGGACCCAAAACACTCTTTGATGATGAAAAAAACAAAAGAAGTGGTGGGGTCAGGGAGTGGGCAGAGCTGCGCGTCTGGGGCAGCTCCACTGCCCTCCACAGCCCAGGCTCTTGGCACCTCATCCTCAAGTTCCTGGTCGTGTCCATCCCACCAGCATCTCCCCCTGCCTGGCGGATCGCAGCATCCCTGCAGCTCCACCGGCGCTCGCCGGGGCCCTCTGAGGCTCTGCTCATTACGGGGGGGGGGGGGGGTTAACTCATGTTGTCAAACACAGGTCAGAGTTTAATCTCCCCCATTACGGGCTCGGTGGGAGCGCAGCCGCTCTGGGAAGAGCGGTGCTGAAGTGGCCTCTTGATTGCAGGTGGATAATCAGCTCTTGCTGTCGCTAACTGCACCATCAATCAAGGAACACTCTGCTGGGGCTCCCCGCGGAGCTGGCTGCCAAGTGCTGGGTGAGCACAGGCTGGGAACCGTGCCGGCAACAGCCACATGGATGTCCCCCCACACCATCATCATGTGCTCCCCAAGCAGCTCTGGGCACCCCGAGGAGGAGATGCAGGCTCTGTACAGCCCAGCACCGGGGGCCTTCTGCAAGCAGCACTTGCACAGCTGCCCTGCATGCTCCTGGCCTCTCCTTCCTGACCCCAGCCGTTTAAATGAGATTCCCGAGCCCAAAGTCTTAATTGGCAAGCAGCAGGCTGCTCCCCTGCCCCGGGATTCATTATTCATGTCACTTCAAAGCCTCCAGGAACCAACTCATTAAAGGAGAAGTCATTAGGGACACGGATTTGTGCCCTCACAGAGGCAAAGCTCCTGAGCCATCACGAAGCTGGCACACTTTGATCTGACCATGGAGCACGGCATGCCCTTGGAGGTGGTGGAATCTCCATCTCTGGAGACCATCCTCCTGGACACCATCCTGTTCAACCTGCTCTGGGTGACCCTGCTCTGGCAGGGAGCCTGGACTGGATGGTCTCCAGAGGTCCCCTCCAACCCTCCCCATGCTGGGACTCTGTGCCGCACTGCCTTGCACCATGATGCCAAACGGAAATGCAGATGACACCAACAATCTTTGCAGGATGCTTTGGGGAAACACTTAAACCACATTAAAACAGCCAAAGAGAGCTCACCCTTGGCAGACTCAACATCTCTGTAGTGGCAGCACCCAAAAAGCCATCACCTGAGTCCACAAGGACCATGCAGCCATCGGCAAAGCCGGCAGCAATCAACACGGGCCAGCAGTTTCACTGCCAGAGTAATTGCAGTGTAGAAGATATAATGACCCAGCCAGGTCCCTTTGTCTTGGTAGCCCAAGGCCAGCCCCAGCTGCAAGGGAAAGCTGGGTGAAGGGGTCAGCCTGTGCCCTGAGCAGAGCCTCTCCACTGTGCCAGCCGAGGCTTTCACACCAGGCTTTGCTAAAAATTGAAAGTGAAGGTCAAGCTGATAATGCATCAGAAAGCAAACAGCTTGAATGCTAACTGCTAACCACAGCAATGAGCATTATTGCCTGATGGAAATAAAACCTGACTCTGAAGGCTCAGGCTCAGCATGAAATATGAAGCTGCTGGGGAGAAGAGCGAGGAGATGCTCCCCTGATCCCGGCGTCGGCTGAGAAACCCCCGGGCAGAGCCAGCAGGACAGGGCTCGGATCCTTCCTGCAGTGTAAATACCCACCCCGGGGGTAAGCTCCACTGCTTGACAATGTGCTGCAGAGCCCTCAGCAGAGGCTGGATCCTCAGTCAGTCAACAGCTCTTTTACACCACTTGGAGAGGCTGGAGGCACCTTGCAGCAGCAATGGAGCCCTGGGACTGCTGGAGAGGTGCAGGTGAGAGACAGATGCAGGCAGGCTATGAAGAGGGCATGGGTCCTTCACCTGCTCCCCGTGGAGGCACAAGGATGGGGCCAGTGGTGCCCAGTGCCAGGACAAGGGGCAGTGGGCACAAACCAGAACTCAGGAGGTTCCATCTGAACAGGAAGAGAAACTTCTTTAGTGTGAGCACTGCAGCAGGCTGCCCAGAGAGGTTGTGGAATTTCCTTCTCTGGAGAGCCCCCTTGGCCATTGTGCTCCTGGCAAGCTGCTGTGGGTGCACTGCTGGAGCAGGGGGTTGGACTGGGTGATCTCCAGAGGTCCCTTCCAACCCCCACCGTCAAGATGGTTTTAGAAGCCGCTCAGAGCTCACCCAGACACCCAAGCAAGCGCTGCTGCCCCAGGTGCCAGGCTGGGGCTGGTGCAGAAGGGCCCTGGCACACCAACACCTCGCTGCCGGCTGTGCAGGGAAGGCAGCATCGCCACCAACACCGCCGAGGCCGCGCCGCCGCCGCTCCAGCGCAATTAGAGCCGAACGCTGCTTTTTGATCAGTAAATTATCACTAATGCAGATAATGGCTGGGTGATGTGGATACACAAATTACAGGACTGCCTCAGCCCCAGAATCCTGCGCCTGCAGGGCGGCTCCGTGGCGCTCGTTTACTCTGCAATTACTCTGTCAGTCGTTAACCATCTGCTCGGAGCAGCCCGCGGGACCCACAGGTATCTCGGAGAAGTGCTCCTGCTGCGGTGGGACCTCCAGTCGTGACAATTGCTCCTCACTGGTGCTTGATAGAGGAGCATGGGAGGTTCCAATCGTTCTGTACATCTTAGAATCGCTGGGCAGCACTGATGAGAGCCTGGCCCCAGCCTCTTGCCCCTGACACTTTAGCTCTTGCTGAGCATTGCTCAGATCCCCTCTGGGGCTGCTCTTCTCCAGGCTCAACAGCCCCAGGGCTCTCAGCCTCACAGAGCTGCTCCAGGCCCCTCAGCACCTTCACAGCCTCCACTGGACTCTCTCCAGCAGTTCCCTGTCTCTCCTGAACCAGCAAGCCCAGAACTGGACCCAGAACTCCAGATGTGGCCTGGCTAGGGCAGAGCACAGGGGGAGGAGAACCTCCCTTGTCCTGCTGGCCACACTCTTCTTCATGCACCCAGGACACCATTGGTCTCTGGGCTACAAGGACACTCTGCTTGCTGATCGCACAGGACAGCCTCTCCAGCTCCTTTAGACCTGCTGGGCAACACACACACACCTGACAAGCACCTTCCTTCCCTTCTGCAGATCCACGTGCCCCTTACAGCAGCTCACCATCACACCTAGTCATGTGCAGACAGACACCAGCCCACCCCAGCACAGACATCAGCCCAGCTCAGTGCCCACCCATCCCTGGGCACACAGGCAGCACACCCTATGCCCGGCACTGTGCCTGCCTGCTCTGCAGCATTCCCACACACTCCTGCTGGCAAAACCACAGCCCCATGAAAACATTTCTGCTTTTCAAGCTCAGATCCTGAAGAGCAGCCTGCGGGTTGAATCCCAGATGGGTTTCTGTGCATATAAAAAGCGCAGCCAGTGCCCGCTGCCAGGGCACGCCAGGCGGAATCAAGGCTGCTCCTATTTATAGGGCTTTGATTAGGAGCTCAGCACCTAGAAGATTTTATTCCCTTTATCCTGTTACGAGGCCATCACGCAGCATGACCAGCTCCAGACAGGCTGCTGCCCCCCGCCTCTGCCAGGACTTACTGTGCCACTCAGACACTGCCAAGACAGGAACAGGCAGCAGCCTGAGCACTGCAGGGTTGCAACTGCCTCAGAAAACATCCCTCAGGCCCTGCCTCACTCTGAGCATGAAGCAATGCCAGAGGCAGGAGGGACCCCAGTGCTGGGCCAGTCCCTCCATGGGGTCTTGAGGTGGCTTTGAGCTCATACATAAACGGTTTGGGTTGGAAGGGACCTCAAAGATCATCCAGCTTCAACCCCGGGCCACGGGCAGGGACATCTCCCACATGCAGCCCAGGACATGGTTTGCTTTTTGCTAACAACACCAACTCATGATAATACCAACACCCACACCAGCAGCCCCCGGGGAGCCTCACCACCCCACTCACACCAGCAGCCCCCGGGGGGGCCTCACCACCCCACAGCCACTCCCGGGATTGATGCTTGGCCCCCCACGGGTCCCTGCAGGCTCCTTGTCTGCCGCTGGGGCTGCTAATCCGCCCTAAGCACGGCGCTGCTCCTGTCAGCAGAGCGCTTCCTGCCTCCAGACAAATCCTCCCAAAGAGTTCTGCTGAGCAGGGACTTTCTGCCTGTCCAAAGCCTGCAGACAAGTTGCAGCACCTGCCTCCAGGCATAATTCCACCAGAGCTGGGAGAGGTGCACGCCCCTGCCAGGGTTATTTCTGTTAAATCTTGGCAGTATTTGTAAAAGTCTTTTCTTCTGGAACAAGCCCAGCCCTGTGGCTCAGCTCTGCAGGGAGGGGGTTAGACCAGCCCAGAGCATCTGAAGTCTCCTGGAAAGCACAGAATGGGATCTGGAGGTGCTTCCCAAATGGAGCCAGAAGCAATAAAGCAGCCTGTCCTGCAGAGCAGAGGCAGCTTGGGATTGCTGTTCCCGATCCTTGCTGCAGAGCTTGGATCCTTCCTGGCCGTGACATTGTCCTTGCAGTCAACAGGGCAGCCCCAAGGTTTACATCACTGTGGGACTGTCCCCCAGATCCTGCCATCTCCCCCTGCTCATGCACTGCAGCCGCATCCCAGCTCCAGCCCAAAGAAATGCATCAAGATCTCTTTTCCCAAACTTTGCCTTCTCTCTTCCAGCCCCTACTGTCCCAAAGCCCATGAGAAACCTACTCACCATCCTCCCTGGACTTCTGGATGAAGGCCTCCACGCCACTTTCCCCATAGCTGCCCTCAGAGGCCAAGGTGGAGACATAATTCCATTTGAGAGCTTTGACAATGTCCACCATGGCCTGGGCCTGGTAGGTGTCCGAGGGGACCACGCGGGAGAAGAAGTCATAGCGGCTGTTGTCGCTCAGGTCCGGCGCGGTGGAGGCGTAGCTGATCTGGGGGATCTGAGGAAAGACAAAGCATCAGGGGAAAGCAGAGATCTCCACACCACTGTGATGCCCTCACCCTGCCCATGCCCCCAAAGTCCTGCTCTGGAGGGGAGGGAGGTGAAGATCAAGGCAGGCTGTGGTTCAGGTGGGAGCATTGTGCAGCAGGCATGGGATGCTCCACAGGACCCAAGCTTGGGATGCACCCAGAATGGGAGAGGCAAAGAGAAAACCTTTCTCCTGTCCTGGACAGCACCACTGAGGGCTCCCTTTGGCTCCCTGCCCCAGGGAGGACAGATCTGACCCCATCCCAGCAAGTACTGTCCATCCAAGCCCTAAATAAGCTCTCTACATTAATCAGAGCTGCTGCACTCCCTGAGGAGTATTTAGCAGCTGAGGACAGTGCAAAGCTCCACACTTACACAGCACTTTACACCTCCAAACCCACCACAGATGTTAATTTATCTTAACAATGGAAAAGGATTATTAAATTATCAAGCCCAGGTTCCCCCACCAGCCTGGAGATGAATTCCCACAGAGCCTCATCCGTTATCCCCTCAGCCCACACCGGCCAGGACCAGTCCCGGGTGCAGCCTGGCACATTGCAGGGGCTGGAGCTCAGCCATGGAACAGCTTCACTGTGGCTACAGAGGTGGTGCCAACACTGCCTGGAGCCATCAGAGCCCAGGGAAGGGTCTGGCCACCAGCTGCTCTCTCAACTTCCTTCAGATGCCAGGAGAGAGCAAACAGAGGAAGAATCCCAGAATCCCAGCATAGTGAGGGTTGGAAGGGACCTCTGGAGATCCAAGCCCCTGCTCCAGCAGGGCACCCACAGCTGCTTGCTCAGGATCACAATGGCCAGGGGGAGTTGGAAGCTCTCCAGAGAACAAGACTCTACAACCTCTCTGGGCCTGAAGTTGTGTCAGGGGAGGTTTAGGTTGGCTATTAGAAAAAAGTCCTTTCCTGCAAGAGTGGTCAGGGACTGGAACAGGCTGCCCAGGGAGGTGCGGGAGCCACCATTCCTGGAGGTATTCATGAAACCTGTGGCCACGGCACGTGGGGTTTGGTGGTCATGGTGGGGTTGGATCAGTGACTGGACTGGATGACCCTGCAGGTCTGTTCCAACCAAAACAATTCTCTGATTCACTTCTAGCATTCTGTGGTCTTGCTTAGAGCTCAGCTGGGTACCAGCATCTGCAGGATGGGAAGACTTTTACTGGAGCTGTCCCACAGACCCTCCCAGGTCTCCTATCCCTTCCCACTCACCCCCTCCTCTGCTCCCCCTCCCAGGCTGCATCTCACAGTTTTTCCTTTGTTTCTCTGTTATTTTCCCCTTTCCCACTCCCAGCTCCCTCTCTCTCTCCATTAAATGTGATACTGGTGTTATAAACCCACAACTCCACCTGAATGCTAAAAGGCTCCTGGAGAGGAGCAGCCACCCTTCTGCCTACCCGAAAACAGGAGATGAAAAAAGGGAGAGATGGAAAAAGAGTGGGAGAGGGAAGAGAAGGAATCTTTATCAAGGCACAAATAGGATTACTCTCTGTGACAATCTGTTTTGTGCTCCTTTCCAAGGGGCTGTGATCAGCTCCTTGAGTAGCTGTGACCAGGAGCTGCTACACCAAGACTCGATTAAAATTCTGCTCAGCAGGCAAGGTGCTTGCCTGGCAATCACTCATCCTGGGGAGGAACAGGGGGGGCTGATCCATGCCTGCTCTCCTTCTGTCTTCCCTGCTTTGTCCGGCCAAAGGATGGTCATAGGGGCTTGGGCTGGAGGCCCTGCTGTGCAGTGTGCCCAGGTGATGAGGGCATGCAGGCATGGGAAGGAGCAGTGCCCACCAAAGGAGGGGCTGGGGGCAAGGATGCAACCCTGCCCTTCATGGGATCATAGAACTGATTCTGTCTGAAGAGACTTTTAAGATCTGGGACTGCCACGGCACCACTAACCCACGGCCCTCAGCACCACATCTCCAAGGCTTTGAAACCCTTTCAGGGATGGGGACTCCACCACTGCCCTGGGCAGCCTGGGCCAGGCCTTGACAACTCTCAAGGGGAAGAAAATGTTCCTCATGTCCAACCTGAACCTGCTTTGGTGCAACTTGAGGTTGTTTCCTCTCATCCTGTCACTTGTTCTTAAGAGAAGGGCCCAACCCCCACCTGGCTCTAGCCTCCTTTCAGGGAGCTGCAGAGAGCAATGAGGTCTCCCCTCAGCCTCCTCTTCTCCAGGCTGAACACCCCCAGTTCCCTCAGCCACCCCTCACACCTGTGCTCCAGACCTTCCAACAGCTTCATTGCTCCTCTTTGGACATACTCTAGTACCTCAATGTCCTTGGAGTGAGGACCCAAGGAACCTTTCCAAAGGATCCCTTCCCACTGACTTTCCTCTCTGCACAGGAGGTTACTTTAAACAGATCCCTGCCTCTGCAGGGTGCTGGTGACAGAGACTTCCCAGCTGTTCTCTGTGCTGCCACACATCCCATCCAGGCTCAGACCAAGCTCAAGGGGCCAGGACACATCTGATTTTAAGCCCCAGAGTGCCCATTCTGCTCAAATCCCTGCTGGGAAGTACTTGTTGATCTGCAGGCTGCAAACTGGAAGCTGCATTTTAATAAACAAATGGAAAGAGCTTTTCTGTCCCACTCTGCTTTGAATGGAAGTGAAAATAAAATGACAGTTCCCAAGTGACCATTTCAGAGACTTCTGCTGCCTTTTTCCCTCTCTGCCTTTTTGATCCCCTGGTCTACAATAGCCCAACTCCTGGCACCAGTTCCTTTCTCAGATAAAAGACAAAAGTTCTTTCAGGACCATCAAAGCAGAATGCAGGCAGGGAATTCAAGGTTCTTAGAAAGAAGAAGAATGTGGTGGGCAGGGGGAGCTGGAAATGTATCACAGCTGCATATTTGGGCACTGGTGGTACCTTGCCTGGCTCTTCTCCAACTTGGCATAAATACCACAGTGGTGGTGGGAAAATCAGCGGGACCAGCTCTCCTGAACCCAAGGCTCCTTTATTCCATCAAGAGTAGGGAGTAACCCCAGGGCAGGTGGTAAAAACCTCCTTCACCCCTCTTTTTGAGCTAAAACCCAGAGTCAGCATTATCCAGAAGCACCCCAGCCTGGAGAAATGACCCTCAGGGTGAAAGAGCAAGGGGGAGATGGGAAGGAGGAGCTTCTTGAACTCAAGGGTGATGGAGCACTGGAGGCTGCCCACAGAGGTGGTAGATTCTCCATCCCTGGAGCCAGTCAAAACCATTCTGGACACCACCCTGGGCAACCTGCCCTAGGTCACCCTGCTTTAGCAGGGGGTTGGACTGGATGATCTCCAGAGGTCCCTTCCAAACACACCATCCTGTGACTTAAAGCATTGATCTGAACATCACCCTGACAACAAACAGCCAGGAGGGCAGGAGCTGAAAACAAGGCAGGCCACTGCCCAGCCAGAGCCACACACACTGCTCAGGAGCATCCCCACACCAGAAGCAGGGTTGGGAGCAGCCAATTCCTTCACCATAATTATTAATTTCATGCATATCTTGAGCAAGCCCCTGGATCACCCACAGATGGAAGTGATTTAATTAGAATTTCCATCATCCAGCCATTTGGAGGGCAGCTTTTAATTAGGGAGAGCATAAAGCCCTGCAGGGGCTGAGTGAGGATGGTCAGAACACAGCAAGCTGCAGCCCTCATCCCATTGCCCTTTCCCCAGGGATGCAGGATCAGGCCCTCGGCATCTCCTCATAGAGCCAGAAAGATCCAGCACCTCACAGCCCCAGTGCTGCTGATCAGGTCTCTGTGTCTCAGTTTCCCCCAGCAGAATAAAAGCTTATGGAAAGCAGCTCCACAGAGAAGGACCTGGGAGTGCTGGTGGAGAACAAGTTCACCATGAGCCAGCAAAGCGTCCTGGTGGCCAAGAAGGTCTTCTGGGGTGAATGAAGAAGAGTGTGGCCAGCAGGTCAAGGGAGGCTCTCCTCCCCCTCTACTCTGCCCTAGCTGGGTCACATCTGGAGTTCTGGGTCCAGTTCTGGGCTTGCTGGTTCAGGAGAGACAGGGAACTGCTGGAGAGAGTCCAGTGGAGGATGTGAAGATGCTGAGAGGCCTGGAGCAGCTCTGTGAGGAGCAAAGGCTGAGAGCCCTGGGGCTGTTTAGCTGCTCCAAGGTGACACATGAGAGCCAGAGAGCAGTGGAGTCCCTGACCTGCCCACCCCTCTTCCACGACCTGTGAAACCCAGCCTGTAAGTCATGCAGCTCTGCTGCTGGGGCAGCCCTGGAGGGGACACCAGGCAGCTGCAATTTGTTTCAATAAAGCCTCTGAAGGAGGAGGAAGGGCAGTGACAGCAGCAGGTGATTAATCAGAGCATCCCACCTTCCCTGAAGGTTATCTCCTCACTAGGCGGGCAAGTGTGGTGCTGAACGCAGCCCCCCCCCCCCCCCTCCCACCACACTATGCCCTCGAAGCCTTGGGGCACCCCCAGGTCTCAGCACCATGGGTCTGATCCAGCTCTGCACCCTGCCTGCAGCAACCCAGCCCCAGACAGCAAAACCTCGCAGGTGCTGAGCACCCCCAGCCCCATGCCAGCGTCTCTGAGGTGAATCATCCCTGCTGTACCACACCCGAGCCAAGGAGAGCTGCTGCCCTTGCTGCCAGGATGAAAACAAGCAGCTCAAAGTGCCCAGCATGCGCTGAGTCCATCCTCTCACCAGGGCTGAGCTTCACCATGTCCCAGCTCTTCCTAGATGGGGTTGGAAAAAAAGCTCCCAAGACCCTGGTGCAGCATTTCAGGGATCACATTTGCAGGGGATGGATCTAGTTCCTCTTACACCATCACTGCTGTGGGGGTTCAGGAGAAAGTAGGCAGATGTGGGGCTGGAAAGCCAGAGGAAATGGGTGGGAAGGAGCTGGAACTTGCCAGAAAGCTCTTGCAGTGACGCCAGAGAGATGCTATCGCAGGGAGCCGAGGCCAGGGAGCTGCAGGAAGGGTTTCTGCAGGCTGTACTACGAGGAGTGAGGAAACAGCTTGGACAGAGGATGCTGAATCTGCAAGTTGCTGCACTGACATACAGCTTTAATTAGGTGGTGGCAGCTAACGAAGGACACCTCCCTAGCGGGGAGGGGCAGGGCTGGGGATGGAAA
This sequence comes from Indicator indicator, assembly GCF_027791375.1. Classification (NCBI taxonomy): domain Eukaryota; kingdom Metazoa; phylum Chordata; class Aves; order Piciformes; family Indicatoridae; genus Indicator; species Indicator indicator. Next base: position 6,386,901 of record NC_072044.1, on the reverse strand, counting down.
GCGCAGGAGGGGAGCATGGGAAGGGGCACTGAGCACCATCCAGGATGCTTCCTGCATCCTGTTTTGGGTCTCTGTTCCAGCTCCCAGCACTTTACAGCAGCATCCTCTTGCCGGGGGAGCAGCCGTGAGCAGCGCTCACCTCATGTCACGATGCCATGGCAGGAGCCAGAACTTGGGCAAATGTCGTTCCCAAGGGAATGGGCGAAGGCAACCAGCTGCAGAGCGGTGCGCGGGAAGGCAAACACTTTGCTGAGCCTCAGAGCGGAGTCGTCCGCGCTGAAAGGTCAGCGGCGACGCGGAAGGAAGGTGCTGATTTCCATTTGAAGCATGTCCCTGCCACAAACCCGAGATTTGAATAACAAAAGCGGCAGCGGCTCGCAGGTCCTGGCACGGCGCGGGAAGCAGCCTCAAGCACCTCTTGCTAGGCAAGGTGGAAGGAGATCCTCACATCCCATGGGATTGATGTCCCCGAGCTAGAGAGTGCAGCCAGTCTGCATCCACCTGCGTGCAAACCCTCCTCACCCCCACGCGGGGATCTGCCCCTCTCTGAAGGTCTGAGCTTGTCCTGCATCATCCTCTCGCAGGGACTTTCTAGGTCTCCATTCTCAACCCATGAGCCAAGGTCAGCTCTGGGCTTCAGACGTGCCCTCAGCAAGCAACCAACAGCACTGGTGGTCTGGCTTTTAAAGCTGATGAGCTTCAGACATGCCCTCAGCAAGCCACCAGCACCCTGATGCCAAGCTGGGGCATGGCTGCACCTGGGGTGGTGACATCCTCCCTGCACAAGTCACAGCTTTTTGCCCAAGGATTGAAACCGGGGGAGAAGGCAGAGAAACAAAAAAATCCCAGCCTAGAAAGGCTGCAGGTACCTCCACTCCTCCGACTGTCACGCTCCCTCCCCGCTGCCTGACGCCCTCCTCCTCGCCCAGGCAAGCATTCAATCTTTTTTGTCTCTGCAAATAGCTTTTTAAGTTCCTCCTGCCTCTTCTAATTTCTATTATTTTAATTATTGAGTAGCCTGCTCACCCATCGCCTGCAACATTAACACATTCTTTACAAAAGGGACCCAGAAAAATCAAACTCCATCAGCCAGCAGGGTTCTCTCTTCACTAACAGCTTCCAGCCCTCCCAGGAGGGCACCCGGTGCTGTCAGCACGTTAGGCAGGCAGAGGAAGAGGAGTGGGGGGGAGTGAGAAGGAGGAAAACAGCATCAGCCCTGCAGAACCGAGGGGATTTGGGGTGCTGCAATAGGAGGCAGAGCTGGAACCTCACTGCAGGGAGTGTTTGGTTCCTCCCTGCCGCTTGCTCCTGCTCAAACACTCTCCAGCCCCAGGACATTGCAGGGGAGAGTAATGAGAAACTCCTCGGCTTTGCTGGGGCATGGAGAGCTGAGAGAGAGCCACACCTCGCCCCACCACAGCCCCGAGCATCCCCCGTGCACACGCAGGGCCAGTGGCACAGGACCAGAGTTCCCAGCCTGCCTGGGATGGAGCAGAGAATGGTCAGAGCCATCTCTGCATCCTGTCCATGACAGCTGCCTCCATCACAGCAGGGAACACAGCCCCACACCCCACCTCCCACCTCCCAGGGCTCCCTGGCCATTTGGTTACACAGGTCCCTAAATTTGGGGGTATAACCCACATCCCCTTTTCCAACCATCTCTCATAACTGGTGCCAGGGTGGGGTACATCAAAATGCTCCCAGCTCTCAGCTGCTTGCAGACAGGCAGGTGGAGAATGTCAGTCCATGTGTGACAGCCGTGGTCTCCTGTGCTGGTAAAGGATATCTACACCCAGGTGGCCCCCAGACTGACCCCCCCGGGGGACACCACTCCCAGTCAAGTCCCTTCAAGTAACAACCAGGGAGGTGGAGTGAGAGCTGCACCCCAGAAAACTTCAGGGAGGCTGGACCCTCCCCATCCTCAGAGGCTTTCAAGAACCACTGTGACCAACTGTGAGCAACCCATTCTGAACTCCGAGATATGCTCACTGGGCAGGGTGGTGGGCTGAGCCCCCCCCCCAATGCTGCCCTCCAGCTCATTATCCAATCCCACAGCCATCCTCCACCCACCTCCTGCACAGCGACCTCCTTCCCACAGCCCTGCTGACACCAGAAACATCAACATCCTCCCTCCCCACAGAGCTGGGGGAGAAGAGAAGAGATAAAAATCCTCCTGCAAACGTGTCAGCAGCAGAGGGGGAAGGAGGAAGGGATCTCCAGGGACCCGGGGGAGGCAAGAGAAGGGTTTTAAAGACACCGGCTCCTGCTTGCCCCCAGAGTGGAGGAAGAGGCACACAGGGAGGAACAGGCACAAAGCCCCCTGCGGGGGCTGCACCCAGGGGTTATTTTTGTCCTTGGCCAAGCCCTACCTTGAAGAGCCTGAGGATATTGGCCACCATGATGGAGACGGAGCTGGCGGAGGCGCCGATGACACCGACCACGCGCTCAGGCCGGGTGATGATGGGGGGGCCGCCGCTGGCGCAGCGCACCTCGGTGCTGTCCTTCTCAATCAGGGCCTGCACGAAGGTCAGCGACTGCTCCAGCGCGTGCGTGTCCCGCGAGCATGTGTCCAGGATGCGGGCGCCTAGCGTGATGTTGGGCAGCAGGTCGGGGTCGTTGTTGATGCGGTCCAGGGCAAAGAGCATGGCCTCCAGCCGGTGGATGCCCTTCTCCTTCTTCAGCTCCCCACAGGCCTTGCCCTCCGCCCCCCGGGCATGCACGGGGAAGAGCCCCCCGAGGGTGATGTCGCCATCGATGCGGATGGAGTTCATGTGTGGGTAGCCCTGGCCCTTGGGCTTGGCAGCACCCCCAGGCATCCACCCCCAGCTCCAGGCGCTCAGGAGGAGGCAGAAGGAGAGCCACTCCATGCAGACGTGCCCCCCACTCATCGCCGACACTGGGGCAGAGCTGGCAGCCGACTCCGGGCAGTGCTGGTCAGGGAGCCAGGCTGGGGGGCATGGCTCCGGGCAGCTCCCTCAGCGGCTCCCACCGCCAATGCCAGCCCCTAGGGAGCTGCATGCGGCCAGGCTGTAGCAGGGCACCACAGTCTGCATGGCTATGCCAGGGAGAAGAGGTGGCGGTGGAGACAGGAGCCCAAATGGAGCATCAGATCCTTCCTGTGGAGCTCTTGAGAATGACAGGGACAGGAGGGAAGGAGAGAGAGAGAGAAGGAAGGTTAAGAAGCACGAAGAGGACATAAGCTACTCTGAGTTCTGATCAGGGAGCCCAGTGGGAACTGGCACTGGGGCTTACTGCACAAAAGAGAGTTGGGGTTCACCTGGTATTGAACTCACACCAGCAGCTCTGGCTCAGCCACACCACATCCAGGCAGTGGGGACCAGTGTAGGACTCCCAGGGTTGCTCTGCCCCAAAGAGCAGAAGTAGGTCAGTGGCTGGTTCAGGGCTGGAGGGAGGTCCTGGGACCCTGGGCTGAAGATCTCCCCAGGCCTCCTTCCAGGCCTGCCAGGCACATGCCCTCATCAGGGATCAGAGCCCCGAGCTGTGCCCCATCTGCTGCTACAACAAGCTCAAAACAAGGAGGTGCTGAAGGAGTTGGGGGCTGTTTCCTAAGGGCCTTTTCAGTTGCCTGTCACCAGTCTCCATGTCCTGAGAGGGCTGGGAGCTGATCTGTGTCTCAGGCAGGAGCTAACACAGCCAGGCACTGCCCGAGCCCAGCGCTGTGGATCTGAATCACCACCTTGAGCACTGATGCTCTGACACTCTTCCTCTGGGCCACTGATTTCTGACCCGGCAGCTGCTTTCTCTCAAGCATCTGCCATTGACAGCTTCCAGCAGCAAATATCGACAGCTCCAAGGGCTTGTCTGAGTCATGGGGGATGAGGGGGGGTTGGCTTTCTGGCTGTCAGCAACCCGGGGGTCCTCTCAAATTAAAAATAACCAGGATGAGGTCAGCTGGGTGCCAGGAGCTTCAGGCTGCTAAAGCCATCAGACCCCTAGCCACATGCTCCTGAGGGAGGAAGGAGGGAAACTGGGAGCAGAACTGGTGGTGAAAGCACTGGAAGTGGGGTCTGGGTGACGCCCACAGGGTGCCCACAGACACATTGCATCCTGACCTTCATCCCAACACCTCCCCTTAGCACCAAGCACAGCCTGTGGGGAGTGTTTCAGCATTAGGGTTAGCACTGGGTGCTGACACAGTTTTGGCTGAGGTCACTGCAGGACAGCCCTCTGTCCCCCTCCCCACACCTCAGAGCTGGCCTGCAGCTCAGCTCCCTGCCTCAGTTTCTCCTCTGGGAGAAGGTTCTCCCCTGCAGCCCTTTACCAGCAGCTGCTGATGGATTCTGTGAGGGCAGCACATGATTAATGCAAGGCACCAAAAAGCAGAGGAGAGCAGATCAGGCAAATGCATTCCCAAAGCAGGACAAGCTGCAACAGCGAGACCAGAGAAACAGCTTAAATTAATTTCATCTCCAGCCCAGAGCCCAGCATCCAAGTATGCACCTGCTGGGCCAGATCCTGCACCTGCCCCGAGGGCTGCTGCCTGCCGGAGCCAGCCATTCTGAGTCGTTTTACACCGCGGAGGAGATTCCTAGCTCCGCAGCCACCCCAGCCGGAATGGCCCTTGCCTCAACTCAGCTCCATAAATTATGCACGTCCCTGCCCGTCTGAGCCACTTGAAGGGCCATCTCCAAAGCTTTTCTGACAGCCAAAGCTTTTAGGCAACCAGAATTACCCAGTGCCGAGCTCTGCTTCCAAAGGCAGGAGCCTGGGAGGGCTGCAGCACAACACCCACCCACCTCATCCTGACCCGCTGCCGGGAGAGCCCCCAGGAGCACAGTCCTGCTCGGATGGGATCAAGGACAGGGACTGATCCCTCTGCACGGTCCTGCCTCCCTCGCAAGACCCATCCCAGCAGCCACGGGAGCAGAGCAGGGGAAAGCAACTCCTGCTACAGCCTAAAAGCAGATCAGGCTCTGCCCGGAGCCGGGAGGAAGGCGATAGGGACCCCTAGAGACGCTCAAACCCCGCAGCACCTCCACGCAGCCCCATGCCCGCCGAAATCAGGTCACTTCTCACACCCTCACCCCTCCAAGCCGAGAAGGCACAAAGGGTCACACGGAGCCCCGCTCCAGCGGAGCTTGTAGTGCCCCCAGAGCCCACAGCCTCTCCCTTTCTTCATTGAAGCCTTTTCCTCTGTTCTCTCCCCTTTGTGCCTGCTTTGATCATTCAGTCCGAACCAACTGAAGGTAAAAATACCACAGCAGGAGAGAAGAAAGCACAAGCAGCGGGGAGGGAAGTGGGGAGCTGGTTTGAATCCCTCTCTGAATCACTGGGGACATGGAGCCTGAATTTCCCTGTGCTGCAAAGGGCCAGAGTGCTCCCCGGGAAGAGCAGCCTCTGCACCATGAGCCTGGTGCTGCACATCTGGAGGGAGCTGCACATCTGGAGAGATCTGCCTGGCTGCAGCAGGTGCTTGTGGAGCTGGAAACAGCTTTACCCTCATACTGCAAGCATCGAGTCACCTTTCTGCCCCACCTGCACAGCTCTGGGGAGGCAGCACCACCCTGGGGAAGAGCAACAAGTCAGGAGTAGGCACCTACCCCTGAGGGTGGTGATAAATGGGTGGATCGTGCCCATCGTGGCATTTATCACAGCACCCATAAGCAGGGCTCTGGTGAGGAACAATCCTTCACACCACCTTCATCCTGACCATACAGCAGCTGGATCCAACATCTGGAAAGCAATGCAAGGACTACCAAACCAAGTGGATCTCCAGACCCTGGGCACAGGTGCCCAGACAGAGCCAGACTGATCAAAGGGGGGTCAGGTGCCTCAGAAGAGCCTGGTGGGGCTGCTGCTGCCCAGGGACAGGCAGAGCCTGAGGGGTCATGGGCAGTACTCGGCTCTCGGGCTGGGCTCCTCTCCTGATGTTACCCAGCAGCCCGGGACACTGGGCTGGTGCTGCACGGTGGCATCCTGCCTCCCTCTAGTGGTCATCGGCCAGCTCCACCATCCCCATCCTCACCACCCACGAAGGTCCCTGGGCAGGAGAAATCCAGTGCTGTTTGCAAATTCACATCCAAAATGCAAAACCTTCTCCAGTGCCCAGAAGAGAGACCATGTCTGGAGAAGGAAACAGCTACTACAAGCTTCACTTCTGCAGCATCTTCCCACAGCTCTTTCCATGCATCTGTGCAAGCACTGCACCAGCTGGGGCTGCACCAAGACACAATCCAGGCTCATCACATCCCACAGAGCCCAGAGATGCTGGTGAGCACTGGGACACATCCCCAGCTGCATCACCACCAACTGCCACTGCACACATGGTCTGTCCCACCGCGGGGGTCTGCACCCCAGGGCTTTGGAGCCAAGGAAAGCAGTTGTGGTCACCCCATGGGCTGGAACATCTCCAGGAGACTCAGCTGGACCCCCCTGCACTCATCACCTGGGGGCTGGCTGTAGAATTTCCCTTCCCCAGCCTAGCACTGGCAAAGCCCCAGGAACAGACAGTCCAGAGGGACCTCAAAATTGCATGAAGCCACCCTAAGACCTCAGGCCAGAGGACACCTGGCCCATCACAGCTTCACAGCACAGGGATGCTCTTTGCTGGACTCTCCACAGACTTGCCCCTCGATTTTGCAGCTATGAGAAAGCTTCTTCAGGAAGGGGAAATAAATAAATAAGGGAGGAAATGGATCATTTCCCTCCCTCTGCTCCCTGCAGGACTCCCAGTCAAAACCCAGTCATTTGGCTGCCATTGGCTCCATGGAGCCCCTGCCACTGCCGGCAGGCAAGTTCACATCTCATGTGCCATCACCCAGGCAATGGCTAAGCACTGATCACCACGGTGGCACCAGAGGTGAGTTCTCTGGGTCCCAGACAGGGCAGCCTGAGCATCCCACCCCTTTCCCAGCAGAACCCACTCCCAAGGACCACAGAGCTCTGCTGCAGCAGAAGGTTTCTTCAGCTGTGCAGGACCTGTTGGCTCCCAGTTCAGAGCCAGGGCACTCACTGGTTTTGCACTGAGCCTACCCAGCTGCATCAGCCTGAAACCAACAAAGCCTGAACCAGTGGAGTCACCATCCCTGGGGGTGTTCAAGAATCATGGCACTTGGGGACATGGTTTGGTGGTCGTGGTGGTCCTAGGCTGATGGCTGGACTCCAGGATCTCAGAGGGTTTTTCCAATCAAAAAATTCTGTGATTCTGTAAGACCTTCCCAGCCCGGCCCCAGCCCTGGGAGGGCTCTGCCAGCTCTTGTCCCCAGCTCAGCAGCATCTTTTTGCAAATCAAGGCCATTTCTTTCCCAACCTGCTGTTCCCTCGGCGTGCGGGGCCAGCCGGCTCGCAGCACAATGTCCCAATTAGCGCCTGCACTGCCCTCCCCGCTCGCCGGCGGTTACCGGGGAGCTTCGCTTTGCTCCTGGCTTTTTAAATTGCAAAAGCCCCGTGAAGTATAGCAGAATTTAGCCGTGGAGGGAGGGGATGCCAGGTTAAGTTCTCTCTCCACAGGCAAAACCTTAAGTATTCAGCTCAAGTACCCCCGCGCTCGCTCGGAGGAAAAGCAGAGCCGCGGCTCAGCGGGCAGCGGCGAGCAGACCCCAGATTTTACCATCCAAACCCACTCTGAGATGCAGCTCCCCCCTCTCCCCCCCCGAAATCCTCCTATTGATCACAATATTTGCATAAGCCCAAGCCCATCCCCTAGGTGCTAGCTCGACCTCTTTGCAACCACCCAGCTGAGAGCCCCATGGGGCACAGCCGGGGGTCACCACCCTCCTCGCTGCCCCAGAGCAGCGAAGGATGCTGAACCCAAAGCAAAATGCTCCCAGTGGGCACGGCGCAGACCCAGGGATTGTTTATCATGCTATAGATAGATACACACACCCTGAACTGCAGTCAAGCTCCCTCCTTCCCCCTCCCTCCCTGCTGCCAGGCAGGCCAGGTCTAATCCCTCACTTTGTAGGATCGGAAGGTGCGGGGAGGGGAAGGGAACAGGCTTCAGGCGTGGAGCGAGCGGAGCTGGCTGGCAGCAGCTCACTTTGCGGGAGGAGGCAGACAGGCTCAGAGCTGCGACCAGCAGCGGCCGGAGGCAGGGAAGGAGCCTACGCTCAGCCCCACTCCTGCCGTGTGCAGCAAAATCCCACAATTAATTTTTGATCACCTTCTGCAAACTGGGACGGCCCTGGCTCGGAGCAGGAGTGCAGCCTGAGCGTCGGTGCCCAGCGATGCCCGCGGCACTGCCCGGTGCTTCCGCTCCCGTCACACGTACGGCCTGAGACAGTGTGAGCCCCTGCCCGCTCCCAGCATGGGAAAGCCCCAGTCGGGGCTGTGACCTCCCTCCATATTGAACCAGGCTTTGTGCAGGGCCATCAACAGCACAGGGGCTCAGGCAGCTAGATTCCCCCCCCAAAGAAAACCCCTCCACTGGCCCAAGAGAAAGAGATGGTGCCCGCAGCAGGCACAGAGCCGCGGAGGGCAGCAGGAGAAGGTTCGTGTGTGTTATAATTAGGACCTGCCACATCTTCAAGCCTTTCTGGGAAGAGCTGGAAGGGGGTGGCTGAGCTGACAGATCCATCCTCCTCCTGCCTGGTGCCAAAGTTGAAACATGTGATGTTCTTTTTTGGGGAGCCAGCAGGTTCCTCTGCCAGGCGATGCCAGTGCCCTGGGATGCAGGGGTGGGCCATGGCTGCACCCAAGCTTCAGCTTCTGCTGTAAAATCCCCCTGAAGCTCCCCCCTCAGCTGCCTCCACACCCCCGGGGTGCAGCTCAGCACCACCAGCCCAGTACCTGTTGTCCTCCCCAAAACGGCCTTGCCCGTGCCCCCCAGCCCGGGGCAGCCAGAGCCGACTTGCTGCACAGCCCCAGCACTGCACGATCTCTGCACATCCCACTGGACCCTGGCTCTCGGCACGGAGCTGCAGGTCATGGGGACATGATCTCTCCCCAGCTCTCTGCGGCCATGCCCAGCACACCCCCTTTGCATAAAGCCCAGCTTACAGCGAGCAAAAGGAAGGAAGGAGAGAAGCTTGTTCTCCTGGCACTTCTAATGGCATTTCCCCCAGCTCCTCGCTGCATTCAACAGATCTGCTCAGCTCCTTCCCTCCCGGGCGAGCAGCCGGTGCTGGTGAGCTCCTTCAGTCACTCCAGCCTTGCTTTATGCCATCGTTCTCTCCATCAAGCCCCAAGCCACAGGTCCCCCAGCAGCAAGCGATGCAAATGACTCACTCCAGAGCTTCTCGGTCGCAGCCGCCTCTGAAGGCAGACAGCATCCCCCCACCAAACCTGGAGCAGCCCACGGGCAAATAACCTGGCTGGCAGAGCACGGGCAACTCATCACAGCAGGAGCAGGAGGAGGAGGATCGGAAGGAGAAGAAGGAGGAGGAGGATGGATGGATGGATGGAGGGATGGATGGATGGATGGATGGATGAAGTGGGGCTGCACCCAGGCAGGTGGTGGGAGACTTCTCCGTTTTTTTCCCACGGCTGCCAACTTCCCTAGCAGCTCCCGAAGCCTCCCAGATCTGCTCTCCCGAAAAGCACCGGAACGCTCCAGAGAGGAAAACAAACCCGGGATCCGCCTGACCCAAACCGGGGACACCCCCACAGCTCCGGGCAAGATTTCTATCTCCCAAAACCCCTCCGAGCTCCAAGGGGCAGCCCATTTCTAGCTCCCAGCGCCCTGTGCCCTGCGGCAGGCTCTGCAGGCACTGCCCCTGCAGCTTGGCGAGCCGAGGGCACCCGCTTAGCTCCCTCCCGCTGCCTTCTGCCCCAAATCCCTTCCCAGCCCTTTCCAGCCAGACAAGCTCCCCTTCAGCTCCCCTCCCCTACCCCACGCGGGGGTGATGGGCACCTCTGGGGACGAAGGTGGCAAGCTTGGATACTGAGGCAGGAGGCGTCGTGTCGTGCTCCCCTCTCCGTGTCCCCTCCCCACGGCGGGATGCTGAGGGGCAGCGTTCCGCAGATCCAGAACTGTGAATAATGCTATGAGTGGGAAAAGGCGACGGGGGGGAGCTGCCGCGGGTAGGGGAAGACACAGGCTGGGGCTCGGGGAGGGGTCGGTGCTGCAGCCTCCGCTGTCGCAGCCCCCCCAAAACCAACAAGATAAGAAGGAAAGGCGGAAAATATGCTGGAGCTGGAGGGAGGATAAGGGAGAGGGAGGGAGGGGAGCAGTGGGGCTGCAGAGGAAGGGGTTCCCTAGCCCTTCGGGGAAGGTTCTTCGTTGCACGGGATCCCGGGGATGCTCCGCACCCCTTCCGCACCGCTCCGCACTTACCCGCGGGCAGCGCGAAGTTGGCGGCGGCGACTCCCGTCTCCAGCCGGTGCCCGGTGCCACGATCCGCCTCCGGTCCCGTTGGGGCTCGGGCACCCCGGGGGGGCCTTGCGGCACCTGGTGGGGGCTGCCCACCGGCCCCCCCCCAGCCCCGGCCCCGGCCCGGGGAGCCGAGCGAGCCGCAGCCGGGAGGGATCTGCCGCGCTCCGCAACGGCGACGACGAGGAGGAGGAGGAGGAGGAGAAGGAGGAGGAAGAGGAGGAGGAGGAGGAGGAGGGCCGGGACTAGGGAAGTTTTGCATGAAGAGGCTCTGGGAAGCCCGCTGCCGGCTTTTCCAGCCTTTTAAAGCACCAGAGCATCGCGGTGGGGGACCCCCCGCACCGCCCCCACCACGGCTACCCCCGGCTGTCGGCGGGGGGGAAACGGCTGCGGCCCCATAAGACATGCCCAAGCCCCCAGGCCGAGCAGCACCGAGCATGAAGGACTGCAAAAGCCCCAGTGGGTGGGAGGAGGGACGGACATGGTCCCTCTCATGCCTTCCCACCCCCAGCACCTCTCCCCTCCTGGTCCTTAGCATCGAGATGTGTTTTGCTCCTACTTGTCCTTCTGTCTCTGCCACTGCCGCAGCCATGAGCACAGCAGCAGGACTGACACCAGTCCAGGCCTCCAGCCCCCTATTGCTAAAGAGCTTCTCACAGCTGACATCCCCCATTTGCAGGAGAGGTTCACCACGGCTCCCATGGGTGCCAATGCAGCAGCCTTTGCCAAGCCCTGCAAGGAGCATAGTGCATGGCAGGGGCCCAGGAAGGGTCCCCCACACCAGGCTGCTGAGACCCTAGTTCCCACTAAGAGCCATCCTCAAATTTCCTCTCTCCAGGGCAGTGACAAGAGCCACCTTGCCCCAAACCATTGCCCATCTCTTCGGCATCCCATCAAACGGTGCCAACACCCTGCTCCACGCAGGTCCCCACAGCACAGGGCTTGTGCATCACCTCCGTCAGCCACCAAACCGCCCCCAAGGCCCCGGCAGCTCTGATGTGTCGATTCATTAATCCAGAGAAAACACAGCCCCCAGGAGCGGCCATCGACACTTTAACTGCTCCCATCCATCTCGGTGATGACTGAGAAGGAATCGGTCACAAGCCAGCGCCCAGTCACCTGCCCCGGAACACCCAGCCCAGGCCAGGACCCCAGGCACTGCACACATGGAGCAGGGGTCTGGCTGTGGGGAGGGCTCTTTGCACCTCCCCCTCCAAGCACCAAAAAGCAGAACCCACCCCTTCCAACACAGGTTTCCAGCCTCACCTGCCCTAAGGGATCTTCTCTCAGGGTTGATGTCTCTTGCTTGCTTGGAACAGCAGAATTCCCACACTGGTGTGGAGTCACCGAAGTCCCAGGCAGGATGGTGCTGCTGCCAAGGGCTTGGCACTGCTGATCCCAGCCCTGTCTCCCAGATCCTGTTTAGGAGGCTGGGGATGAGCTGGGTTTCCAGAGGCACTCAGGATGGTTCAGCTCCCAGCACAGCACCCTGGCCAGGCCTTTGAAGGAGCTCCGTGCTCCAGGAGCTGCACTGGCTCTGAAGCTGCCCAGCAGCCCTCCTGCCATTTAAATGAGAGTGGCAACATTCCCAAGGATTGGGATGCCCAAGGGATCATGCCCAGAGTGCTGTCTCCTGCCGAGAGGCCAGGCTGTTGCAGGGATTCCATTTGCAGCCAGAACTGCTCCCTTTGTTATTCTGCTCTGCTGCAGGGGAAGGCAGCCCCCAAGATCGGGGGACACAGCCCCATCCAGCACCCTCCTGTCATGTTGCACACACAGTGGGCAAACCCCACCCACGCCAGGGATCGAAGCAAAAGGAGCTCTGCACTCTGGGGAGGGGACACAAGGATGGATGATAGGAACAGCACAGTCGACAATCAGAAACCCTCAGGCTGATGCCCCCAGGGAGATGGGAAAGGCCCCAACGTGGCAGCTGAGCAGGACAGGTAGGAGGCGACAGGGATAGACAGGAGATGCCCCAGCGATGCCAGCAAGCAGCCCTTGCACGTGGTTATCCCCAGAGCAGTTCAGCACATCCCATGAAGGTCACTGCTGCTGGGGCCAGGACTGCTTCTCAGCATATGGGTCAGAAGATGACCAAATACTCCAGAAGAGTTCAATACCATCAGCAAATGGAAGCAGCAGCATCCTCCACAGGATCAATACAGCTTCAGCAGGCTCCAAACAAGAGGAACTGAACAAGTCACTGCCTCTCCTATCCCAGTACACCTTGAGTCAATTCCCAGCTCCAAGTTCATGTCCATGCAGGGTGCTCCAGCATCTCCAGGGCCACCAGGGCCTTTCCCTGAACCTCCAGTGCTTGCAGATCCCCAGACAGGAGGCTCTGCCATGTCCCATGCTCACTCAGCCCCCACTGTCTCCCAGCCAGGCACAGCTCCAGCTGCTTCTCATCTAGATCCAGCATCCTACTGCTCTGGCCCCAGTCCAGTGAGGAAGGTCACCATGTCCACTGCTAAAGCCATCAAGCTCCACGCTGGAGATGTGCTGCTTGCAGCCTTTACTATTTTATAATATAGGAAAGCATCAAACCACAGCTTATGGACTGGACTGGCTCGGATCTGCAATAGGGCTTTGAATAATTTATGGCCAAGCCACCACCACCTCCTCCTTCCTCTTCTTGGGTCACTCACGTCAGAGACAGGGGCTCAGGAATCACACATGGTCCTTTTCATCTCTGGCTTTCCTTGTCAGCTCTTGCAGTTGCCTTGGGTGTGGATATAATTCCCTCTTGGATGGAAGGGTGGGGAGAATCAATCTTTAATTCAAAGTGAAATATTAATAGAACCGTAATTAGTTGTAATATCTACACAATTAAAAAGCAGGAGTCCAAGAGCTATTTTCATGTGTATTTAAAGAAAAAAAATCAGTTTGCAGGGGGAGAGGGGATCTAGGGATGTTTTTTTCTCCTGGTGCCCCACTTGTCTCAGGGACAAATGTGGCCAGGAGGAAGAGGAGGAAAGGGACACAGGCTACAGCAGGTCAACAGCTCCTGGCCAGTGCTGGTGACTCAGGAGGAAGCAAGAGAGAAGAAAAGAGGAGGGAAAGGATTTAAGAAGGAAAAAGAAAGAAAGAACACGTTGGCACTTCTGTCCAGTTCCTTGGGCTTTGCTTTGCAGCAGAGGGAAGGTTTTCACTGACGTCAGGCAGAGAAGAGCTTTAGCAGGAGGATAGGGAATGGGAAAAGTCTCTGCTGGAAGTCTGCAGGGTGTGGAGCAGGATGACCCAGGCTCAGCCCCCTACAGCTGCTTGTCAGCAGAAACTGCATCAGCTGCTTGTAAAATCCATCCTGGTTACTCCTTGATTATGTTCTTCAGTGGGCATGGTGGTCTTGAGTGGATGGTTGGTCCTGAGGATCTCAGAGGTCTTTTCCCACCTTTATCATCCTATGTCAGGGGCTGCCAAGCTCCCACCAGTGCCTTTCCCACAGCTTTGAGTCCTGCCAGGCTCCCACATCCAGCTGCTGCAGGATCCCTGGAGAAGCCCTGACTGAAGCCAAGCAGCCAGATCTGCCTCTTGGAGGCCACCAGGGAGGTGGGGCAGAAGGTAAACCTTTCTGGTACAAAAACTCCATGAGGGGATGGAGCTGGGGACCCAGCTCTGCTTCCCCATGAGCAGCTAAGGGCAGCAGCAGGCACCTCTGCTTCATGGCATCCCTGACCAAACCTCTTCTCCAGCTGCAACACTAGAGCCTCTTGTCCAGGATTTATCCATTTTTCCTGGTGAATCCAGCCTTAAAATTCCCCTTTTTACCTCACTGCTCCCGTGGCCAGGAGGACAAAGAATTCCTGCCCGCCTTTTGCTGCACGACAATGAGCATCTCCAGCACTCTTCTCCTCTACAACACTTCCACCTAATGGCAGGAGAGGCAGCGAGGAGACAGCCTCCAGCACCAGGACCTCCAGCACCCACAGGCACTGAGCAGAGGCCAGCACAGCTCAGTACTGATGGAGCTCAGACCTCAGCAAAGATCAAGCTGCCCCCTCTGCCCTCAGGACCAACCTTGTGGACTTGACCTTAGAGGTCTTTTCCAACCTTACTGACTCTATGATTTAATTTCTCCCACCTCCCTACCAGGATCTGTACTGAGTGAGATACCTGGAGACAAAGAAAACTGGCAACGAACCCAGCCCTCCTTCCTTCCCAAGTTTCTCCCACCCTGCTGGGAAAGCCGATGGGGCAAAGGGGGAAGCAGAGTTCCTTGTCCCATGAACAGCTCCCTCCAGCAGGATCCAACCTGGATGAAGCTTCTCCAGCTAATGCCCTGCAGCACCTTCCTGTTCCCACCCCATGCTGATCTCCACCCATCCCTCCTCAATGCTGAAACGCTTTCAGCACTCTTTAAACCCAGAATGGCCATGCCAGGCTCAGCCATGCTGGGGGAGCTGCTCTGTGGGGGAGCACAGGGCTCACGTGGAGCCAGGAGAGGCTATTTTGGGCAGGCGATTACTCTGGGCTTTGTGTCTAAACAACAGAGAGCAGGGAGAGCTGAGGAGCAGCAGCACCGTTGGCAATCCCTCCTTGTGCATCTTCAGCATCTTTTTGTTGCTGATGCTCCAGAATGCACAGGACCCACCTCTGAACTGGCAAAGAGATGGCTCAAGCTCCTCATGCCCATGCTTAGGATGCCCCACATCCCTCAGGAGCACAGCCCTGGGGGAGCAGCAGAACAGGTTTGGAGGTGCTGGGGATGTGGCTGAAGCTCTGGGGGGGGGGAATGTGGCTTTGGCTGAAGCTCTGAGCTCCTCAGAGCAAGAGGGACAGGGATATACCACAGAGAGTCCAACTAGGCTACCAGGATGATGAGGGGACTGGAATGTCTCTGTGAGGAGGAAAGGCTGAGAGCCCTGGGGTGAGAGCCTGGAGAAGAGCAGCTCCAGAGGGCATCTGAGCAATGTCTGCAAATATCTGAAGGGTGGCTGTCAAGAAGGGGCCAGGTTGTGCTCAGTGCCCTGGGATAAGATGAGTGGAAATGGAACCCAGGAAATTCTGCCTCAACATGAGGAAAAGCTTTGATATGAGGGTGCTGGAGCCCTGGAGCAGGCTATTTTTAAAGCTTCATCTGGCAGCAGGAGCCTGGCAGGACACAAAGTCACCTGCAGGTAGCCCCAGAGGGTCCCAGCAATGCTGCCCTGCTCCCCTGGACCAACCTTCACTTTCTACCCCTCTGGAAAACCAGAGATGTTCCCCTGCCCACAGGGACACATCCTAGGGAGACACCCCTTGTCCCCCAACCCCATCCTGGGAGTTCCCAAGGACAGGGGTGCAGGCAGCTCTAGCCAACATTTCCATTTGGATGCAGGAGGCTTTTTTCTACCCACAGGGATCATGGGTAGGTGGAAATGTTTTCTTTAAAGGAGAAAAAGGAAGGAGAGAGCACATTAGGTGGCAAAATTAACTGTGACGGCCTGACAGCACAGAAGTCCCTCTGCACCCACAGGACAATTAGAGGAAAATCTTTATGTATTACCTAACACAAAAGCCACTGAAGCTGTGGAGTTAATTCCCTCCTCTTCCACCCCAACTGCCCATGCTGGAGCAGAGCAGCAGCAGTGCCCAGGGTGCAGGACATCAGCAGAGGACAGAGTGGACTGAAGAGCAGCACATTAATGACTCCATCAAGCTGGGGGATGCTGGATGGGCGCAGCTCTGAGCATCAGCATCTCCAGCCAGGCAGTGCACAGGAGATGAAGGAAAGTGAGAAGGAGAGCATGGAGCAGGCCAGTGAAGCTGCTTCTCCCCTCCAAGCATCAAGAGGAGCCACCCCCAGCCCCCTCTGAAAAGCCTCCAAGTCAGCAGCTACAGCACCCATCCTGCACCCACGCCCCTGCAAAACCTGCCCCATGCAGCCTGCATGCACCAAACTGCCTCAAACTGGGATGGATTTACACCAAGGGCTCCTCCAGCACCCTCTGCTTGCTGCTGTGAAGGGAGAGCAAGGGGCAGACTTTGTCCCCCACCCAGGGAAGGAGACCAAGGGCAAGCAAAGCCCTGCAGCACCAGGGCAGCCTGCAGCACGGAGCCGACCCCCTCGCAGCACCACCTTCTCCTCCCAACGTTTCCATAATTCATGCAACAACCTCTTGAAAGAAATATCCTCCTCGGACATAAAATATTCATAGCCTCATCCTTTGCAAGGCAACTCTGCCTTCCCTGGAGCGTGACCGAGCAGCCAAGGCCAGCACGGATTTGCCTTTGCAGGAGTAATGATGGCCCTCATCGATCGGCTGCTGCAGGGGAGGGGACCAGGGCGTCTCCCTCCTGCACTTCAAAAGGAGCAGGAAAGGGCTTGAGAAGAGGTGAGAGGGATCCTGCACCAGGAAGTCCTAAGAGACTTCTTAGCCTCATGGCTGCATCCCTTTGCACCAGCAAAGCCACCCCAGAAGGAACCACCTCACTCAGCACCACCCCTGACCCACTCCAGACCCATCCCAGCTGTGCCCACCCTCCCTCGCAGACACACAGCAGCCCCCCCCCCCCCCCCTCCCCCCTCCAGCTTCTTTCTGCTTACAGTTTGGATGCTGGTCAATTAATTAGACCTCTTTTGGATTTCACATCATTGGCAGAGCTCAGATGAGGGCCCTGGCCCCGTTTGCCTGTACAATATTTAAACAATTTATGATTATTATCATTACTACTCTCTGGAGCTGTACCTTTTGCTTGCTTTTGCTCTTCCCCCAGCACGGGGAGCACCACAAGCCCTGCTTGCAAGCTCCCAGGAGGGCACAGAGTGCTGGGGCTGTTAGGGAGGGTTCTGAGCACCATTTTGGTGCCACATCCAGCAAAACCCCCATGCCCTGGGAAAAACTGGGGAGATGATGAACGTGGGGAGATAGATGATGAAAGTGGGGAGATGATGAAGGTGGGTGCATTGCTCAGCTCTGAGGGGGCTTGGCAGTGAGGAAAGAGAGGAGGGGGCTGCAAGATCCCGGGGACAGAGGGGAGGGCATTTATGAGGAGGGGGCTTAGCATGGGGGTGTGGTTTTCACTAGGTGATAAAAAAAATTATCTGGAGAAACGGCTGCAGCAAGGATCAAAAGCCAAGCCAGGACAGGACCAGTGATGAATGGGACCCGTGGCAGAACTGCCAGCCCCCAGGACCTCCAGCCAGCCTCACAGGCTGCTGCAGACCCCAGCCCGCTCTCACCGCACTCAGTCCCGAAGCCGGACTCAGCATCTCACATCCTCGGGCTTCCAGCACAAGCCACCAGTGCCTTCCCGTGGCAGATGGCCTCACTGCAGCCATGCAGCAGGACGAACCCAGGCGTGCTGGGCTCCCTCCAGCCCAGAAGGGAACGAGTGGGAGAGCTGAGGACAGTTCCCTACCCTAACACGCCCCCCCTCCTCCCCCAAGCATGGTCGTGGTAGTGACCCTCGTGGGAAGGATGCTGAGCAGTGTGAGCAAACAGCTCCTGTGAAGCTGGTTTCCTGTCACCCTTGTGCAGGGAATGAAGCACAAATCACATCCCCACCCCCCACCCCCCCAGCAGCTTTCCCTAAATCTCCAGGGAAAATTCCCCCTCCCGGCTGATGCACCCCAAGGATGCTACAGTCCAGGGACCCTCCAGGCACCCATTTAGTACTCCTGCTACTTCAGGATGATATGTGGGTGCAGTCCAGGGTGGGGAGTGGAGGCTGGGCTGCTTCAGGGGTGTTTATTCTCTCTCCCATGGGAGCCAGGGACTTCTGGTTGGGAAAGGGAACACTGCTGTCCTCCCCCAGCTCCCAGTCACACCAAGCCGCCCCCCCGGCCCGCACCGTCGTGATGCTCCCTGTGAGGGGAACCAGGCGTGAGTATCCCTACTAACAGCTCCTACACACTGAGTAGCAGTTGCTAAGAGAGCAATTCATCAGCCCCAGAGCTGGCTGGGAGGGTGGGTGACAGCCCTGCAAACTCCCACCCAGCTGCTCCCATGATGGATGGAGGGGGAATGAAGCATTCCAGAAGCCTCCTGCCCCGCTGCCATGAAGGTGGCAGACACCACATGGGGTCCCCCTCCCCCCCCTTCTGGGCAGGGGCCATGGGGGGAAACACAGCCTGCTGCACCCCACCATGGGTTTGTGGGCACAGAGGGGTGGGATGCTCAGCCCCATGGTAGCTTCCAGCATTATGGATGTCCCAACCCCCCAGCATCTCACTCCTTTCCTTTGTGCCGCCCAGAGCTCCCCTGCCAGTGAGGCTGTGCCCTTTGAAAGCTGACCCCTGGCACGGCCGGGCAGGGCTTGGGGCAGGCAGTGAGTAACCGGAGCCGGGAAGCAGTGACCACCAGCACAGTTATAGCTGGGCCTAATCCTCTGGCCAGGTTGGATGTCACATTCCCCCCTGGGGATGGGCAGCTGCAGCACAGGGCCACGGACACTTCATGTGCCTGGCTGTGCCCTGCTGGGGACAAGCACATTGCCCCTGCAGCCGTTGGGCTGAAGCAAGCAGCTTGTGGAAGGATCAGAGTCACGCAGCATGATGTGGGTGGAAGAGATCTCTGGAGCTCACCCAGTCCAACCCCACCCTGCTCCAGCAGGGCACACACAGCAGCTTGCCCAGGAGCACAATGGCCAGGGCAGGTTGGAAGCTCTGCACAGCAGGAGACTCCACAACCTCTCTAGGCAGCCTGCTCCAGGCCTCCAGTACCCTCACACCAAAGAAGTTTTTCCTTCTGTTCAGATGGAACCTCCTGGGCTCCAGTTTGTGCCCAGTGCCCCTTGTCCTGTCCCTGGGCACCCCAGCACTATGCTGCTCCCCAGAGAGGGATTCAGAGACTCACCACAGGGATGGGCAGGTTCTGTCTGCAGGCAGGAGAAGGACACCAAGCCCTGTGGAACAGGGTGGAGCAGAAGGGCTGGCCAGGGATGCTCCTGCCCACCCTGCCTCTCAGCAAGCAGGACCCAGCTGTGGGCACAGCCCTAGTTCATATCTCCATGAGCCCCCAGCTGGGCTCAATATGCTGCTGTCACACCCCCAGCCCCAGAGTGGGTGCAGCTGATGCAGCCAGAGCATGCCCAGCAGCAGCCATGCATGGGCTCAGATGGGGACAGGGATATCCAGGTCCCTGTGCAGCCCATGATCTGCCTCAGTTTCCCAATTTGGGTCGCACCCCACAGCTACGAGGTGATGCTCCCTTGGAGCGTGTCCTACCTGCTGCAGAGTGGGGGATTCCCTCCCGCCCCCGACCCTCCCAGCTGCCGCGAGGTCTGGTCCCCGTTAGGTGGCAGCAGGGAACCGCCGCGACACCCCCGGGCTGGCGCCGCGACACCCCCGGGCTGGCACCGCGATGCTGCGGGGATGCTGCATCACAGAACCACAAAAGGGGTTGGGCTGGGAGGGACCTTCCGGACCATCCAGTTCCAAACCCCTGCCACGGGCAGGGACACCTCCCGCTGGCCCAGGCTGTCCTTGTAGGAGTTCCCCAGCCCTATGATCGCCTTTGTGGCCTCCTCTGGACCCTCTCCAGCAGTTCCATGTCCTTCTCATCTTGGGGACTCCAAAGCTGGATGCTGTGCTCCAGGTGGGGCCTCACAGGAGCAGAGCACAGGGGCAGAATCCCCTCCCCTGCCTTTGCTGCAGCCCAGGACAGGTTGGGCTTTTTGGGCTGCCAGCAAATGATGCCAGCTCATGCCAAGCACCTCACTCACTAGCACCCCCAAGTCCTTCTCTGCAGGGCTGCTCTCAATCCTCTTGTCACCAGCAGCAAGGGACAAGGTTCTGTGGCCACCAGCTCAGCGAGTGCCTTCCACCAGAAAACAGTTTTGCATCCCCAAGGACCTGCCTTGGCAAGGTGGGAGAGTGTTCCCCCGGGGCAAGCTGCTGGTTACACCTTGGGACAGCCCTTCCCACCCACCCCTGCTGCCTCTCAGCTCAGTTCCTGCCCCAGGAGATGCTGCTCCCTTTGCCCACTGTCCCCCACCTCCCTTAGCCTGTTAACCAAACACTAGCCCGTGATGGGGACACAAGGCACAGCATCAACAGCAGGGACCAGGCCTACTTTACAACAGCAGCCAGTTTGGCCTCGTCCCCAGTCCCATCACCTCCCCATTCCATTTCCCTGTGGTCATCCCAGGCACCTGCACACCTCCAGATGGAGAGATGCTGCCGGCAGTTGACTCACAGGCGACCACCACCTGAGTCACCACCATGGAGGGAAGTCCCTTGGTCCCTGATGCTTTTCCAATTGGAGCTGCGTAAAAGGGAAAGTGCCAAGGAATTTGGCTGGGAGAAATGTTTTCTTGGAGCCCTGACAAGGAGTAGCCTCCCCAGCGTTCCCCCTTTGCCACAGTGACCCTGGGGTCACCAGCAGTGAGCACAACCCCAGGCAAACAAGTACTGGGTGGCTGTACCCACACAGCCCCCACCTACAGGCAGATTTCCAGTGGATGTCAGGAAAAATTTCTGTACTGCAAGGCATTGGCACAGGCTGCCCAGAGAGGTGGTGGAGTCCCCACCCCTAGAGGTGTTCAGCAAACCTGTGGCCATGGCACCTGGGGACATGGTTTGGTGGCCATGGTGGTGTTGGTCTGATGGTTGGACTGGATGCTCTTGGAGGGCTTCTCCAACCCAAACAATTCTGGGATTCTATCATTGTACCTAGGGGGCAGAGCTGGGAGCACCTCTCCAAGGGGGCAAAGGTGGAAACCACAGTGAGTGGCAGCAGCTTCAGCTGGGTTTGCTGTCCCAGAGGTAGCAGGGATGTGGCTGATGAGTGTCCCCTGGGATGCTGCCCAGGTGGGAGGGTGAGCTGAGGACACGCCCCCCACAGAATGGGGTGACCATTAGTAACAGCTCAGGGCGGCCTTTGCAGGTGGGACAGGGAAGCTGCCATCTGGCTGGGGAGGCTGCAGAGACTCCAGGGGAGCCAACCCTTCATCCTGGAAGGAAAAACATCCCATGTCTTGCATCACATCCCCCATCCTCCAACCTCCTGCAAGACCCTTGCAGCACATCCCGTCTACCACTTTCAGCACCCCCATCCCACCCTGACCCTGCTCCCCACCACCTGCAGGGGTGCTGCTGGCTGCCACCAGCTTCTTTGATGCACTGTTCAGTTTCAAAGAGCCCTTTGCTATCAAATACCTCGAGTGAAAAGAAATCAGGAAGCAGTCAGGAGGCAGACAGACCCTGCTGGGAGCCAGGCAGCAAGTCCTGCAGTAGCCACCCACCCTTCCCATCTCCACCCACCCTTCCCATCTCCACTCACCCTTTCCATCTCTATTCACCCTGTCCCCCATTACTGTCACTGCCATTCCTCCCCACCCTTGTCACCCCCTCTTTGTTAGTCTCCAGCCCTGGGGTGAGGTGGGCTGGGGCTGCAGGTGAAAAAGGGGTCCAAGGAATACCCATAGGTATTTCCTGACCTGCTGGCATATGCCCTGGGTGCCCCCCAAGAGGATTAGGGAGCAGGGGAGTTCTCGGATTGCTGAGGGTGAGGAGCTCCAGGGTGAGGAAGGTGCCAGGGCACACCCCATGGGTTGGCTGCATCCTTGCATGGAAGCTCCCATGGGCACAGGGACAGCGCAAGGCTCTGTTCCTGGTGCTCCCCTGATTTATGTCACCCCCTTTCTAGCAGGACCCCAGTTCAGCTGGTGGCCACCCAGCACCCAGCTGAGCGCCAACACGCTTGCTGCATGCGTGCCGAAGCGCAGAGGGAGCCGGGAACGGGGCCAGAGCTGCCCCTCCCCAGCAAACCCAAGCTTTGTGCTCCAGCAGGCAGCCCCGAGGAGGTTTCATGTTACTGGGAAACTGGGCTGCAGGGATGTTCCCGGGGCAGCCCCGCAGACAAAAGGCCATTGTGCGCCGCAGGCATGGCCGCAGCCCAGAGCATCGCAGCTCCCCTGCCAGGGCCAGAGCCTGCAGCCCACTCCGGACCGAGGGAAGGGGACTCGGCTGGTGGCCGAGGAGCCAGACTGCTCCCCCGAAATAATAGGATGCTCCACCCTGGGATGCCAGAGCCAAAGCAGCAGCCCCTGCCCCATCCCACTGCCATCCCGAGCGATGGGAAAGCCACAGGCTGGGCTCAGCTGGACCCTGCTGCAGCTGAGCAGGGGCGACAGGCAGGGACACGTCCCCACGGGTACTGCCAGGTTGGGACATGCAGGCAGCGAGCGGCTGCGCGGGCACGGCAGAGTATCCCCACCCAAGCCAGAGCCACTTTCCAGCCCCACCGGCTCGTCCTGCTCTCCCTGTGCCATGTGGCTGCCCGGGCTCAGCGCTGGGAGCTGTAGCTCAGGGGTTGCTGTGCAGATTCCTGGGCACAGGACAGACCCAGCAGCACTGAGCCCCTCCACACCCAGCTGCCCCTGGCAGGGGATTGAAAGCAAAGTTTTGTTTAAAGGAGGGAAGGAATTAAACCTGGATTCTGGGATCATGAAGCCTGAACCCAGCAGCGGAAGGCAGCAGCTCAGCACCCCCAAATCCAGGTTTTTAGGGCCTGTGAGCAAGAGGCAGGATGGGGCATGGTGTGGACAAGGACAGGGCAGTGGTTGCTCTGCTGACCCAGCCCCCATCGCCTCCCAGTCAGAAACACAAAATACCACATCCAGCAGCATGGCTGGAGGGGCAGGGAGGGGGCAATGCCTGGGGAGTGCCCAGCAGCACCAGGCCCAGCCTTACAACCTTCCACCAAGGTGGCCAAACCACCCCTCACACCTACAGCAGCCCTTCTCCCGAGCACTCAGTCCCCTACTCCCATTTCCACCGCATTTTTCCCCCTGGGTGCAGATGGGGGCAGGAGCTCAGTGTCCCACACACCTCGGCCCCAAACCACCCTCCCAAAGCAAGCAGAGATGCTGGCTGCCAGCAATGTCTTTTCCTGAGGATAATTATTGATTGCAGCTAGTAATAAATATTGCAGCAGGGATTTGCAGGCAAGCTCTGAGATCACAGCAGCGGGGGAGGGGTCTTTGTGTGCCCCCCCCCTGCTCTCCCACATGGATCTGGCTGCAGAGAAGCTGCATGGTCCCTGCTTCCAGCAACCCCAGAATGCTGTAAATGAGCAAACCCAGCTGGAGAGGGAGCCAGGTCCTGCCTCGGGCTTTTCATTTTGCAAAGCCTCTTGTGCAGAAGGAGGATCCTCAACAAATGCTCCTCATGATGCAGCTAGGTCCATATTGGTGCTGGGGGCTGCTCCAGGCAAAGCATGAGACATCCCTGGCCAGCAAAGTCCCAGCACTGCTGATCAAAGGCATCTGAGAGGGACACAGCACAGTCGAGCAGCAGGCTGGACACCAGCAGCAGTGGAACTTGCTCCTCACCTGGCCTGGAGCACATCACAGCACCCGACTCCAACCTCCCCCCTGCAGGGAACAACGTCCGTCTCTGCAAGGCGCAGGGGTTAATTAGCTGCTGTTCAGGAGGGCTCCGGAGGTGACCAACATGCCACGTTGCTAATTAGTCCTCCCAATTACCCAACAGCCCGGGCTGAGAGGTTTTCCAGAGCTGCCTTCAGAGGATCGGGTTTCACCTTTCCCAAGGACATTAACAGGAATTAGGCACCCAAATCCCACACGCAGCTTTGTGGGGCTCGGGGGCTGCCGCTGGGACATGGGGCAGAGGGGGACAAGATATCCTTCCTCACAGGGTCACCCTCTGGTCCTTCACATCCCCCGCAGAGGTGGCTGCATTTTGGGTGCAGATGATCAGCATCTGCAAAATTGCAGAGTGCTGCTGAGCTGAAGGAGAAGAAATTCCAGAGCCCCAGCATGGAGGGGTTGGAGGGACCTCTGGAGCTCACCCAGTCCAACCCCCCTGCTCCAGCAGGGCACACACAGCAGCTTGCCCAGGAGCACAATGGCCAGGGCGGGTTGGAAGCTCTCCAGAGGATACTTCACAACCCATCTGGGCAGCCTGCTCCAGGCCTCCAGCACCCTCACACCAAAGAAGTTTCTCCTCCTGCTCAAATGGAACCTGAACAGGAGCACTGAGAATATCAAATTATTCCAAGCATTTTCTTTTCGGGGCACCTTGCAGAGCTGCAGTTTTGCCCAGGCACTGGGCACCTATTTCCCTGTCTGATCTCCTCCCAGGCCTGACACAAAATACAAATTCATGTTTTATAAACCTGGGGGAAAAGAATTTCCAGCACAATGCACAATGTAAAGTTTTCCTTTCTGGATAATAAAAGAGAAGGGAGGCACCCTGTATGCCCTGTGTGCACCCCACATCTGCAGCACTCACACCCCACAGCCTGTCCTGCAAGCTGGGGGCTTGTGCCCCCCAGAGCAGCAGCTTTAAGGCTGTGATTTATCAGCTGATTCAGGAATTTGTCCCTGGAATAAAGCTGCAGGGAAATACTGTTCTGGTGAATGCTAAATCCAGGCTGCGGAGAAGGAAGGAGTTGTTTAATTAAATTGAAAGAGCTGTTCCAGGGTGGGTTTGGGGCTGTTTGGCCACATGGGGCTTCATCAATGGAAACAAAGCCAGAAGGGGAAACAAAGAGCCTGTCCCTGTCCCCTCCCGCCATGGCTGGCCTCACAAACACCTCAGCCAGGGACATCCCCAGCCTGTGCCCCAGCAGGATTCCCTGCCTGGTTAGGATAACACAGGGCAGCACCTACCCTGGCATGGAGCAGGCTGCTCCTCCACACTGAGGGAAAACATCACTTTGTGTCCCTGTTTGCGTCCCTGGTTCGTGTCCCTGGTTCCAGCCATTTGTACTCTCTGGGCTCAGCACAGAGCTGACCTGCAGGCTGTGGGTTCCTCCTCCAAAATCCATACCGACCACAGGCTTAAACTGGGGAAAATTCCAAAAACAAAAGTGAAAATTATCTTCCCAGGCTGAAGTCCTGGGCCCTGTGCTGGGCTCTGCTCAAGTCCCTGCAGCCGGGCACCACCCTACACCTCCCTTTGCTGCTCGGGCATCAACCCCCCACAGCTTGCTTTAGATTCAAAGTGGGGGGGCACTGCCCGCAGCCCCCACCCTGCAGTGCAGGCCTATCTGCTGTGCATTGCCAGGCTGCTTCCAGGATCTCCTGAGTCCTCCCATCCTGGAAAACACTTTCTGAGTGCCAAATGAATCCCATTTCCTCATATCCCCATTTTTTGCCCCCAGTGCACACAGTCCTGCGCTGGTTTCCATCCTCTCTGCTGGGAACATCTCACAGCAGCTCTGTTCTGCTGTGAAGACCAAGTGGCCACCCCACAGCTTGGGCAGGCTCCTGGGAGACTTCCCAGGGTAGGAATTGCCAAAAGTTTCAGGGATCAAAGCAAGAAGGAGCAGCATGGGCTGTTCACAGCAATCCAGCCTCAGCCATTCACTGCTGAATAAATAAGGAGGGATGTTAATAACAGCCAACCTCTGCCAGGCATGGAAACCAAATTTCTCACTGGGCTCATGGCAAAGCCCAAGCAGGGCTGGGGCTGCTGATGGCAGCAAGCACCACAGCACCTCCAGTTTTACACCAATGATGCAATTTCACACCACTTCTGGCCAAAAATACTAGATAGATAGATAGATAGATAGATAGATAGATAGATAGATAGATAGATAGACTCAAGGTCTACAAACACCTTGGTGGATGCAGGGCCCTCACAGGGAGAAGTTCCAGCACCATGCCCAGGGTCAAGGAGCTCAGTCCCAAAACACAGCGGTGCCAGCAGGGTGATGACTTGTAAACAGCTCAGCCTCTTCCAGGGTGGTTTTTTTTATTCCTCCCCCTCCTCTTTGCTTTTCTTTTTCTAATGGTCAGAGAGGGACACTGCTCTGATTGTGTTTCAGTCAGGAGATTTCAAAAATACAAACAATTAGCAAAATAAGTGCCCTGAGCCCAACTCTGTTGGGTCTGGGGTCTTTTCAGGGTGCTGAAGTTTTGCACATGCAGACATTGATCCCCCCAAGTTTCACATTTGTAAAGGGTTGTGGTTTGTTGTGGTTTTTTTGTTTTGTTTTGGGTTTGTTTGTTTGTTTTTGGGGGGGTGTTGTTTTAAGAAAAACTTGCATGAAAATTAAACCCAGGTTCAGCCAGCCTAAAGCTCAGCTCATTTGGATTTCCTTGCATCCCACCAAAAAAACACCAGGAAATCCCAAATGTCTTGGAAAACCTTGCCTGTGCCACAAGGAGGGGCTGGGATTGGGGGTACATACCTGGAGAGCTGATCTTGCCTCCTTTTCCAGACTGACCCAAACCACCTCTCAAAACTGATCACAGGAATCCAGAGCAAAGCTCTTTACCATCTGCTGAACCCCCAGGAGACCCTCAGGGCTGCTCATCAGCTCCCCAAACACCACCACACTGAGCAGGACTTCCCCCCCCCCCCATTTCTGCCATGAAAAACAAAATAAATATGGTGACAAACCCCAGCTGGCCCTGGGAGGCCCAGGGATGGAGCAGCCGCTGCTGGAGCATCCCCATGGAGATCACAGAAATTAACCTGGCAGGGAGAAAGTGAAAGGAAAGAGCATTGAGCTTTGTCCATCGGTGTGTGGCACAGCCCCGGTTGGTGACTGCCCCCACTGATACCAAATGCCCAAAAACACCAAGGAGAGTGTTTTGAAGGGGGAGGGGGGCAGCCGGGGCTTTAACTTCGAGGTGTTCCCACACAGCCCCAGCCAGGAGAAGCCCAGAACATCAAGGGGTACCCATGCCGCCCACGCAGCCAGGAGCATCCCAAGATATCAAGGTGTACCCGCACCCCCTACCCATCCCCAGCCTCAACCAGGAGCATCCCAAGACGTCCAGGGGTACCCACACCCCCCAGCCAGGAGCATCCCAGGAGGTCCAGGGGTTTATGCGCCCCCCACCCAGCCAGGAGCATCTCAGGGAGGGCAAGGAGGTTGTCTCCGTTCTCCCACAACGCTGCCCCCGGGGGAAAACTCTCCGCCAGCCCCGGAGCTGGGGAGGGGGAGCACCGCAGCCGCCTGCCCGCCGCAGCCCTTTGAACGAACCTATCGGTCCGGGCCCCGCCGCCGCCTGCCCGCCCCCGCTGTGATGCAGCCTGGCTGCTCCTCCCCCCGCTCCGCAAAGGGCTGGAAGCTCCCCTTAGCCTGGTTGCCCTTATTTAATTTCGAGTGTGATTTGGCTATTTTTAGCAGCTGGATCCCCTCCAGTAAGGCTGGGAGCTTGCCTTTTTTTTTTTTTTTTCCTTCTCCCCCCCTTCCCTCCCTCCCCCCTCTTTTCCTATTTTTTTTTCCTTTTCCTCCTTCCCTGCAGATGATTTTGACCCAGCTTCCTTCCTCCTGGAGCGATTTTTTCCCCCCACTCTTTATTATTTACACAAATAAGGGGAGGTGGGAGGGGGGGGGCCCTGCCTGAGCCGGGGATGCGTGTGCGAGTCGCAGCCTCTCTCCTCTGCCTTCTCCTTTTCAGATCTGCATTTGCCAGCAGCAGCAGAGCAGCAGCAACCGCCGGGTTGGAGGGGGGTTAATTCCCTTCACAATACAGACACGCCTGGAGAGGAAAAAAAAAATACAACACCCCCCCCCCCCCCCGAAAAAAAATCATCATCATCATAATCCCCAGCCCAGACGCCCAGCTCCGAGATCAAGCTGACTGTGAGTCCAGGCCTTCCTCTTGCCTCTCTGCTCTGGGGGGGGAGGAGGGGGGTGC
The DNA here is from genome assembly GCF_027791375.1 of Indicator indicator. Taxonomy (NCBI): domain Eukaryota; kingdom Metazoa; phylum Chordata; class Aves; order Piciformes; family Indicatoridae; genus Indicator; species Indicator indicator. Next base: position 6,359,081 of record NC_072044.1, on the reverse strand, counting down.
TTAAGAGGGTGCTTGGGGGGGTCCAGTTCTGCTTCCCCTGCCACCCCTCCGCATGCTGTGCACGATCGCCCCCGGGGTGCTGTGCTCGCAAGGACGCGCGGGTGCGTGCGGCGGCTCCGCGCTACCCTTTATCAGCGATTCTGGTTAATAATTATTGTTATTAATAGGACGATGCACCTGGCGGGGCCATGGGGAGGGGGGGACACGGCTCGGGGGGTCCTGGGGCTGGCTGCTCCGGGAACTTTCCCTCCACTTACTCTGCGGCGCTGCGAACACCTCAAAAGCAGGGAGCAGGGGGAGGGAGGCCGAGCTGCTGCTGCCTGCGCTGAGCACCCCCCCGCACAGCGCCCGCCGTTCGCAGGGACTCGCGGAGCCCGGAGTGGGGTGCGTGGGGGCTGGAGTAGGGTGCATGGGGACGGGACCAGGCTCTTCCCTCCTCTTACTGCATTTGGGGTGATGCAAAGACCTCAAAGCCCGGCGAGGGAGCCGGGCTGCAGCCGGGTGCAGTGGGCACCCCCCAGTGCCTGGGGGTCGCGAGGTACGTGGAGTCGGTGTAGTGAGTAGGGTCGGCATGGGATGTGTGGGGCCCAGCGTGGGGCCGGTGTAAAGTGCGCGTGGTCGGTGCAGGGTGCGCGGGGTCGGTGTAGGGAGTGTGGAGTCCGATGCGAGGTGCGTGGGGTCCAGTGTGGGACGCGTAGGGCTGGTGCAAGGTGCTTGGGATCAAAACGCGTGCGGCCAAGCCCGATTGGAGGAGGGGTTGGGGGCTGAGGGACAAACACAGAACTCGGTGCAAAGTTGCAGTGCTGCTGGGGCTCAGCCCTTCCCCCCGCCTAGCAATGCCCACGCCGCTCCCGAGAGCTGGGAGCCCTGCTAGCCCGCGGCCCTTCCCCAGGAGGGATGTGTTGGGGGGTGGTGGTGATGCCACCCCGGGCTGGCTCCCCCCGGGGTTTTATTATCCCCCGCAGGACAGGGGCTTCACAAAGCATGCGGTGGTGCCCTTCCTGCCTCTTTCTTTCTCCCCCACCTCCCTCCTTCCTTTCTTTTATCACTTCCTTTTATTATGCATGCCCAGGAAGGAAGGGGGGTGGACTTGCCTTAATAGCAGGCCTGGGGAGGTGTTGGTAGGGGTGTGGGTGGGTGGGGGGAATGTGTGTGTGTGTGTGGAGGGGGGGTTCCGAGCAGCTCCACGGAGGCCTTGTCCTGATGCGGAGCGGCGCACATCCCTCCCCACCCCGGCCGAACCGGCTCTTCAACTTCTGCGCTCCGCTCTCCCTACCCCTCCTCCCCTCTCCCGTCCTCCCTGAGCCAGGAGGTGCGGCCGGGATCCTTCTCCAGCCGGCCTTCTCCAGCTGCAATCAGCCGAGATTTCCTGGGCGTGAAGAGATTGATTCGGGGGATTTTGTTTTGTTTTGTGGGATTTTTTTCTCTTTGAGATCTAAAGCCACCGCCTGTCTCCTTGCTTCTCCCGGGCTGGTTTGCTTAATCTAAGAGTAGGTGGCGGAGTGGGGGATTTGTGTGGTTATTTGCACCGAGAGGTGTAAGCCAGCACAGGCAGCGGGAGGGAGGCAGGAGCAGGCCCAGAGACACCGAGAGGCATCCCTGCCAGGGGCCAGGTTGGTTCTGTGACAGCCCAGCCACCTCCCTCGGGCAAGAGGTGGCTGCTGAGCAAGGCCCAGCTCGCAGTGTGGAGCAGAGGGAGCCGATGGGGCTGGAGGCTCAGCATCCATAGGGATGGAGAAGAGGGGAACAGGCCTTCATCCCCCAGCTCCATTGCTCTAGAGGTAGACGTAGCCCCTCTACCTCCAAACCTTGCAGAACTTTATTCCTCCCCACCTCAGGGAGCCTGCAGTCCCCTGCCCTCATCTCCAACCAGTTCCTCCCTGCCTGGAAAGGTTCTGTCTCAGCTGCTTCCTTTCCTCCATGGCAACACAGCTGCGCCCTCCCTTCCTCCTCTATGGCTTCCATGCTGGAGCTGCTTCCCACTGTGTGCTTGGCACCATCCCACTAGCTCTTGGGTGCTCCAGGGGCCTGGCAGGTGCCACCGAGCCAGGGAGCATCACACAGAGGTGGGGCTGCTCCTGGGAAGAGTATTGTTGGCTGGGAAGGTGCTGATGGGAGAAAGGAGCATCCCTAAGCTTACAGAATCACCTGGTGGGAGAAGACCTTAAGCTCATGGACTCCAGCCATGCCCTGGCATCTCCTGGACACAACTCTTGGACCATGTCCCCCAGTAGCCCCCAGGGATGGGATTCTACCAGGTCCCTGGGCAGCCTGTTCTGTGCACCATCACCCTTCTGGTGAAGAAATTTTTCTTAATATCAAACCTGAACCTCCCCTGGCACAACGTAAGGCTATTTCCTCTCACCCTGTCACTTGTTACCGGGGAGAAGAGCCCAACCCCCACCTGGTTCCATCCTCCTCTCAGCCAGCAATGAGGTCTCCCCTCAGCCTCCTCCAGGCTGAACACCCCCAGGTGTTCACCCTCAGCTGCTCCTCACCCAAGCATCCTTCTCATGCCAGAGGGGAGCCCTTGGTCCCCTGGGGTGGTTTCAGCTCTGGAGCCTTTGGGCAGAGCTCAGAGGTGGTGCAGGGATGGGCAGGATGTGCATCTCTTTGCCCAGCACTTCGTGGCTGGGGGACACACACCTGCTGGCATCCCCACGGCTGGGACGGTGCCCAGTGCCCCTGGCTGGAGCTGTGGCATGGGGCCTGTGGCGTGGGGCCCACGGCCATCACTGGCAGGGTGGGGGAGAGCAGGGTGGGGGCCATGCTGGGCCCATCTGTTCCTCCCAGCTACAGTAGAGGGCTCAGCATGGAGGCTTCATTTCCTCTGACAGAGATTGGCTCAAGCAGAGACTAACCCACCCCAGCCCCACTCCTCCAGTGCTTTGCTTCCCTACACCCAAATCTTGCTTTTCTTTTCATTTTGTTTTTGTCTTCTGAGAGACTCCTGGAAGGGCTCTGAGATGCTGTGAGTAATATTTTGGGGGTGTTTACACAACAGCATGGTTTCTGTCTCAAAAAAAAAAAAACAAAAAAACAAAAACCAACAAACCCACAGAAAAAGCCCAGCCCAGAATCTGAGGGTGGTTTTTGTTGTTGTTGTTCTGCACTCTGAGTCACTTCCAGAGGGGAACAGGAGCTGAGGCATGTGTCTGAAAAAGCCTCTGTGGTCTGAGCACGGCTCTTGGTGCCCCATGGCTCACCTGCACCCCCTCTAGCTGCCCTGGTGAGGTTTGGCATCCCCAGAGAGGCTCAGCACGCCAGCTGCCCCCTGCTCTGCCACCACCTAAATGGCTGCCAGTTGCTAAGCCTGAAGGCAGAGGTAGGAAGACAGAGTTCCTCTGTCTTTGTGCACAGAGCAGGTAGAAGAAGCCAGACCAGAGGCTGCCAAGCTCTGGAGCCTATGGGTGGGACCCAGGGCAGGGGTGCAGGGACCATCCCCAGAAAGAGAAAGGTCCCAAAGGGGCTGTACCATTCCTCCCAGCTGAGTCTGCCAGGCAGCTCCAAGTACTCCCAAGACTGGGATGCTGCTCCCACAACCCTGTTTTGGTTGGGAAAACTCTGGTCACCACTCTGAGCAGGTGCCCCCACTCTGCTTTGGCAGAATGGAAGAAACTCTGGACAGTGAGGGTGGGGAGACACTGGAACAGGTTGCCCAGGGAGGCTGGGGAGATGTTCAAGGCCAGGCTGGGCTGGTGGGAGGTATCTCTGCCCATGGCAGGGGGTTGGAGCTGGATGATCTCTGAAGCCCCTTCTAACCCAACCCATTCTGTGAGTCTATGCATGGCCATGGCCAAGGAGCAGGGCAAGCAGCCTGTGCTCAGGGTCAGCAGTCAGCATCGTGGCTGTGGGAGCATTCCTGTGCCCCTCCAGCCTGGAGCCCATCCTGATGGCGTCTGGGCTGGGAGCTGGGTGTGGAGCCTGCCCCATGGCTCTGGGGAAGCATTTGGATGGAGAGGGGAAAATGGAGCCTTTTCCTCTTGTGGATGGCAAGGAAAGCCACCCTGTCTCCTGGGACACACACGGGGACAACCCAGGGTCCCTAGGACAAGTGCCAGGTGGTGGCTGTCCCAAAACCCAGCCAGAGTGGCAGGAGCAGGAGTACAGCATCCTGCCTTGGGTGCTCAGTGCTGGCTGCCAGGGCAGGGAGGGAGCAGCAGGGTTGTGGGAGCCTCCACCACCTTGCAGGGCCCTGGGACCCCATGGCAGTGCCTGGAGGCTCCTGGTGCTGTGCCACCACTCATCCTGTTCCAGCATGCCAGTGCCGGCAGCGTGTCTGGGATTTCAAGGGCTCCAGATTAAATATGGAGCCACTCTCCTCTTGGGGAAAGGGGCTGGGCTCTGAGGGAAGGGCTGGCAGAGCTGCTGCTCCCCAAATGCCTGCTGGGGACCCCAGAAGCTGGCTCAGCACCAGGGTGGTTCAGCACTGTCCATGCCAAGGGCTTGGGGCAGGATCCTGCCCTGCAGCCTCTTCATTTTGCTCCCCAGCCAGTGATGGGAGGATGGAGGCCGCATCTCTGGCAGGGCTGTGGCTGCAATCCCCCTGCCCAGGGGAGGGCAGGGAGCAGGGACAGGTGAGGCAGGGAAGGTCTGAGCACCCAGAGCCCCACTGGTGGGGGCAGGCCCTGCAGCCTGTTGCTCCATCCCCTGGTGCTGGTGGTGGCCCAGGCTCAGCGCTCTGGGGATATCCCAGCAGGAACTGGCAGGGGCCAAAGGTTTGTTTGCAGGGCAGGAGGGGGGGGAGGGGGAGGGGCAGGTTGCAGCTCTGCAACAGCAGGAGGAAGCTTTGTTCCTGCCCAGGTGCTGCCTGGTTTAGGGTTGAAGATCCCTGCAGCCCCCAGTGTGGTGCTGCCCAGCTCAAGGGCTGGGAAACCACAGGCAAGGGAGGGTCTCCTCTAGGCATAGCTCTTGGTGGTGCTTTTGGTTTCTCCATTGTGGGTCCTGCCAGCCCTCAAAGAGAGAGGAGCAGGATGCAGGCTCTGGAGTGGGGCAGGGACTGCTCCTTGCAGCTGGGTTTTAATTCTAAGAGCTCTTAGAGAGGGGGACCCTGGTTCTTGTCACCTGCTGGCTGTGCTGATACCCCACTGGCCACCCCCCATCCCCACAGAGGAGCCTGGGGACAGGGGCTGTGAGGAGTATCTTTAGTGCTGGGGAGAGGGTGGCATGGACATGGCCAGGGTGAATCCCTGGGGGGCTCCATCCTCATCCCTCAAAGGCTTCATCATGCCTGTGGGGGCAAGGGCTGGGGGAGCAGCACAGCCCAGTGTAGCCAGGCATTGCTGACCAACCTTCCTCCCCTTCCTCGCCACAGCTGAAGGACAATGAGTGAATCTGGAGCCAAGTCCAGCCAGCCCCTGGCCTCCAAGGGGGAGAAGGACGTGGCGGAGAAGAGGGGTCGGGGGCGGCCCAGGAAGAAGCCACAGGTACGTGAGATCCCCTGGGAGGAAGGGGCCGGGGGGGTACCCCACTGGGCACCTCTGCCCGCAGCAGTGCCCTCAGTGACACCCTCAGGCTATGGGGTGGCAAGAAACCACCCAAGTCATGCCCTGGCAGCATCCTCTGGGCAGGGATGGGGATGCCTATGGTGCAGCTCTCATCACACCCTCTGGGCAGCACCTCCTAGCTGCTCAGCAGCACCAAAATCCTCCTGGGAAGCTTCAGAGCTCCCCCAGAGCTTGTCCACAGCCAGGGAAGGGCTGGGGCCTGCCCCTGCTCCTCAGCTGAAGCTGCTTTTGCAGCCAGGCTGATTAAAGCCCCATTAACAAAAGCTGCTCAGAGGGATAAGATGCTGCTGGAGCCTTTATAGAGCCAAACCAACACCCCCAGCCCCCTCCCTGGGACAAGATGGCCTTGTGCCCATTGTGCTCCCACAGAAAAAGTGATTTCCCACTTCCCCAGTGCCCTGGCAGTTAGTGGAGCTGGGAGCAAACTGGAGTCTGGGACCAGGAAGCCCTTGGGGATGGTGGAGCTAAGCCCAGCTAATGCCAGGGTCACATGCCCAAGCCACTGCCTGGCCAATCCCAGTGCTCCCAGTGCCACCTGCAACAGCATCCCTGCCCTGGCAGGATCTGCAGGGAAGAATGGGGCTCCCAGCCCCGAGCATTCTGGGGTGTACTTCAAGGGTGCTCTGGGCATCAAATCCCTCCCCAGGAACCCCCAGTCTGCAGTGACTCCCCTTCCCCCCTTTCTCTCTCACCAGCAGGAGCCCAGCGAGGCACCGACCCCCAAGAGACCCCGCGGCCGGCCCAAGGGCAGTAAAAACAAGGCCAGCACAAAGGGCAGGGTAGGTGGCTGGGCACAGGGGAGGTGGCTGGGCACAGGGGAGGTGGCTGGACACAGGTGAGGCTGCTTTGGCCCAGCAGCTGTGTGCTGGGACCACAGCTCTGATTTGAGCTCAATTATTGACAATTCAGACCAGAGCTACCCCTGGGACTGGGGGGATCTCAGTGCTGACCCCGGAGGGTGAGGGCAGGGATCCTGTGTGTCACTGTGTGGACACCCAAGATAAACCTGGCAGTGAGACCACTCAAGTCACATCCTGCACCTACTGCTGAGTCACAGGGCTGGGAGCATGCTGCTGGTGACCAGGAGAGCAGGGGGCACTTAGCTGCAGCCCCAGGGCTATCTGAGTGCAGCAGCCTGGGAGATGCCACTGGGGTGATGAATTTGTCAGTCATGGTTGGGGGGAAGGGGAACACCACCCCACCCCGCAGCAGCACGCCCGGCGGGGGGGGCATGGCCCCAGCCTAACCAAAATATCTTTTTTCTTGCTCAGAAAGCTGCAGTCACACCAGGGAGAAAACCTCGAGGCCGACCCAAAAAAACAGTGAGTGGCTTCCTCCTCCCTCCTGGCAGGGTGCTGGGCACTCTGGGGGCACGGCAGCCCCATGCCTGTGGAGTAGATGCTGCCAGGTTGGAGCAGAAAGGGGACATGAGGTGGCACAGGACAGGTTTTGAACCTGGGCTCCAGGCTGGAAGGGAGCAGGAGGCTGTGGCCAAGTACAGAATGGGTTGGCTCAGAAGGGATCTTAAAGACCTTCCAGTTCCTTCCTCCAGGGATGATGGTTGGGGTCCTGCAGCCCTCGGCCCCCCTCCAACCCTCTCCTCTTGCCTGGCAGCAGCAGGACGAAGAGGAGGTGAACATTTCCCAGGAGTCATCTGAGGAGGAGCAATGAAGGCTCCTGGACCGGCGCTACCTCACTGCCCGACGGCCCCATGGCTGGGGGAGAGGGATGGGGAGAGACCCTCTGCACCGCCCTGGCTTTTTCCTCCTCCTTCCTCCGCTCCTTCCTCACCCTCAGACAATGGCAGCACTGGAAAACAGCCTGACCTGGGCAGCCCCCACAGCCCCCCACCCAGGGATTGTGGAGGGACACCCACCCCAGCTCCCTCCTCACCCCAGCACTGGGTTTTGGCACAGCCCCACTGGGAAAGGGGAGCCTGGCAGAGAGCTGGGGCTGGGACCCCCCCACCTTTTGCTGTCCCACTCCCCCTCAATGCAGTGATCTCACCCATCCAAACTGGGTGCTGGGTGCCCCCCCAAGCACCAGGCTTTGCTGTGGGGGCCTCTATAGGGACAAGATGGGGTGGGGGCAGTGAAGGTGAGACAACCCCCCCCACCCAAATGCATTAGACCTTTGCTCTGGCCTGCTGCTCCCCTGGGCTTTCCCCCTCCTCATGCCCCCCTCCAAGTCCTGGGTGACTGCACTGTGGGAGAGCAGCTCCTGGGTGATGCCAGGGCTTGGTGTCCATCCCTGGGAGTACCTTGTCCCTAGGGGTGGCTCGGGACAGCCCTTCCCTCCCAGGTTCTGGTTATATTATTTGGTTTGTGGGTTGTTTTTTTTTTGTTGTTGTTGTTGGTTTTAGTACTTTTTTGTTTTTTTTTTTCCTTTCATTCACAACTACCTCTGGATATTTAAGTTCCACTATCTGAACTTGCAGATGTGCTGCTGGCATTGGGGCATCGTTGGCTTGTGGGGGGTCCTGCTTCAGAGTGTTGCTGGGGGCCAGGGTTAGGGATCAGGTTTTTTTTTCCTTCTCTTTTGGGCTTTTTGGGTCAGTTTTGGTTTTTGCTTTGTTTTTTTCCTCAGTTATTATTCTAAGGCCTGGGCTGCTCTGCTGCTCCAAGGGATTGAGGCTGGCAGGGTGGTGGGCTGGGGGGAGTCACAGGATGCTCCCTACCAACACCACCCCAGCCACTGCACAACAGCTGCAGTGGGGCCAGAGGTTGGGCAGCCCCAGAGGGAGAAAAAAAAAAATCAGGGTTTGGTTTGGGGTTTTTTTGGTTGGTTTGGGTTTTTTTGGTCCGCTGTTAATGACCTTTTGGTTCCTATTTGCAGTTACTTGAATAAAACGTTTTATGGACATTTGATGCCTCTGGCTGGGCTCCAGCCCCTGGGAAGGGGCTGGGAGCAGGTTTTTCTCCATGCTGGTAGAGCCCATGGTGCCTTCTCAGCAGGGATCTCCAGGGTGGCTGCAGCCATGCTCTGTGGGGACAGACAGCTGCCAATGGAAGAAGAAACAGGCAAACCCCTGCCCCCCTGCCCCACCCCAGATCCCCATCCCTGCTGCCTTTTTAACACCAACCCGAGCCACGCTGCTGGGACGTGATGCTGACCCCACCAGGGGGGGCTGGTCCATGTGACTCTGCTGCTGAACCCCCCCTGCCCCATACAGGAGGCTCTTGGCTGGACACAACCCCACATTTATTTGCTCCGCTGCTGCTCCTCCATGAGCATCCTGCCCTCTGTGCCCACCAAAGCTCTGGAGTCTGGCTGCTCCCCTGCCAGGGTTGCCAGTCCCAGCTGTCCTGCTTGGCACATGTGGAAGGGGCTGCTGGGACAGTTCAAGCGAAAACAAAAGGCAAAAGTGTGCAGAAGTAGAGAAAACCTCCTCAGTGCTCATGGGGTGGGATGGCTGCCAGGCAGTGGCATCACCAGGCTGCCACAGGCACATCCTGCCCTTCCTGACACCCTTCTCCCTTGGCTCCTGTGGGCAGGATTTGGCCCCAGCTCTGTGGGCAGCATCAGGCCTTCTAGTCCCTGCGTGGGGGTCGATGGGGTGAGGCCCCCCCCCAGCCAGGCACCACCTGCAAGACAAAATGATGCCCTCAGCAGCTGGGTGGCTTCAGCAGGGCACAGCCCAGGCCACGCAGGAGCAGGGTGGGTGGAGAACCCTGAGCTGGCAGGCTGCAGCTGCACAGCCCAACCCTCCCCAAACCCTCTCCATTATCCCCAAACCCGCTGCACGCTGCCTCTGTGTGCTCCCCCCCAAGCTCAGGAGCCCTTGGGGGCTCCTGAACTTGGGGCTGCTTAACAATTTTCATGCAAGAAACAAAACCAGGAGTGCCCAGCAGCACCCTGCACTGCTGGTAAGTGCACCCCACAGCCACCCAACCCCTGCCTGGCCCCAAAGCCAAGCTCCTGGTGAAATTCCAGCCCCCAGACTCGGCAGCTGACCCACCCGGGTGTCCTCTGCCTCCACCAGCAGCTCCTGCTCAGACTCCTGCAGCTCCTCGGCTGGGTCGTAGCTGTACATGGGCAGCAGGCGGTGCCGCAAGCGATCGAACCTGGCAGGGGCACACAGAGGGTAGCCAAGCAGTGACCAATACCCCCCCCCCCGCCCCGGACCACAGCCCCACGCTCACCTCCGCTTCTTCTGCACGTACATCACCTGCGTGGGGAGCAGAAGGTATGAGTGGGCAGGAGGCTCAAGATGGCATTATGGGCCCCCCTCAGCCCTCCCCACTCACCCACCCACTCACCACGGCCAGGAGGGCACCGAGGAGGGTGACAAGGAGGAAGGGTCCCAGGATGTAGCCCACCAACGAGTCACCTGCAGTGCCTGGGGCTGTGGGGGCTGTGGCGTTGCTCATGACCCGGCACCAGCTGCTGTCTGCATGGGGATGTGGCTGCCCGGCCCCCGCCGGACGTTTGCGGGCTCACAGCCACCCAGTAACCACCAGTGACCACCAGTAACCCAAGTATGAACCACCCCAGCAGCCACCACTGACCCCCAGTCACCACCAGTGACCCCAGTACTAACCATCCCAGCAAGAGGCAACTGCCCTGACAATTAGCAGCCACACCGGCAATGACTCCCTGGGCCGTGCACAAGCACCCCAGTACGAACCAGCACCCCCAGTAACAGCGCCCCGGCCTGGCAGTTACCCTCCGCCCAGTTAAACCTCTCTGCCCCAGTAAGGAACCACCGGCCCAGTACCGACCCCCGAGAGGGGAAGGAGCCGCGGGACACCCCTGGGAAGCAGCCGAGGGGCTCCCAGCATCCAGGCACCACCGTCCTGCACCCCGATCCTCTCCTCCTGTGCCCCCTTGTCCCCCTCCACGCATTCCCCCCCCGCATCCCCAGCACCCCCCATTGCCCCTCCCCCGTGCCCCTTTTCCCATTCCGCCCCTTCCACCTCGCACCCTGACTGCCCCCCCGAGCATCTCCTGCCCCGAGCCCCACCGTGTCTCCCCCGTTACACCGCATCCCCCTATCCCCGCACCCTATCAAACCTCCCTGCCCCCCCTGCCCCTCATCGCCCCCCCGAGTATCCCCGCGCGCCGCTCGGCCCCGCCCCGCCCCGCCGCACCTGCGCGCGCCGCGCACCGCCCGCACCAGCAATCCGCGGGCGCGTGACAGGAGGGGAGGGGCGATATGATTGGATGGTGGTCTGGGAGTGGGCGTGGTTAGAGGACGGGCTTGGCCGTCGGGAGAGGGCGTGGCGGTGCCAGGGCGGGGCCGGCAGGGGGCAGCAGAGACCGGGAGGGGACGGCAGGGGGGGGGGGTTCGTGGGAGGAGTTACGGAGAAAAGGAGGAAAAAAATGGAAAAAAGGGGGAAAATACCTGAAAAAAGGACCAAAAAAATTGGAAAAAGGCGAGAAAACATCGGCAAAAAGGACAAAAAATGAGGAAAGGGGAAACCCACCCAAAAACAGGAGGAAAAAAACCCGAAAAATGGGAAAAGGGAAAACAGGGGAAGGGAAGAAGAGGTTAAAAAGCAGGAAAAAAGGTGAGAAAGGGCCCGGGGTTAAGGGAGCAAAAGGCTGGAGGGAGAGATGGTGAGATGAAGGGGCAAGAGGGACACATCTGGGCAGGGTTTGAGCAGCTGGGGAGTGGGTGGGTGGACAGACGGAAGGAAGGATGGATCGATGGACAGATGTGTGGTGAAGGACAGAGAGAGATGGTGGATGGGCAGATCAATAGGCAGAAGATGGATGGATGCTTTGGAACAGGCTGCCCAGGGAGGTGGTGGAGTCCCCATCCCTGGAGGTGTTCCAGAAACCTGTGGCACCTGGGGACATGATTTGGTGGCCATGGGCTCAATGATTTCAGAGGGCTTCTCCAACCCAAACCATTCTATGATTCAATGGTAAAGGGGGGGGGGGAGGGAGCACACCAGATAGGGTCGGTGTGGCCCTGCACCCTTCATTGAGTGGATGCACAGAAGGATGAATGGACAGAGGGATGATACGGACCTGTGGGTAGTCAGAGACTAGCCAGGTGCAGACACACCTGGACTGTCTGGGCAGCATCACCCATGGTGGAACTGCTGTTCAGCCCCTGCCCAGCTGGGTCTCATGCTGCATCTGATCAGCAGTGTCCCTGCCCTGATCCCTGGCCCCAGAGCTAATCCGCTTTGCCCGTGTGGGGCCAGATGGTCCTAACTGGGACAGGCAGGAGCAGGGGACACTGGGGAGCCAGAAGCCTCATTTTGCTTCCCCATAGCTAAAAATCATCCAGTGGGGTGGAAGATCCTGAGAATGGTGGAGCTTGGAGGTCATGGTCCTTGGTGTCCAGGCTGGTGGCAGGATGGGGCTCAGTGCCACCCTGAGCGATCACCTTGGGCCAGCAGCTGCAGATCTGCCCACAGCCCCTCCTTATCCTCTCCTTCATGCTCAAAGGGGCCATTATCTGAGCAGCACCATTGCAGTGGGGCTGGACCCCCCCACTCTGCACCACCAGGACAGGAGCTATCTGCAGCAGGGAGAACCCATCAAGAACTGTGCAGGCCTCTCACTCTGCCACTGCCCATCCCTTGCCAGCCTGGTGCTCTCCTGCCATGGCTAAAAATAACCCCAGCAATTTCTAGGAAAGATCCTTGGAGAGAGCAGGCAGGGCAGGAGTAGCAGCCAGCCAGCCCAGCCCAGCTGAGGAGCTGCAGGGGGCTGGAGGGGCTGCAGGGGGCTGGAGGAAGCAGCAGGCCTTGGGTGCATACCAGGGATGTCCTCAAGTCCCTCCAAATGGCCAGAGCCAGCACTGGGCAAGGGCTGGATTTAATCTGTAGGAAGTAGGACATAGAGGAAGTACAGCTTGGACCTCCCCAGGTTAGTTTCTGAGGCAATTCCAGAGTCAGTTTCTCAAGCAGAACTTCAAAGCTTTCCCTGGCCCACCACATAAACAAAACCCAAACAACAGAACAAAAAAGAAAACTCTTCCCAGCAGCTAGCACGAAGGAGAGATCTGCTGCCCCCAGCCTCACCCATGCAAGGGCTTCCTGCTCCCCCACCTACTCCCCGCTCTGTGTGCAGACCTGGAGATGCACAGCACCCACCCAGCGCCCACCAGCGAGGCTGGGGATCTCCTACAGGAACCCATCCCAGCATGCAGACAACCCAGGATCTCATCCACCTGTGTGCAAACATCTCTGTGGGATGGTCTCCAGCACCGAACCAAGAGCAGAGCAGACCAAAGCAAGGCCACGTGCACGCCCGGTAGCCACTAGATGCTGCTGTTCCACCAACAGAGCCAGGAGGCAAACCCGAGTCACCTGGGAGCAGGACCAGAGCAGTCCCTGTAATGGACAAAGGTCTCCAGGATCTAAGTTAAAAGCTCTTCTCACCCCAAGCCTCTGCAGCAGCTTCATTTCTTGGTGAAGTCTGGCAAAAGAAAGTGATGGCTTTGGAACCTCTCCTGCAGCCTTCACTGTGGGAAAGTTAATTATCCAAACCTGTCCTTCACAAGCTCCCTGAGCACAGAATGGTGCAGGTTGGAAGGGACCTCTGGACACCAAAGACACCTCGAGTCCAAACCCCTCCCAGAGCAGGGTCAGGCTGCACAGGGCAGAGTCCAGGTGGGTTTTGAATGACTCCAGGGATGGGGACTCCACCATCTCCCTGAGCAGCACCAGCCTTAAATTGCAGAAGTTCCTCATGTTTAGATGGAACTTCTTATGGTCAGGTTTGTGCCCACTGCTTCTCATGCTGTCCCTGGGCACCACTGAGAAAAGCTGGCCCCAGCCTTTGCTTTCACTGGAGGTTCTGCCCAGGTGCAGACTGCCTCTGGCCCTCTGGGCGGGATAAGGGTTTCTGAGAAGCAGCAAAATGTGAGGTCCCAGCAGGCAGAAGCACACAACTCCGTATATGCAGCTTCAAGTGCTTTGCTCCTCTGGAACCAGCAGCATGCTGACCACATTTTCTGCATGGAAAAGCTGAGGCCCCAAGCCCAGGCTAGATCTGGGAAGGGAACTGAGGATTCCTGACATTCCCTACACACATTTTCAGCCACTGGATCCTTTGTGTCTGCACAAGGAAAAAAGCAACCCCAGCAGATTCCAATCCCTTTTAACTTCTCAGCTAAGTTTGCTGTCAGGCAAGTTTCAGAGCAGGCTGCAGCACCCTGCCCTGCTACTCACCTGAAACCTGGGCACTGCACACCCCCTCCCCTCCACCACAGCTGCTGTGATGATGCTGCAATGCTGCAAGCCCAGCCCTAGACCTGAGCTCTTCCCTCCCTCCACAGCTACCAGACTGTGTGAACCTCACTATCCCCAGCATCAGCTCCCTACTGCACCAGTCTCAGCCGTGCTGGAAAGCTGAGTCTGATCCTGATGGGGCTCCCAGCAGCAGGCCAGGAGCTCAGCCCCAGACAGGTGAAGCCGGCAGGCAACAGAGTGCCCTGCCAGGCCCAGAGCGTGCCCTCCACCCCTGCTGGCACCCCAGAGGCAGGGTTTGATCGTTGTTCCCAAACAAAGCTAACAGCTCTGTGCAACAAACCCCTCGCTGCCAGGCCAGGCAGCTGTGCCAGGGACTGCACACAAACCGCAGAGGGAGACAGGGAGTGGGGCGGTGCAGGGAGAGGTTCAGGCACAGGACTAAGGCCGCTCCGGGGAGCCACAGCTGCTGAGCAAGAGCTGTTCCTACCCCAGGAGCAGTTTCCAGTCCAGAAGGCATCAGCTCAGCCACTCCAGTTACTGTGTTAACAGCATCAATTCATGCCACATTAAAACACTTTCTTGGCACAATTTATTTTCTGACCCAAACATAAAAGCCATTAGCAGATCATTAACAACACTCTACCCTAGGTTGTCAGGTTAACAGCCCTGTAAAAACAGTTTTCCTTTTAGTTTAGAAACAAAAGTGTGCATGCTGCTGACAGCAGAGCTGCAGCTCCTCCTGTGGGAGCAGCAGCAAAGCATTTCCCACACACTGATCTGTACAGCAGAGACAGAGCTCAGGCAAGGCAGTCGATGGCTCTGTCGGGGGCCGCTGGAGGCTCGGCAACAGCAGACTCAATTTCTTGCACGCTTCCAGACACCAAATTCAAGCCCTTTTTTTGAGAGAGTTTGGTTCAGGCCGATCAGTACTGAGCAAGGAAGTTTTGTACATTCGTCTCTAAGTTGAAATGAGCTGGACTGGTGCACCCTCGGCTCAGTTCCAGCTGCTCAGTCTCAAGCTACTCCTTGAACAATGACTCTCAGCCTTTTCCTCACACGTTAGTGATCACTGGCACTGCTTTTAGCCTTGCCACTCTAGGCTGATGAAAGCAAGGAGAACAAGTGAGGGAACAGAACAGGATCTTAACACGAACAGCTTCTTGCCAGAGCAGCAGGACACCACTGCCCCAGGCCCAGGCTCCAGAGATACTCCTATCAGACTTTCATGTTGTAAGCGCTGCTTGGGAAGAGAGCAAGCTCTGACAGTGAGGGTTTATTGGAGGAGTTTGTGTTAAATAAAGGAGGGAAAACAAAAAACAGAAGGAAAAAAAGTACTGCAGATTGAATTTCACATCTTGGCTATGCTCTGACAAAGAAGTTATCAAACTCAGCAACTGCTTCTTGTCCCAAGCCAGGGATTCATTAATGCCCCTCCCAGAACTTGTACCTGTCCCAAACCCTCCCCCTGCCCCACCCCGAGCCCCAACCCTTCCCATTGCATTTCCCAACTAGACAACACTGTTGGCAAATCAAGACAGCATGAAACTTACATCAATAAAAACAACAACAAAAAGAAATCCTCATCAGGTGGAGCTGCCAGTGCAACAGGGACCATCCTGTGAAGGCTCAGCTCCCCCACCCAGCCCCCGGGCTCCTTGGTAGGCAGAGGGAGAGTGGAAGCCTCTGGTGCAGCTCCCTGGAGCAGCTCTAAGTGCTGCAAAACCACAGGACAAGAGGTTGAACACCTGAAGGCTTTTCCCACCAGGTCTCCTGTTCAGGGATCCACAGGGCGAATCCAGCCCAGGGCTGGTGCAGCTCCCACTCAGTGAGGCTCCAAGGCTGTGGAGTAAGGCAAGTGGGCAAGGAGGGACAGCAGCAGAGCTCAGCGGGCAGCACGGGGGTAGCCACTCCAGCTTGCCAGGCTCTGACTCCCTGCTCCCTCCCACACATAAAGTCAGTTTCTTTCATCACGTTTCTGAGGCTTGCTCCATTTGGTTTTGGCCTTGTCACACAGTCCAGCTCCGGTCTCCTGGTGGTGGAAATGCAGGAACCTTGGCAGAGGCTGCAGGAGAAGTGAGGGAGCAGCAGGGATGTCACCATAACTCTGCCCTCGGCTTCCAAGTGTCACTGCACTGGGTGGGAGATACTGAGGAGGGAGCAGACTGGCCCAGCCACTCGCACTGTCCCAGGTGTGTGGTGTATCAAACACAACAGAAGGCAAACAGATTAGTTAAGAACTCTTCTGATCAGAAGCAGATCAGGGTTAAAAAACCAAAAAATTCCTGCAGAATTTAAATGTTAGAGTCTCCACCTAAAAAAAACAACTTTATACAGCTGTGCTGAAAGTCACCCTCACAGGGGTCTGAGCAGCACCTTACAGTACAGACTAAGACTTGAAGAGCTGATCTCACATTGGAAGTCTTTTAATTAAAGTTGAAAAAAAAAACAAAACACCAAAAAACCCCCAGCGAAACAAACCAAACCAAACCAAACCAACCCCACAAAAAACCCAAACCCACCAAAAAAAAAAAAAAAAAAAAAAAAGAAGTGGCTGTGGCTAGGATGACACAAAGGGGACACTTCAGAACACAAGGCAGAGGTGGGACTGGCAGCCTTGCTCACCAGGCCATGGAAGCAGTGAGGGGAACAGGGGCACTTCATGCACAAAATTTATTGTACAAAACACATCCAAAAAAAAAAAAAAAAAGGGAAAAAAAAAAGCCAAAAAACCCAAAGCCCAGATCCCACCTGGCACTACAGGGCAGCAGTCACACCACAGGCTCTGCCACAGGCTGCTGCCTGGCTGGAGGGCAGGCATGTGAGGGGGAGGGGAGGGGACAGGACAATCCGGGTGTCAGTCTGGTGTGCAGAGTTTCTCTCCCAGGGTCACCTTCAGTCATCTGATGTCAGCCACGGAGCTCCCTGAGTAGGAGCTGCTCACCACGGGGGTGCCGTTGTTCGCCAGGCAGCCTTGCCTCAAGGTCTCAAAGTAGGAGGCCTGCACTGGTTTGTGATATTGCAGAACTCTGATGGCATCTTCTATCTTAAACCATTCCCTTTTCCTTCCTGTGGGGGAAAACAAACAGCAGCAGTTGAGACACTTCCAATGCTGTCCATCCCACCCCAGCACTGCTGCTGCTGAGGTTTCCACCACTGCCACCTGCACTAACACTGCAGGAACCATCTCCCTGCCACTGCTCAGGCATTGGGACAGCCTCTCTCAGGACTCCCCCACTTCAACACCACTCTGGTGGCTCCTCCCCACAGGACAGGGGCAGAACATCCACTGCCCACCAAGCCAGCCCCACAGCTCCCAGTCTAACCCTACCACAGGGATTCTCTGTTCAGGTCAGACACTCACTTCAAGTCCTGCAGAACTCATTCACCTTCATCTGAGACTCCAACTTAAACAAAAGATTAACCCACACTGCCCACAGCTCTTCATGCTCTTTGCTTAGCATCTTAAAAGGACAAGGACTAAAGAGCAAACTGCTGGAGAGGAGCTGTACAGCAGAGCTGACCTCTCCAGAAGCATCAATCTGAGCACCTTTTCTTTCCCCAGGCAGCCAAAGGACTCGCACTGTAACTCCTCTTGAGCACTGGCAGAAGGATGCCAGCTGCTGCAGGCATACCAAGCTGAGGTGGTTTGTCTGCACTCAGCCAGCCAGTGCCAGGCAGCAGAGAGCTTACCAATGTTGACAGAGTCCTCCCAGTCCTCCAGCACCTCCGTGACGATGAGTACGTAAACATAGGTCCTGTGCTTCCTGTCCCGGTTCTGGAAGGCAAAGGAACAGGGGAACAACAAAGCCACCAAGGAGAGCAGGCAGTGGGCACCTGGGGCTGGGAGCTGCCTCTAGAATGCTGTGCATCCCTCTGTGCAGCTCCTCAAACACCACAGCCTGGGCTTGGCTAGGAATAAGAGTTGTGTTCTGAGGGGAGGAAAGGCGGCTCCAGGAAGACCTTAGAGCAGCCTTCCAGTGTCCAGAGGGGCCTGCAGGAGAGCTGGGGAGGGACTTCTGACAAAGGAAAGTAGTCAGGACAAGGGGTGAGGGCTTCCAACTGGAAGAAGCTCCTTTTAGATTAGAGAGGAGGGTGGTAAGGTGCTGGGACAGACTGCCCAGAGAAGTTGAGAAGGTTCACAGCCTCAGAGTCTGAAACTTACCTCGAAGATTCCAACTAATCTTCCCAACGTCCCTTTCACTCCAGCCTGCAAGGAGGTCAAACAGAACAAAAAAGCTTTCAGGACAGGGCAGGGCAGGAAATGCTGCAAAACTCTGTTCAGCTGAAAACTTGGTCCCAAGAAAAAGGACAGAAAGGGATCCTCAGCTCCAACCACGCACAAGGTCCCAGCAATTTGTTCTTCTCTTTTCTATATCCAAGCGATGTTTAATTCCAGCTGGAGGACAGAGCATTATTGGATGATTTAGCAGCTGCATACCAACACACCCCGCAGAGCCAGCAGCTCCTGGGTAGGTTATTGCAGCCTAAGCACAGCCAGAATTCCTTTGGGCTTTGGTAGTTTTGTCCCTTTAAAATGATAGCTGGAGAAAAGAACTTCCAAGTTCCAACTTCCAAGTCTGTGCAAGGCAGCCCCTGACAGCATCAAAGCAACACAGCAGCTCCCAGGTATGCCAGGAGTGTCCCACAGGGATCTGAGACCAGGGAACAGAAACAGCAAATCCTGTCAGGGCTGGAACCTGGCCCTTGCACCAGGAACAAGTCTGCTCCTGAGGTTACCCAAAAGGGAGAAGTGCACTAAGGGAGGCTTTGGACTCAGACACCAACCCAGAGCAGATCCAAGCAGCAGTTTTGTCTTCTCCCGGAATGCTGCTGAGCAGCTGCTGTTCCTCAGACACCTTCTCCCAACTCAGCTTTCCTCTGCTCCACCATGCAGCAAGCCCTCCCACTCCTCTGCCTCCAGACCCCTCCTGGGTTTTTTTCCCTTCCCAGTGATTTCCATTCCCTTCTTTTTTTACCACTCTAAGTGCCTGGAACTCCAGACAAGAGGAAATTCTGCTGCGTTACTTAGCTGCTGTGACACACCACAGAGGAGCTGGCACAGCACCCAGCCATGACTGGTAGGGGCATGGGGCTGGTGCCTGGCAGCCAGAACACATCCCACCAGTGCAGGACACTGCCTCTGCTCCTGCACAACCTGCAGAGCTGAGCTGGCAGCTGGCTGGGTGAGGGGAACTCAGCACTGAATGGTGGCAGCCACTGCAGGACACTCAGGGGCTCTCAGAAAGGAACAACCTGCAGGAATGAAAAGATTTTACTGCTCAAGCTCCCAGCCTGCTAAATGAGCACAGACACCAAACAATGCCAGAGCAACCTCACCACTGCTTCTAACAGCAGCTGATGGTAAAACAGGTCCAGGAGTCCAGGATTTCACAGGATCACAGCACCACCAAGACCTCCAAGATCCAGTCCAGCCATCAGCCCAGCACCACCATGGCCACTAAACCATGGCCCCAAGTGCCATGGGGACTCCACCACCTCCCTGGGCAGCCTGTTCCAATGCCTGACCACTCTTGCAGCACAGAAACTGTTCCTAACATCCAACCTGACCCCACCCTGGCACAATTTCAGGCCATATTTGTAGCTCCCCCTCCAACTATTCCTAGAAATCCTGAATGCTTTCTGTACCCTGCTCCCCGACCTCTGCTTCTAGGAAGGAGCTTTTCAACTGGATTTGGATGTTGGTTTTGGATACAAAATTTCTTGTCTCATCAGTATTGCTGCCACTCTTCTCAGCCCATAGGTGGGCCACTACCTCTTCCCCAGCAGGCTATTTCTGGAACCCAGCAGCAATTCCATGAAGGTCAATGCCCGCCTGTGTGCCCACACCAGTGCAGCCAGCACAGAGCACTGGGCCTGACCTTTGGGGGAGAGGGATTTTACCTTGTCTGTGAGGCTGCTGCTGCTAACATGGATTAATCTCCCTCAGAAGGGAACTGGAAGGCAAATACTGCAGAGGGATTTCATTCAGAGAAATCCTTCAGCAGCCCTCAACCAGCCAGAAAACACAAAGGGCCACCAGGCTTCCACCTTCACAACACCCCAGCCTCTTGCCCTCCACCCTTTAGCTGCTGCTGAACATTGCTCAGATCCCCTCTGGGGCTGCTCTTCTCCAGATATAACAGCCCCAGGGCTCTTTGCTCCTCACAGAGATGCTCCAGGCCCCTCAGCACCATTTGCCCACCAAGAAGCACACTCAGGTATTAAAGAGGACAGACACAGCTTGTGGAATGAAGTTCTTCCTCACTGCCCTGCAGGTTCAAACCAGTCTGCAACATCCCAGGGAGTGCTCAGCAGAGGCAGCTCGGGGGTCAGGGTGCAGCCCTGGGGTCAGGGTGCAGCCCCAGCAGCCCCAGCCCTGCAAACCACTGCTGCACATGCAGGGGCTGGGGATCCAGGACAAGCAGCAAAGGTACAGAGGAAATGAAGCTTTGCTGGTTCTGGTGCTCATGGAACAACTTGTTTTAATAAAGAAAAATTACTGAAGACATCCAAGAACAGCAGGTTCAGGTTTCAAAGCTGAAAATAAGTTTGGGTCAGATGCAAAAAGCAGCCTGCAGCAACACCATCTGTTCCTAGGGACAGCTTTTTTTGCCTTCCATCTGAGCTAGGGAAAATGTGGGTTGGAATTTCAGCTATTTTACTTTGCTCTATTAGGCTCAAAGCCTGCATCTACTACAGCACTGCTGGGCAAGAAGACTGTGGCAAAACCCACTCCAATCTTTGCTTTAATATTTGCAGTAGTGCAGGTAGTAAATCACAGCCATGAAGGCTGCTGGCTCAGACAAGTGCTGAAGACACCAGCTACAGACCTGGCCACACAAATTGTCTCTGTCTCTACCACATCTCAGAGAGGGTTTGACAATTCTGTATTGCATTACAACCAGGAGATGTTTTCACATTTGGGAACCAGATATGAAGTATCACAGCTCTAGGAAGAGCTCGACACCATCCCTCAGTCATTTGTCCCTGGTCCTTGCAATATTCAACCTCAGAAAAGTCTCCCTGTTTGCATGCTGAGAGCCAGCAACGTTCACACACCAGATCACCAACACATGAACAGGGCAGATTGCTTAGAGAGCAGGTTCAAGAGGGGGAAAGAAAGAAAAGAGGTGCAGCAAGCAGATCAAAGTGCTGGCACTGCACTATTTTTGATACTGGCATCAATTGCCTGTTTGATCCCAGATCAAGCACAATCACTCTGGTTTTTGATTCCCAGGAAGAAAGGCAGCCTCACACTCCTGTAAATTTAGAGAACTTGACATTCAGTGAGCATTTAAAGGTCAGGATTTGAAAGATATTGCAAGAGCAAACTGAAAAGCCTTTGGGTTTAACAGATGAGTGTGGAGGCTTCCTTCAGAGTCACTCTGCAATAAGTTTAATTTAAGGCATCTATTTCTACAACATGTTCCTCAGCACTTGTTCACACCCCTAAGAAATCCTTCTTCCTAACAAGAAATTCATCTGGGGAGAGAATGCAACAGTACAGAAAATCCAAGCAGCATCAACAAAGCAATTCCCTGCTTTGGGGCTAAGGAGTGTTTGAAGAAAGCTCCTCCTGCTCCTGGAGGGTGACCCTGGGAGTCTGCAGTGCTGTGAGACTGAGCCCAACACTTCTCACGCATGAGAAGGCTGCTGTGGCTCAGAGCCAGGCTGCTCACCTGCTGCTGCTCTGCCCAGGCACTCAGGTCACTTCCAGTCAGATGCAGCCAGCGTGGGGACCTGCTCTAATCCTCCTGCTGGACAGATCCATGCAGATGAGGACTCTCTCAAACTAGGACTCTCTCAAACTAGGACAAGGACTTGAACTCAAACTGGGACAGAGGCAGCACAGGTTTCACTCACAAGCCACATTTTCAGAACGGGCTCCTAAAGTGTTGAAGATCAGCAAGTGGGAGAAGTCAGATTTCTTTAGGGACCAATTCCTGCAGCATCAGTCTGGCCCAGCTCAGACACACATGGGGACACTGGAGCGGGGAATGGAGAAGTTAAGAGCTCCACTGCCCCTTCCCAGCCCACGCTAGGAAGGTTGTGGAGGTGAGCTGCTGGGGGAACCCTGCTGCCTTTGGAGCTGTGGATGTTTGCTGTTGCTGAGCAGAGAGGAGCTGTGCTGGGAATGACTCCAGCCTGCCAGGCTGCCACAGTTTGAGTTACACTGGGCACAGCTCCACGTGAGGCAGGGAACACCAGCTGAGCGCGAGGGGATTATCTCAGCCAGCCCAAACCAGTTCCTTGGCTGCAGACTGAGCCCATGCCAAGGCTCCCTTTCAGCCCCTGAGCTGTCATGGAAAGAGAGAGACTCTCCCAAGGCTCTGTGCTGCCTGAGGCAGGGGCAACACAGCTCTGTTGCAAGGATCCAAAAGACAAAGCCATCTCTCTCCTGAATGAGCCCTTGGCTTCTGCATCAAATCATCTGATTATTAATGACTGGGCTGTGAAGCAGGACTCTGCAGCTAAAAATATTGCCATTGTTCTGGTTAAACTCACTTTGGCTTGGACTCAGCCTGAAAGATCACCCAGCTGTTAAAAAAGCAGGAGCTGTATTGCAAGCAAAATGTCAGCAGCAATCCCCAGCACCAGCAGGACCTGAAGGGACTTAAAAAATTCCACTTTGACTCCATCACCTTCCATACCTTCTAATAAGATGCTAGATTATTAAAACATCCAAAGAGAAGCACATAGCTCAGAAACTGCCACATGAGATTAGTCCAAAGGCAGCAGCAGGTAAAACCTTCCTGTAGCAGGCAATTCAATAAAGCAGCTGCTGGAGAAGCTTCCTCCCAAGTCCCACCAATTGGCTTTGATTCTTGTCCCACAGCACAAACATCTGGAATCCTCTTGAAAGCATTTTTAATCCTGCCTTATGTAACTGTGAACCTACTTGGTCAGCCACATGTCATCATGTAATCGTTCCTCAATCCCAGCATCTCTCCACCTTGGGAACACTCAGGGGTAAATTCTGAAGCCAGGCTTTACACACAAGGGAGCAGCTGCTGCCTGCTCTTTGAATTCCTCATGAAGAACAGAATTCAAGACCAGGCTGGATGGGGCCTGGGGCAACTTACTCTAGTGGGAGGTGTTGGAACCCCATGGCAGGAGCTGAAACTGGATGACCTTTCAGGTCCCTACCCAAGTACAAGCACAGCTGGGTTTTGAAGTTCCTTCTCCTCAGACAGAAAGGCAGACAGCAGAGTATCCCCATGTGGACTGAGGGAGCCTTGGCTGAGAAGCAGCAGCGAAGCTCCAGGAGCTCCTGCTGGTGCCCAACTCACCTCCTCACAGACTTCTCGCACCGCAGCCACGCTAGGCTCCTCCTCGGGCTCCATGCCACCCCCAGGGACAATCCATCGATCAGGATGACGACTGCTGCTCACCAGCAGCACCTGTGGGGAGTAGAGAGTAGCTGAGACACAAATTGGAGGCAGGCAACGCTCTTTGCCAGATCCCAGCTGAGGAGAAGCTTTCTCTGCATCTCCCACACCTCCGAACAGGAACAGCTCAGTGCAAGCCCTTGAAAAGACTCCACCTTCCCAAGAGGATTTCCTCAGGTCACCAGTGACATCCAGGCACTCCAACGCTCCATATTACTTCACCTTCTCACCACCTCAGCCTGTGGCAGAATCAGATTTGTCTCTGGATACCAAGCCAAGGACTTGATTGGTGGCACAGCATCACGAGACTCAGGGAGGAAGTTTCTCCTCCTGCTCAAATAGAACCTCCTGGGTTCCAGTTTTTGCCTTTTCCTATCACATCACAGAGGCTTTCCTTCATCCTGACTCACTACCAGCATCACACTGGGAAGAGATGGGAGGGCAATCCCTCACACCAGGTCAGGAGGTCACTCTGAGGACAAAACTAAAGGAATGGATGCTGAAGTCTGTGTTTTCTTGCCAGGTAAGGAAGCATCGTCTTTGCTGTTTCCCCATTTCCATTCACAGTTTCCAGCTCAAATGAAAAAAATAAATCTCTCTATGTCTATTTAGCTAAAGAAAAGCTGCTGAAAGCCATCTTGGGAAGCCAGGAGAGCACACTGCACACCACTGAACTCCTGCCACCTTCCACTTGTGAGAAACAACATCTGCCAAGAGAATTCCTGTCCAAAGGCTCCCAGAGGAAAGACTGCAGCACTGCTGGGCCCAGGACAATGCTGCAGCAACACACCAGGAGGAACTCTGAGGTGTAAACACCAGTTTTAGGCAGAGTAAATTAACTTCAGCTGCCCTGGCAGCTGAGCTTTTGCTGACTAGAATGAAGCTGCAGAGGGCTGGCTGGGAAGGAAGGCTCTGTCATTCTCACACTTTTATGTAATCAGACTATTTCCTGTTTAATAAAAAGGAAATCCCATCAAGGGAGAGCAGGAAACTGCTCCTCCAAGGTCATTCTTTTAAACCAGCTTTAAACAGGATATTGCTACCAATGAGCTCCCCCCAGACAAAGGGATCTCAGCCAGCCCCAGGCTGAGCTGAGACACTGCTGGGGTCTCAAAAGCCACCCAGCTAAAAATGGTCTTGGTGGCCTCGAGCATGCAGCACATCCTGAGGGACAAGGACCAAGGTCCTCAGAGTCCACACCACAGACTCCCATGTGTCTGAGATAACTTCTGAGCTTCTTGGCTTGCTGGGGATAGCTTTTGGAGCCAAGCCCTTTGGGAAAGCATTTGCAGGTAGGATGATGTCCCAGCCAAGCTGTGTTTTCCAGGCTTTGGAGGACAATTCTATCCTTTCAAAGCAGGCAAATGAGCAACAAAAACCTCTGGACAGGCAGGAGGCAGCCCTGAGGTAGCTCTCACACAATCGGTGAGGTAAGAGAAAGGTTAGGAAAATAAGCAGAGTTTGAAGTCTGCAGCAGGGCCTCCTAAACAGTGCTGGACTGCAGCCCTGGTGGGAAACAGCCTTCAAAGTAGCTGCAAACAAAACACCTAAGCACGCTCCCAGCAGCCCCACCAGCCTCTCCAGGGAGCCAGGAAACACTGCCCAGGCCACCACAGGCAGAGCTCCATGGGAAAAGGGGAAAAGAGTTTGGCACCATGAGAAATCTGGGAGTCCCTGATACATGATGCTGGCCTTAAACCAACCTAGGGACTTGTGACAAAGGCGTGGAGTGACAGGAGGGGTGATGGCTTCCAACTGGAAGAAGCTGGATTGAGATGAGACTTTAACAAGCAATTCTCCCCCAGGAGGGCAGTGAGGCACTGAAACAAGATGTCCAGAGAGGCTTGGAGGCTCCCAGACTGGAAGTGTTCAAAGCCAGGCTGGATAGCACCTTGAGCAAGCCAGTCTGGTAGGAAGTGTCCCTGCCCATGGCAGAGGGGTGGAACTGGATGATCTTTATGGCCCCATTCTGTGAGTCCATGATGCCTGCACACAGGTCTGTTGTGTTCCCACCAGGGGGCTGCTTTTCTCCACCCACCCTGAATAATGGTGCCCTGCTAAGCAAAAAGCAGGCAACCAGGAAGAGGAAGAGAATTAATTCCCAGTACCAGAACAGAGACTGAGGGATTCCCAGGTTCTCTCCTATTGTGCAGGATTTAACCAGCCCCCACCCATCAATAAAACAGCAGCAGCTCAGCTGTAGGGAACCTGGTTCCTAGAAAGAGGCTCTTGAGAAGGGCTGCAGCATTGCTAGAACCTGGGCCACAACCTCAGCAGGAAACGAGCTGTGAACATTGCAGACTCCCAGGAGAAGCCTGTCCTTAGGCTGGAACCTGTGGGCAGCACCATCAGGCTGGCAGACCTTGTAAGAAACAGCAGACAAGATGTTAAATACCTGGGATTTGGCCTCTGCTGCCAGAAGCCAGTCTGGAGTTACTGCAGCAGCCCTGGCACCTGCCCTCATGCTCCCCAGCAGTATCAAGCCCCCAGTCGTTTCTTGTGCACAGTGACTGAAGACCGAACTGCCACTGTCAGAGCTCCTGTCACACTTCAGCACAGACCAAGGCAAATGCCACCTCCTGGAGAGGCTGTGCAGAAGATGGCTGCCTCCATGGCTGTGAGCCTGGACACTCAGAGTGGCTCTGCTGGGAGCTCTCCATTTAATGAGTTTCTGTGCTCAGGAGGCTGGAGCTGAGCTGTGCTGGCAGCTCCCAGATCTGCCCCATGCCCAGGCAGGATCCTGGAGCCAGTGCAGTGTCCAGCATAACAAAGACCTTTGATACTTTTGCTCCCAGTTAGCAAACACTCTCCCAGACCAAACCTGGTGTTGTTACTGTGCCTAATGCCCCAGAGCCGACAGAACTGGGATCTCAGCTCCACACCAGACCCTCCCTGAGCACTAAGAAGAGCCTCTGCCGACAGAGCTCAAGAGGAGCAGGAGGGAACAAGAGATACTGGAGCCAGCAAAGCCACACAAAAATCCATCTGATTTTTGCAACACAGCCCCAGTGACCCTCACACACAAGCTGCACCTTGCCAGGCTCCTGAGCCAGGCTGGTCTGCCAGCACACCAAGGCTGACAGAAGGGCTTCTCCCACCCTCTTACTAATCAGGGCACACCAGGAAGCCAGCACATAGTAGTACCAAGGACAGGCTGTGGTCAGCAGGCTACAGCCAGCTACAAACATGACAGAGCCTGCAGCTAAGGCCAGGCCACAACCTCAGCAGCAAGCCACAGCAAAGCCCCCTGCTCAGAGCAGAACAGAGCAGAGCCCCCAGCAGCAGTGCTGCTCTCAGTGCTCTGCTCTGCCCTACACGAGGGCTGCTCCCACGCACACCTTGCTCTGTGCAGGGCTTCACCGACAACTGCTACCTGGATACTGGAGGCAGGACACTGATGGCAGAAAGCTGGAAGGGTGTCAAGGGCTAGGGCTGCTCTCTATTAACCACTCTCCCTCCCAAAGGCATGAGTGACTGCTCTCTTCCTGCAGGACAGCACAAGCAGCAGCCCTCTCCCTCCACCCACGTTATGGTTAGATAACCACAAGAATTATCTGCAAGAGGCCTTTGGCAGCAGGGCCGGGGCAGAGCTGAACGCCTGGGCCAGGAGCGAAGGGCTGATAAGGAGGCACTGCCAGGGGAAGACCCCAGCACTGGGAACCTCCACCTGCCTCTCACAACCAGGCTGCTGACCACTCAGTGCTCACACAGCTGGGCCAGGTGGGCTTCTTCCAGAGGGAATGCTGCCCTGCAAAGTACCTTTGGAACTCAGGACAGGAGGAGGAGGATTCTGGCCCTCTGCAGAGACCCCAGGCCTCTGCTCAGGGTGGTGGCTGAATCCCCATCCCTGGAGGTGTTTCAAAGCTGCAGAGCTGTGGTGCTGAGAGCCATGGGCTAGGCCCAGCCTTGGCAGAGTTACAGTGGTTGGACTCCATGATCTTGAAGGGCTTTGCCAACCCAGCCTCTATTGCTAAGAACTAGCAATGGTTAATTCTCCCCATCACACCAACAGATGATATCTGCAGGAGGAAAAATAACCACCCAGGTCAATAAGAATGCAAATAGCACCCAAGGCATCAGAACCATCTTCAGAGAATGCCACCCAGTAGGTACTGGTGTCCCTCCCAGTTTCATGTGAGGATGCACACTGTCTGAGCACAGTCAGTGTGCAGCACCCCCACACAACAAAGGCAGCTACAGAGGCACAAATCCTGACACAAACCCACTCCAGATGAGAGCTCCTTCCCTGGGCCATGCAGCCTCTCAGCTGCACTGAAGAAGGACTTTTAAATCAGCCAAGTGGCTGTTTCCCAGCACACAGCACCTGGGCACTGCTCCCTTGCTGTCCCAAAGGCAGAGCTGAGAGCTTCATTCTGCTCTGCCCCACTTCTCTGGATGTCCCTTCACAGCAGGATCAGTTCCTGTATTCCAAACAATAAGGATGACATCCAGGCACACAATCACCTTCCCTGCACAGAGAAGGTTGTTTTTCTAGGCACTGAGAGGCCATCGATGGAAGGAGGAAGTCCCCTGGCAGTAGCCCCAGCTGGATGCATCCCTCAGCTGCTTGGACTTGCCTCCATGCTTCAGCAGCTGGTCTGAAGGGTCCTGAGATGAAGCAAGCCAAGGAAATTGTGATTTCAAAAAGCAGGAAGAAGACAAAAAGAACAAGGAGAGAAAGGCAGAAAAAATAGCTCCAGCCTCTGGTCAGGCAAAAAATGAGTCTGAGATAAAAGGGACTTCAGATGAGCATTACTCAGAGGAGCAGACAGCAGCCACCACTGCTGGGTCCCTCTCAGCAAACCCAGGGGTGGAGCACTCTCCTCTTTCCTTATTCATCACTTTCCCTCGGCTGCGGCAGAGCAAAGCCAACTCAATTCTTCAATTTCACAACAGCTCACAGAGCTTCCAGTAAATTGAGTGAAAATTTAACAGTTTTCATTCTTTTGTAGTTTAGGAAAGCTGCCCTCAGGACAAGGCTGAGCTGCTGAAGATGAAAGCTGAGTTCTGCCAAGGTTTGCACTGCAGCTCCTGGAGAACAGCAGCTCCGAGCACAGCTGGGAGGGACAGGGGAAGCACAAGGGAGAGAAGAGATTCTGAGTGGCCAGCACAGTGCTGGAGATGTGGCAATGTGCTAGCAACTGACAGGGAGAGCCTGAGCTGGTTTCATCACAACCTGTTGATGTAGCTGAAGGGAACAGGGAGAACCCAACTGAGCCATCAGGACAGAGGCTCTGAGGCTGTGTTGCATGGAAGGGGCCATGAGCAGAGGATGCTGAGCTCCCTTTACATCTCAACACTGAAGTACTACAACTGCTTCCAGCTCTCGTAATTTTTACCTGGAAGCAAACAAAGGATGGCCCAGGAACACCATGGGATCATCAGTGTAGCCACGGAATCACTTGGGTTGGCAAAGCCCTTCCAGACCATGGGAGTCCAACCATTCTCTAACTCTACCAAGGCTGGCACTAACCCATGGTCCTTAGCACCTCTGTAGCTTTAAATACCTCCAGAGATGGGAATTCAACCACCTCCCTGGGCAGCCTGTGGCAGTCTTTGAGAACCCTTTCAATGGAAAAGCTTCTTTAATCTCCAACCTAAACCTCCCCTGCTGCAACTGGAGCCTGAGCACAG
The DNA here is from genome assembly GCF_027791375.1 of Indicator indicator. Lineage (NCBI taxonomy): Eukaryota > Metazoa > Chordata > Aves > Piciformes > Indicatoridae > Indicator > Indicator indicator. Next base: position 6,330,398 of record NC_072044.1, on the reverse strand, counting down.
GGGAATGATCCCTGCCCTGCTCCTGCTGCCCACACCACTGCTGATCCAGGCCAGGATGCTGGGGGTCTTCTTGGCCACCTGGGTACACTCTTAGTTCATCTTCATCCAGATGTTGACCAAGACTCCCAGATGTCTACAGCTAACCCAGAACTGCTGTATTCCATCAGAGCTTGGTTTAAAGCTGCCCCAGGCACAGCAAGGTCAGGGCAGTTTGCACTCCAGTTCCTTCCCCCAGCCGGGGCCACTGTGGGGCTGCAGCGACGCAGCCCCTGGTGCCGCCCAGCCGCTCTGCAGCCCCCTGTGCAGGTTCTGCTTCCCCACCTCAGCCCAGCCTCTTTCACAAGGCCGCAGAGGCACAGGCTGGGCTCTTGTCCTTCCCAAAGCCCTGAGGATTGGCCACTGTTAAGTGCTTTCAGCAGCTACAATGAGGGCATGCTGGAACTTGCAGCTACAGCAGGGCAGGACTCAAAGCCAAAGGGTTCCTTTTCATTCCTGTTCAACTGTAAGGCAGAGATGCTGCTGCCACCCAGCAGCCTCCCATCTGCTTCTCAACAGTAAGAGAGCAGTGCCACTTTCTGGAGCATGTCCCTGTGGGAACAGCTGGGCTGCACTGGGAACACTCCTGGGCTGTCCCAGTGCCACTGAGAGGCACTGTCATCAGGGGCAACACCAGGAGGGATCCTGGAGGTAACACCAGATGCAGGATCTCTTGACCTGCAGCCTCCCCATCCCCACTCCTGCAGAGGCAGCAAACAGCACAGGGTTTACCCCAGCAGAGTCCTGGTGTCCTTTGACTCCTTTTCACACTCTGTGCATCCATCCTGTTGGCTCCCCCTCCTCCCTCCTGTCCCTACAGACACCACTCCTGGATGCCTCACTCTTTATGGAGCAGCACACAGCAAGATGATTTATTTTCCACACAGCCTAATTAAGAGCTGTGGTTTTTTGCTCCATTTGAAGATGGATGTTGAACTGAACTCTCCCTGTACTGCTCTGTAAAGAAATATGCAACAAAGCCATCACTGCAGCCAACAGCTGGGGCATCCAAAACCCTTCCAGAGCTTCCCTCGTGTCCCAAAGTAGCAGCTTCCAAATGGAATGCAGAGAAACTGGGCAACCTCAAGCAGCAGAAGGAAAAAATGAATCACTTCAAAATTAAAAGACACCAAGTGTAATGTACAAGACTTTTATTTGCAAATCAAATACCTAACCAAAAGCCATGCTGCTGGAGAGATCCCCACTGATTGCTGAGATTAGAGAGAAAATTAAAATCAATGGACTCCAGAGTGAGGGGGCAAACACCTAAGGAGAAAGAAGTGCAGCCTCCTCTCCAAGCATAACCAGAACTGTTCTTATTTCTTCTTGCTCGCTGACAAAATTGTCTAATTCAGGAACTAATTAGGGAGAAATAAGGGAGAAAACTTGTGGGGGGGTTAAATTCGTATCAGGCAATTAAAAGCCAGAGGTCAGATCTATTTCTTAAGCACTTTAAACAGTAACCAGAAACAGCCAGTCCTGGAACAACCAAAGAACACTTTAATGCAGCAAGTTGAAATTATTTACCAAAATAGCATTCCCCCCCCCCCTTTTTAAACAGTAATCTTGATACATCTCTAACACACACACACACATTTTGGTTCTGTTTCCCCCCATCTCCCAGGAAAGGCCTTTCAGTAGATCTCCATTTCCATTTAAATAGCAGTAATCAATACTCAAATACAGCACAGCACAAGCCCTGCATTCTCCTCCAAGAGAAAAAGAAAACCAAGGAATCTTTCCCAGACCTGTTGAAACTACTTCACTACACCTGAGGTCACAACTCTGGTACTGCCCAGCATGAGTGGCATCAAGATGGGTCAAAAAGATTTCTCCCAAAGCTTCTATAAATGCCAACAAATGGGAATTAACCTCAAGAATAATTAGAGAAAGTAACAGAAAGGGACGATTCCTGCCTGGTGCTGTCAGCAAGGGGTAGCAGTGCAGTGAAGTAGATCTCAGGCCTTCTGCCTCAGATCAAAGAGCAGCATCTGTGAGAGCCTCCACGCTGGGCTGCAGGTGGTCAGTGTGGTGTGACCTGATAAGAACGTCTCTAAAGGTTTTTGTTGGGAGGCCACTTCATGAGGAGGTGAGAACACAGAAAGCAGCTTCAGCTCTGGGTTCAACACCTAGAGACCATAAACAGGGGGTTGGAAAGCTGTCTGGTGTTCTCAGGAGGCCAACTCAAAAAACCCAAACTGCCTGGGGCTCACTCACAGCAGCACACACAGCCTGCCCCTGAGGAAATCAATCCACACCTCGTACTGCATCAGTTACAAAGCAATCAGTGCTCCTGAGGTGTCATGGAACAGAACTCACCGCCTGATGTTACTGGGGAGATCAGATGAGGCCAGACACTGAATGACCAAAGCTGCAGTGGGAAGGTGATGCTGACTGCATCAGGCAGTTGTTAAATTCACCACAGAATGGGTTGGATTGGAAGGGTCCTCAAAGCTCATCTAGTTCCAATCCCCTACCATGGGCAGGGACACCTCCCATCAGCCCAGGTTTCTCAAGGCCTCATCAACCTGGCCCTGAACACCTTCAGGGAGCAGGCATCCACAGCCTCTCTGGGCAACCTGTTCCAGTGTCTCCTCACCGTCAAGAATTTCCTCTTAGACAAATTCCATTTTTCTTCAACCTGCTGCACTCAGACACTCTTGAGCACTGCCACACCTGCCTCACGTTGCGTAGAGTCCCATCAGGCAGCACCCATGGTGATGAGCCCCAGCATTATTACACAACTGCTTTCATCTCCATCTTTAGTTCAAAGTATCATAAATTTCCTCAAAGCCACGTGGGAAGGGCCAGCTGTGACCAACACTTCACCAAAACACTGCCTTCATTTCAGACCAGTTGTGCTGTGAATGTTGACACTGCTCACCATGACAGCACAGCTACAGAGGGGGTGTGGAGCCTCCTGCCCCGCGTTAAACAGTAACCGAGGAGTGTACTAATTGTCCCTCCTCCGGTGAGCTGCCCGCCTTCCCTGCCGATTTCCTGCAGCTACGAATATAATAATGAGGAGAACAAAGACTTTACCATGGCCACTCAGGAGCCAGTCAATTAAATGAAGTATGCCTGACTCCAGAAACAGCACAGACCTGCAGCCCAGCTCGTCCCCACCACCCCCAGAAGATATTGAAGGAGAACAGTAAAAAATTGCACATCAGAAGAAAGTTTCTTTTTAACTCCCCGCACGATGCAACCACCTAGCAACAAGGGCCGTTATTGCCCTGTCTACCTTTAATTCCCACTTCCTTCCCAGCCTCTCTGGGCAGCAGCTTCTGGCACTCCATCAGGCCCCTTTTATCCCAGTTTCTTTTTATAAATCCAAGGTCAGGTTTCCTCTCCCATCTCATGTGATGTGCTGGACTGAAGCTCTGCCAGCGTGCTTGGGTCCACTCTACTGCCAGGTCCCAGCCCGTGCCACAACGCTCCTTACCAGACAGTTCCACCACCCCACACGCACAACCCTTCCTCCCGGCCGCTTCTCTCACGTTTAGCAGAGAGAAGAGGGCACAACACCAACTGCCTCAGCGATGCCTAACCTGCACCCTGAAAGCAAACTCTGCAGAAACCGAGCGTCACCCGGGCGGCGCCGGCTGCGGCACGGGGGGTGCCCGGCTTCGCCCCCACCCCTGCCCCCCGCGGGGCACACAGAGCCCCCGGGGATCACACAAGTCCCCGGCCCTCACCTCCTCCTCGCTCTCGCTGCGGAAGCACAGGCAGGCCGCCCGCTTCTTGTAGCCGTCCCCGTCGTAGGTGCGCGTCTGGTTGGACTTGAGCTTCATCATCCTCCGCTCCGAGGGGGCGGCGGGGGGACGGGGGGGACAGGCTGGAGGACAGTGAGGCCCGCGGCCTAGAGGGCGGGGACGGGCAGGGTGGCGGCGCCGCGAAGGACCCGCCGGGGCTCCCGCGAGGGGCGGGCGGGGAAGGACGGGGGACGGAACGGGGGGGAACGGCCGCCTCGCCGCGACAGTCTCTTTCTCGGTCTCGCTCTGTCTCCCGCAGGCCGGGAGCTACCCGCTACGCGCTGCCGCCTTTCGCCCGCCTCATCCCTCCCTTCACTTCCATCCGCTCCACCGCTGCTGCCAGCGCTCCGGCCACCGCCGACGACGACCGCGACGCCATCTTGGGGCACGTTACGCAAACGGCGTACAGCCGCCGGGCGGAGGAGGCGGTGGCTGCCCCCTACCGCTTCACGGCGCTCCCGCCACGCAGACGGAGCAACCCGACTTCCAGAATCGCTCCCCCCCGCGCAGACGACACGGCACCACGCCTCCGCCTCCCTGCCTTAGCTTCACCGCGAGCCCTCTGCGCCAGAGGTGCGGCGTAGGCCGCCTTGGAGAATACTGCGGCTGGTCCTGAGCCGCCGGGCGGCTGCGCGCTGGGGCGCCCTGGCAGTTACGCAAAAGGCGTCGGGATAGAGCTCGGCTCCCAGCGCCCGCCGCGCACATGGCTCGGCTTTGACAGCGGCTCTACGCAAAGCGCGCAGACGCCGGCGAGGAAGAATGTTCACCCTACGCAAGGCGGGCTGGAGGGGAAAGGGGGGGCAGCTTACGCCAACGGCGGAACGCGGCTACGGGGCTCCCATTGTACCCCGCGGGCGGGAGCGGAATAAGGCGGGAACCTTCCGGGGCACCCCAGAATGGGCACTGTATCGGGGTGCAGAGTTCTCTGCAAGTAGGTGGCTTCGGCCTGGAAGGTGCCAGCACCAAGCCACCTCACGGTGGGGCACTTGCAGGGCCCCCCAGTATTGCACACAGCCCATGCTCCCCACGGGCATTTTCAGGCCTCGGCCTCAAGGGCAGGCTTTCGCCTATTAAGCCCCAAATTGCACCCCAGGGAGGCCAACAGTAGCAGCACCCTGCTGCTAAGCGCAGGCACCTGGGATTCAGCAGCTTCGTCTGTATGAGGTTTAGCTGAATAATAACCTCCAAAGAGCAGAGGAAGATGGATCGCTAAAATACTCAAAACATCTTTTGCCTCCCTAAAGTGCCAACTCCAGAAAGAAAGAAAATAAACTCATGGCCACCATTTCCTCTGCCACAAAGCAGGGCCAAACTAGTTTCCCCCAGGCCAGTGCCATGAAGGCTGCCCCACACAGCACCCTGCTCAGGAGGCAGCAGCAGCCCAGCCCCAGCCCGTTCATCACCATCGGCATCACCGGGCCACTGGCTGCTGAGTGACACCTACCGGCAGGCGGCAGCGCACGGAACCTGGCCTGGGCCTCCATCTAGCCCCAGCTCTGCTCAGCTCCGGGCACCCCAGTTCTCTGCAGACGTTTAACCACTGGCTACAGGGCTGGGATGAAGGATGCTCATCTGCACTGGCTGTGTGCATGTAACAGAAGGCCTTGGGCTGGCACAGCTGAACCTGCTGGGTCTGCAAAACAGAGACATCCCTCAGCCCAGCTGTACTTCCCTGGGAACAACTGCAGTGCCTTCTTGGGCAGAGTAGCACAACTGCCGGCAGTGCTCCTCCTCCTCATTCTTCTGCAAGAATCACCTCTACACACTAGCCAAACCCTGCCTCAGTGACCACCAAACCTACACAGTTCCTTTTCTGCAACCTGTTCTCTAGTCACAAGTTCTGCTGCTGCTGTCACACGTGGCAAAGCTTGGAGTCAGCTCTCTGCTCCATTAACGCTGGATCAATGCACTCAGGTGAGACACAAGGATGCAGCCCAGGTGGCATTTTCACCCATTTTATTATACACAAAACATGAGCAGCAAGGCTCTACTGCGGGGGCTGACCACGGCCACGACCAAATCCTCCTCTCTGCAACAGAAAAGGAAGAGCATTAGGAGGCACCATATAAAGCAAGTGACAGCAGTAAATACACAGAAGAACCACCAAGATTATCAAGAGCTATCTGCCTTTGCTCAGCATGCCCTGCTCCAAGCACAGCCTGACTCTGATCTCTTGCAGACAAGTGACCTGGCACAGGTTCCCCAGACTAAGGACAGACCAACGCACCCCAGCAGCTCTGTGGATACCTGAAACTCTTCTACTTTTCTGAAGGACAAAATTGTGCATTTCCTCCAGCGCTCAGCCTGCTCTCAAACGTGCAGCTGGCTTCCTGTCCCAGCAGTGAGGCCATTATGCAGGAATGCAGCAGGGAGCTGCACTTAAGGATAAGCAGTCACCAGCCTCTCCTACACAACCAGAGCCAAACACCAACCCTGGCTGGCATCCCTGAGAAGCACCACCATGGAGCATGCAGCTATCACCTATCCTGCTTCTCCTAATCAAAACCTCAACAAAGGAAGTAAATTTACTCACAAACTGGAATTCAGTAGCTGCTCCAGCACCTGCCTCAGCCTTCTTGTCAGCGCCAGCTGCAGAAGAAGACCAACAAGTTATCAACCCCAGAACCCATGCCCCACATACTCATCTGCTTAGTACCAAAGCTTTACAGCCACAGACAGCAAAGTGAAAGAGCAGTTCTTGAGCCTGGGAAAGAGTTGTGGCCTCACCCCCGAGGAAATCCTACAGCCCAGTTTGACAGCATTCGCGCAGAGACTCTCCTCACGAGCACATGAACTGCTGTGTAAATGTCTACCACACCAAGAGTCTTCCCCCTTTTCCTTCTTGAAAGGGGTCAGCACTGAAGACCTCCCTCCAAGAGAGGCTGCCGCCGGAGCCAGGTGTGCCCAGGAGCCCCCAGCACTCACGTGGCACGGCGCTGCGCCGGTAGGTGTCTCTGTCGGCCTCTCCCCGTGTCAGGCGTGCCGGGCGTTCCCCTTCCAGACCTGCAACAGCAACAGGCATTGCTCAGGCTCCACTGTAGGGATGGGGATGGTCCAGAAAGGGCAACAAAGCTTCCTTGCTGTCAGGTGCAACCATCACAGCACAACCCCCAGCCAGTGGAATATTTCTTTGCACACTTTGGATCTGTCCATCCTGAAGTTCTAACAGCTTGATTCCATCTCTAAGAGAGTCACAAACTGCAAATGTCAAGGACAGAGCAGCCTCAGCTTTGCCTCAGGCTAACTGCTCCAGCTTTTGTACTAAGCCTTACCTGAGCAAATCAGCAGCACCACACAGAAGTGCCAGGAAGGGCTCCAAAATCCCAAGAGGTGAAGCAAGATCCCCAAGTTTGGATCCTGTACCACCATCCTCACACACCACTGTGACTCCCAGCCTGAGGCAGGTAACCCTCAGCCAAATGGCACAGGAACAGTTTGTGCAGCTCTCCCAGCTCACCCTGCCAAGGTGAGGGCTGAATGAGTTCACTGGCACTGCAGCGAAAGATCTGAGATGCTGCAAAGTGAAGCTGCAGAAACCCTGAGCAGATTTCAGCAGGAACTGCTAGTCCTCGGCTTGTGCTAGACAGGAGGCTGCTCCTCACTGGATAAACACAGCAGCTAACGGAATAAAAGTGAGAACATCCTAAGCTGCTCAGAGATCAAAGAAACCATCACCTTCCTACTTGCAATCCAATCCTTGCCTTTGAAGTAGATGATGCCAGTTTTGTCAGACTGAAAACAAGCTGCAGGAGCTGGAGGTGAAGTCCTGAGCACCTTGGGGATGGGACATGATACTGCTCAGAAGCAGGAGCAGACTCCTATCCCCCACCAGAAAGAGCTCTGTCACACAGGACACAGCACAAGTCTTGCTCTAAGGGCAAGGTGACATCCCGGCACATGATTCTTGGCAAACATTAGAGGCAAGGCACACAAGGCAGAAGACCTCAAGGGAGAATAAATGTTTCTTGCCCCCTGAGACCTGGCACTGCTGCTCTGTCAGTCACAGATGCAGTAACTTTCTGTCACCTTCCTCTCAGTTTCCAGAAGCTTTCATCTCCCCAAAGAATTTTACAATTCGTGTTCTGCACTGTGGTGTTTCTTCTCTAGTGCTGGACAAGGAACCAGGAAAGCCAAGCAGGAAGGATCCTGCAGAGCATTTCTAAAGACATACAAGCAAGGTCAGCATCCCTCATGTGCTGGATGGTTAGCCTGGAGCACTGCAACACTTTCAGACCTGAATGGAGTGGCACAGTGACTTCAGCACACTTGCCTCCGCTTTATTTCCACTACACACTGCTCTGTGACTGTTCATCACACAGTACAAAGTGCAGCTTCTGCCTCATAGGGGCACCCACAGCAGCTTGCCCAGGATCACCATGGCCATGCAGCTGAGGTCAGCAGCACATGTGTCTGCAGGACCCACCTCCAGCAGTTTGGGCTATCAAAACCCCACCAAGAAAAGAAACAGCACTCTAGGGAAAACATTTCGCCTGTATTTGTGGTGAATCTTTTAAAGAGGAAAGCTTTGGTAACTTGACCTGCCCAGCAGCTTAAGAGTGTCTGATATCAGAAGGTGCATGTCCACTGTGACCACAGGCACCAGAGCTCAACCTCCACACAAAGCACATCCAGCATCTGGGCTTAGCTTGGGCTTTCAGTCATCCCAACTGCTGTCTGTCTGCTTTTCCTGAATGGAAGTTTTTTCCCCACCTCTGCAATCCTAGCCAAGGGCACTTAACTCTTACACCAGAACCTCCCAGGCAGCTCCTCTAAGGATAACTTAGCCACAGACAAGGTTCTCTGTCCCTGCAGGACTCAATCCAGCCATGCATACACTGGAGAATTGCCAGGACTGCTGCATGCTCCTCCCAAAAGAAGGAACAGGTTCTGAAAAGCCTCAGCAGCTGGAGACATCCCATCTTAGCCATGCCTGGCCACCAAAAGGGACCTCACTTGAACCACAGCCTGAGGTTTCAGTGGCTCTGCTCCCAGTCACCTCTTACCACAGAAGGCCAAGTCCCACATGCGAAGCCTTTCTCCCAGGCAGCCTCACAGCTTTCTTTAGCCCTCTCCAACTTCTCCAGAGGCCAGTGGCCATCAGACTAGCACCAAACACAGAAGCAATAAAACCTGCAGGTTCCTCCTTGCCCTGTTTCTGCGTATATACCCAGACATGGCAGCTACTGACGCCAGCCTGTGCTGGAAGCTGACGTTTAGCTGACTGTCCACCACCTCTGTGCTGTCTAACACATTTAACAGGTTCCCTGCTCCCTCCAGCTGACTTCTCAGCTTCCTGCCCACCACCATTGCTTACCTTTGGGCCGTGGCCTGCCTGTCTCTGGGCGGCTGCGGCGCAGGGTCGCAGGGACGATCTCGGGGGGCAGGTGGAGGTAATCACGCAGGTACTGGATGCCCTCGTTGGTCAGGTACCAGTAGAAATGCCTCCATGCAAACTGCTCCTTCACATAGCCACGGGACTTCAGAGACTAGAGACAGAATTAAGTCACCTGGGAGATAATCCTTACCATCATCATCACACTGTTCTTCTATCACTACCCTCACCAGATGGTTTTACAGTTTGAGGGTACCTGGGGAATAAAGATCTAGGAACAGAAGAGCTGAGAGGCACAGAGCAAAGCCACAGCATCATGCCCATTCTGTGAGAAAATAAAGAGCTACGACACAGAGAGCTCCAAAACCAGAGATGTGGATCCACGACAGAATAACCTCCAACAGTCAGCAGGGGACAACAAATCAAAGAGGAAATGTCAAAAAACAAACAAACAAACAAAAAACAAAACAAAACAAACCAAAAACAAATGCCAAGGAAATGGGGAAAATAAGTGCAACAGAAAAGGCAATGTAAGGTTACCACCCTGAGAACACCTATCTGGTAATAGCTGCTGATGTTTACTCACAGGCACACAACAACCTCTCCTGCCCAGACCCTGGCTCTCACTCCCTACCTGCATGGCTTTCATGACGTGGAGGTTGGGCACATTCTTGTCCACCAGCTCAGGGTGCTTGGGCATGTGCACATCTTTCTTGGCCACCATCACTCCCTCCTTAAAAAGGAGCTCGTAGATAGCAATTCGGTTCTTCTTGGGCATCAACATCTAAGCAGGAGACAAGGGATAGATGATAAATCTCAGCATGCTGGAGGATGGAGGGGACCTCTGGAAATCACCCAGTCCAACCCTCCTGCAGTCTGCTCCAGGCCTCCAGCACCCTCACCACCTAAGGATTTTCTGCTCCTGTTCAGATGGAACTTCCTGGGTTCCAATTTTTACCCATTGCCCCTTGTCACATTGCTGAGTGCCACCGAACAGTACTGGTGCAAAACATATGCACTTTGAAGCCTGCCAGTAGTAATAAACTAATACCAGTGCTGGTTTGTAACAAAAGCTTCACACTTCTACGAGGTCACTGATTACTAAATTACAGATTCCTGTCTCTAAGGACTTTCTAAGCTATTTTTCCATAGCCAAGCTGCCAGCTGATCCTTCCCAGTCCTCCTGTGCACGAAAACTGAGCAGCCCCAACCTGTCGTCACTAAGTCTCATCATGCCACCAAAGGCTGAGAACTCTCAAACCCTCATCAGCCGTAGCCGCGGATCAGAGCCCGCGGCAAGTCGCAGACTTCAATCACGGGAGCCTCACGGCGCAAAAGGCCCCAGTGCTTCAACAGGGCTCCTGCCGCGGGTCGTCCCAGCAGCAGCCAGCCCAGATCAGGCCCCTCCAGGCCGAGACCTGGTCTCCCCCGGTAACGGAACCCTTCCCCGGCCTAGTGCCCTCTTCCCGCCAACCAGGGCCTAGATCCCCTGTCATCCTAGAATTCCCGCCACAGGGTGCCAGGCAACGTCCCCCCACCGCTGCTAAGCAGCAGCCCCACGCCGCCACACCGGGATGGCACCGATACGAGGCCGATACAGGCTCGGAGCGCAACCTCACCGTGGCGGCTGCAGCAGGCCCTGGAGCCGAAAGGAGTGCGCCTGCGCCACGCGGCCTCTTCCGGCCTCCCGAAGGACCCCTGGTGATGCAGGTGGCTGTGGCGTTGCCGGAGTGGGGCATGCGGGTGCCGTCACGGTGCCTGATGGGAGCTGTCACCCTGGGGGTTCAGCTGCGTCCCCGGAGCCGAGAGTCTCTCCGCTTTCTGCAAAAGTGCTGAGCGCTCCAGATCTCCACCGCAGATATCCCTCTACACGTTTCCACTCGTGTCACCTCCTCCATGTCCCCACTCCAGCATTGCCCTGGGCTGTCCCCAGCCATGGGACATCTGATGCCACCACCAGGGCGACGACAGTCCCCTCCCCAGCTCCCCCGGGCACAGCTTCCTCCCCACTCTAGGCAGCTGCTCTGTGCCAGGCACCAGCGGCCTTTTCAGGAGGGCCTCACTCCCCATCTTTGAGCACTGGAGCATGGGGGTTCGCTGGCGACCACTGGTGGCCGGTGCCGTGCCAGGGCACGCCGGCTGTCCCCGCAGCCCATCCAGCTGGCAGTGCTCTTGGGAGCCAGGCTGTAAAGCCCTATCTGAGGTTCTATCCCGGGCTGCTCCCCAACAGGTCACAAGGTACAAAGGAACCTTTGCTCCCTGACCGGCAAAGGTGTTTGGGGCTGGCTGGTGGCACACAAAGTCCTTTGTGTCCCCAAATGCTCACCCAGGAGATGAGGCCACCGGCAGTCCCTCTATCTGTATCCCGCCCAGTTGGGCATTTGCACCAGGGCGGGACGTGGTGTCCCCAGACAGGGTGCCATGAGGGGATCGGAGATGTGTCCCCTTACACGGGGGGGATTTGGGGACCCCCCCACCAGCTCCGGCCGGGCCACGCGGGGCTCCAGGATCACTGCCATCCGTCTCCGCTGTCGCGTTGTCACCCTGTGCGCCCACGGCGCCGTTCCCCCGGGACGGCGATTGGCTGGCTAAAAATGCCTCCCTAATCTCCGTGCTGATCTTTACCCCCTCCTCCCCATCTGCCGTGACCTTCCTGCCGATGTGCAGAGCCAGCCCCGGCGACAAGCAGCCAGCCCCGCTCCGTCTCCGCGTCCCAAAGGTAGCTCCGCGCGGCTGCCGCCGCTGCGGCGGCTGTCTGGACCCCCGGAGAGGCGGGAGGGCGGGGGTGGTGCCCGGGCTTTGTCTCGGCGAGGGTTGGTGGCATGGAGCCCTGTGCCAGCGTGGTGATGGTGGTGGTGTCCCCAGGTGGTGGTTGGCATGCGGGGGGCTCGGGGCGGTGCCGTCACGCTGAGGCCACCTCGACTCCTCTCTGGTGGCCCCTGGAAGGTGGTTTGAAATGGCTTTGCCCCCGGTGCCAGTGGTTGCTTGCTGGGAAATGAAACCTGCTCTAGCAGAGCAGCTCCCTGACCCACTTTAAGCGATTTACAACCTCTGCTGGGCTGTGCCAAGTGGGGATCGCTGTCTGCATCGGGTTCCCCCCCGGGTTTCGCGTTCACCGCTTTGTCCTGGTGTTGCAGCATCTCTGGCAGGGTGGAAGGGCAGGATGAGTGCCACAGGTCCCTGCCCAGCTGCCTGCACCTCCCAGGGGAGCTGGGGTCTGGTGTGAAGTGACAGTGAGGGGCAGGGGTCTGGGCAGGGAACTGGACAGGGCTCTGACAGGGGTATGGCTGGGATTTGGCAGGCGGCAAAGCTTCTGGGGGCTCACAAGATGTGGCACCATGGGGTTGGTGGGATGAAGTACATGTCAGTGTGCTGTGCCCATTGCACCCATAGGCTACCCAAGCGCCTGCTGCACCTGAGGGGGCTTCCAAAGGGATGGGTGCTGGCTCCACGCATTGACCATGCACCCAAGGATGCCCCATGGGTCACACTCACTTTTGCCAGGCTAGTGCCTTGCCCATCCTTCCCGGCTGTGCCCCCTCCCTCCCTGGGACGTTCGTGGCATCATCTTACCTGGTGAGGACCTCAGGCACCTGCTCCAAGCCTTGCAGTCAAAGTGGTTCAGCCTGTGCCAGCCACCCCTGCCAAGCTCCAGGGTGCTCTGGTGATGAGCTTATGGCAGAGCCCCACCAGGAGCTCCCTAATCCAGTCAGCCAGGCACCATGACAGCCGAGCAGCTGGCAGGAGCTGAGGCTCTGCAAGGAAGCTTAGGCTGAGCCCAGGGCTGATGGGGGGCTCTGCCTTGCCAGCTGCAGGCAGGGGCCCATGCTCACCCCTGCCAACCCATGTTTGCCCCTGTGTGTGACCTCTGGAGGCATAGACGGCAACAGAGCTGTGATTTTGAGGCTGTACTAGGGTGAGCAGGTGGCCTAAGGACTACTGCCTGCCTAGGAAGCTGGAAGGAGCAGCAGGGTACCTGTGGGGTACACAGGGCTGGGAGAAACTTGTACCTGCCTTGGGGGATTGTGCCAGGGCAGAGCTGGAGGCTGGAGCAGCCCTGGGGCAAGAGGTGCTGAGAGATGCAGCAGGTGAAGAGGTGATTTGGTACAGTCAGCATGGCTTCACCAAGGGCAAATCCTGCCTGACAAACCTGGTGGTCTTCTATGAACAGGTGACAACATTAATAGATGAGGGGCGAGCAACTGACGTCATTTACCTGGACCTGAGCAAAGCCTTCCACACTGTCCCACACCACATCCTGGTCTCCAAGCTGATGCAGTCTGGGTTTGGTGGGTGGACCACAAGATGGATAAAGAACTGGCTTGATGGCCGCACCCAAAGAGTGGCAGTCAATGGCTCCATGTCCCAGTGGAGGCCAGGGACAAATGGAGTCCCTCAGGGATCAGTGCTGGGACCAGTCTTGTTCAATAGCTTTGTCGGTGACATGGACAGAGGCATTGAGTGCACCCTCAGGAAGTTTGCTGATGACACCAAGCTGTGTGGTGTGGCTGACAGGCTGGAGGGAAGGGATCCATCCAGAGGGACCTGGGCAGGCTGCAGAGCTGGGCACATGACAACCTCATGAGGTTCAACAAGACCAAGTGCAGGGTCCTGCATCTGGGTCGAGGCAATCCCAAGCACAAATCCAGGCTGGGCAGGGACTGGCTGGAGAGCAGCCCTGAGGAGAGGGACTTGGGGGTGCTGGGGGATGAGAAGCTCAACATGAGCCACCAGTGAGCACTTGCAGCCCAACCAGATCTTGGGCTGCATCCAGAGAATTGTGGCCAGTAGATCGAGGGAGGTGATTCTCTCCCTCTCCTCCGCTCTGGTGAGACCCCACCTGGAGTACTGGATCCAGTTCTGGAGCCCCTATTGCAAGAGGGATGTGGACATGCTGGAAGGTGTCCAGAGAAGGGCCACAAGGATGATCAGAGGGCAGGAGCTCCTCTCCTGTGAGGACAGACTGTAAGAGTTGGGGCTGTTCAGTCTGGAGAGGAGAAGGCTCCGAGGTGACCTTATTGTGGCCTTCCAGTATCTGAAGGGGGCCTACAAGAAAGCTGGGGAGGGACTTTTTGGGATATCAGGTAGTGACGAAGGGGAATGGAACAAAGCTGGAAGTGGGGAGTTTCAGGCTGGAATCTGGTAAGGAAGAAGTTCTTCCCCATGAGAGTTGTGAGAGCCTGGAATGGGTTGTCCAGGGAGGTGGTTGAGGCCCCATCCCCGGAGGTGTTTAAGGCCAGGCTGGATGAGGCTCTGGCCAGCCTGATCCAGTGTGAGGTGTCCCTGCCCATGGCAGGGGGGTTGGAACTAGATGATCCTTGAGGTCCCTTCCAACCCTGACTGATTCTATGATTCTAGGTCCTGAGGTGTCTGGAGCTGCCTGGTGCCAACCTGGGGCTTTGCTATCGTTTGGTTGCCTCCTTTCTTCCTCTCTGGCAGAGCAGGGATTGAGGGTTCCTCCCCACAGGGCAGGGGTGGGAATGCTGCAACAAGAGAAATGCATCTCCTGGCTCATCCCACGAAGCAGGAGAGCTGCACTTGCCCACCTCATCCCACACCTCCTCTCTGCCACTCTGGTGCCTGCCTTGGAATTGGCAAAGCAAGAGCTTTGCTAACCGGATTAGAGCTTCCCCAGCAGCCCCTAGGGCTGCTGCTGCCTCCCTCAGCCCCCGCACCTCCTCCTCTGGCAAACCTCATCCCTGAGCCAAACATCTCGGGCAAGGCCATCTCTGCAGCGTGACCTGGCCAGGGGACCACACCACAGGCCCCAGACAAGGACCTGGTACCACACTGTGGCTTCTATCACTGTGGCTCGACCTCGAAACCCTGGCTGAAGCCCTGAGGCTCCTTTCTGCCTCCTAGGATTTCCTGTTCCCATTGCAGGAGCCCCGGGAAAACTGCGGAATTTGTCAGCCAGCAGCTCAGCCACTGCTTTATGGTGCTGCTCATGGCCTGGGGCCTGCATTGATCCTTGACCCTTCTGACTCACCTGTCCCACCTCTGCCCAGGGTGTGTGGCTGCCACGGGGGATGCAGCAGGGCAGGGGCTGGATTTAACCATAAAGGGATTGAGGAGGGTGAGCCCAGGTGGCTGGCAGGCATCGACTAGTGACGTGCACAGGGTCAGGGTGAAGGGAAGGCAAAGGAAGGGAAGATCCTTCTGCACCAGGGCCACGTCCTGCAGCAGCCAAAGCCTGGGTTTGCCTCTTGGTGGGACTCTCCTTGCTGGAAATCCTGTGTCCCCAACCCTGCTGGTCTCCCTGGCCTTGCTGGGAGATGTTGCTGCGGCCAGG
Organism: Indicator indicator; assembly: GCF_027791375.1. Taxonomy (NCBI): domain Eukaryota; kingdom Metazoa; phylum Chordata; class Aves; order Piciformes; family Indicatoridae; genus Indicator; species Indicator indicator. Next base: position 6,314,983 of record NC_072044.1, on the reverse strand, counting down.
ATGGAGCTGGGCACCTCCAGCACAGCTTGGCAGGAGGAGGAGACCACATCAAGTGGCTGTGCCCTGGGACAGACTTTGTCCCTGCAGAGTGACAGCTTTGCAGGTGTTTGTGCAACACCTTAAAGGCAAAGACAGGAGCCTGGAGAATCATGGAAAGCAAGATGGGAGTTGGAAGGGACCTCTGGATATCATCCAGCCCTACCCCCTGCTTCAGCAGGGCACCTACAGCAGCTTGCCCAGGATCACAGTGGCCAGGGCGGATTGGAATCTCTCCAGAGACTCCAGAACCTCTCTGGGCAACCTGCTCAAGGGCCCTGGCACCCTCAAAATCAAGAACCTCCTGGGTGCCAGTGTGCCCATTGCCCCCTGTCCTGTCACTGTGCACTGCTTAGAACAGTCTGGCCCCCTACAGGTCCTTTAGCATTGCTCAGATCCCCTCTGGGGCTGCTCTTCCCCAGGCTCAACAGCCCCAAGACTCTCAGCTTTTGCTCCTCACAGAGACTCTCCAGGCTGCTAATGTGGGGAGAAGTGGAGGGTGCATCCAGCAAGCAGCATTCCAGAGGGGCCAAGACAGCATCCAGCTGCCCTCAACATGGCACAGGATGGGAGGAAGGAAGCAGCAAGGCTCCAGCACCACCATTGCTGTGACCATGGGCAATACACATGGGCTGCTCCTGGGGCAGCTGCTGCACCAGCTCCATGCAGCTTCCCAGGAAAAATGGAGCCTTTATGTCCCATCCCCAGCCCCTTCCCCGGAAGGGCTCAGAGGATGCCCCCAGAGCAGACAAGAAGGGGATTGTTTTGGTGGGAGCAGGGTTTCTGGCAGCACCTGCCCCATGCCTGGATGCTCCACAATGGCTGCCTTTCTGCATAATAGATGCAGAGAAGCCAATTATCCTCTGCTGCTAATTAAAGATGCAGAATAGCCCTGCCCCTGCATTCTCCCATCAAGTCCCAAAGGGCTCTGGGGGCCAGAGCACATCCGGGGTGAGGGTACAGCCTGGGCTTAGGGCAAGCATGGGGGCACTGACACCATCCAGCCCCACAAACCCCAGCTCATGCTGCTCTCTGTCCCAGCACTGAGTGTGAAGGAGCAGTGGGAGGCCAAGGATGGGCTTGCTATGAGGGGGATGCCAGGACCCTTCTTTGCCTCCATCCCCACACAGCCTTTCCTGGAGCACCCTTGGGCTGGGGGCTGTCCCAGCCCAGCCAGCTTAGCAGACAGCACCATTGCTGGGGGTTCTGCTGGGATTTAGGGAATACATTTTGCTTTCCTTGCTTGGGAGGCAGAGAGGAGCAGAGCCACACTTGGCCATGCCCCCCTGGTTCATGCACAGGCTGCTGCTCATGCCAGGGTGATGGGCAGAGGGACTGATAGCTTCTGGCTGTTCTCTCTCTTGCTGCTCAGGCAGCCCTGAGAACGTGGTCTGGGCTAATTTCCTTGGCTTTTCAGTTTGCCCTGGCGCTCCAAGAGCCATAATTTCAGAGGGAAAAGTGAACTGATAAATCAGGGCTAATGTCCTGCCAATAGTGGCTGCTGCTTCCCACAAGGAAACTCATTTTACAGGAGGGGAAATAACTTACCATGGGAAATAACAAGCAGTGGGGTAGTGAGAGCCAGGGAAAAGTTTATCATGGCTGAGTTTGTGGTGAAGGAGCTGGCTGCTGTTGCAGGAACATCCTGCTGTGGCGGCTCCTGCCTGCTACCAGCATTGAGCAGCCTGGGGATGGAGACCTGCGATGTCCTACCTGCGGGGACCGCATCTGCCACAAAGCTGGTGGCAGTGGGCTGTTAGCACTGGGACATTCTCACCTCGAGTCATTGAGGTCCTCCCTTATCACCCTCTTGGGGAGCATTTGTCACCCAATGCTTAATGCCAAGAATGTTTGTCCCTCTGCAGCCCAATCTGGCAGTGACACCTGGCAGCAACTCTGTGCTAGGAATGCACTGACCATGCACTGAGCATGCCAGCTCATGGCATGCAAGGATGATGCCCTCTGGTTCATCACCCTGAAATCACAGAATCACAGAAAGGCTTGGGGGACCTTAAAGATATTCAGTTCCAACCCCCTGCCATGGGCAGGGACACCTCTCACTACCCCAGGCTGCTCAAAGCCTCATCCAGCCTGGCCTTAAGCACTTCCAGGCTTGGAGCCTTCGCAAATTCTCTGGGCAGGCTGTTCCAGTGTCTCACCACCCTCACTGTGAAGACTTCCTCCTGATGTCCAATCCAAATCTACCCTGCTCCAGTTTCAAGCCCTTGCCCCTCGTCCTGTAGTACCATCAGGCAGGGAACCACAGTCCATGCCCACTCCCGCGTCGGATTCACTTGGATCCCACACACTGCTGCCAGCTGCAGCCGAGCATGAAATATTTCGGGGTCTCTCTGTCTGAGGCAGAAAGCTAAGCTTGCCTGGCACCAGGCTGGAGGGAGCCGGAAGGCAGGCGGCACGGAGCGCCCCGCCGAGCTTCATTAAGCAATCGAAGGCGCTCGTTAGGGGAAAGCTGAGCCGGTGTCGGAGGCCTGCGGAGCCTCCCGGGACTGGGTCACATTCTCAGGGCAACCCGATCCCGGCGGCGGCGCCCGGCAGCCTCATTACTGCAGCCTCTGCGGGCGGCTTCGGTTACCGGGCTGGAAGCGCCGCGGCTCCCACTGGCTTTTAATTCCCCTGGCATTACCCGCGGGATGGGGGAAAGGCAGGCGGGGTGCGTTAGGGCAGCTGAGACGGGAGGAGCCTGCTGCCAACCCCAGCCACATCCTCCTGTCCCTCCGACAGCCTTGGCCAGGGCGCAGGAGAGCTCTAGCACTCTGCTCCCGCTGCGACCCTGTGATAAGCCCTGGTGACCCCCGGCACAAGCCTCAGGAGAAGGCAGATGGCAGTGGGGAGGGAGCTGCACAGCTCCCTGACCTCAGAGAAGCCTTACAGGGCGGTGCATGCCCTACCAGGCCCCTCCCCAGCCCCACTTTCCCCAGCCCAGCCGTGCCGGGTGGCAAGGACTGTTTGTGCTTCTCCTGCCAGCCTGTTGCTAGCCGGCACATTTGGCAAGGAGGCGGCACCGGCTGCCTCTCCGAGGGCGTTCCGGGGGGATTGTTGTTGAAAAAGCTGCACCTCAGCCCCAAAATCCTCCCTGCAGCCTCTTGCCAGGGCCCATCGCTCTGTGCAGGAGGGGCAAGGGCCCAAAGAGCAGCAGGAGGAGCATTCCCAGGGGTATCCTCATTCTGCTCTCCCTAAAGCTTCCCAGCACTGCAGCCCAAGGGATAAGGAATTAATTTGTGTTCCTAAAGGAGTGCCACAGGCAGTGTCACTGGGGCCAGACCCCCAGCAAGCACCCGGCCACAGCCTCCTGGCACCCCACTGCCTCCCCCAGCCCTTTGCCCTGGCTCACAGCACCCCATGAAGTGGAGTAGCCTGGCTGATGAGTGCTGAGCACCCACCTGGCACCAGGGGGAAGATGCCTGGGGACCATGTCCTGGGTGGGAGTCTCAGGATGGGCACGGTAGATGCTGTGAGGTAGGGGCTGTGATGGGGGCTGCAAGGGGAACCCCGGAGCAAGCACACGCTCGAGGGCAGCAGGCCAAGAAGGGAGGGTCTTTGTCGGTAGGGGAGGTGATGTCCATCCTCCTTTCCCCCCCGGAATGATTTTGGCAACCTTTGCAGGCAGCGGCTCCATCCCCGGTTGCCATGGCAACGGGCAGGCTGAAGGCAGGGCGCGTCCCCGCGGCCGTGCGCGCTCCCGCTGCTGCACGGCTGGTGCGGAAAGCACAGCGCAGCGCAGTCTGCCCGTCCCGCCGTGCCCGGCGGTGTCTCCCCCCGGCCCGGGCCCCCGGCCCCCGCCGCCGGCCCAGGTAAGCGACAGCCCCTTGCCGGGGGCTTTTCTGGGGACAGCCCGGGAGGGGACAGCCGAGAGCCGGGACCCTACCGTGGGGATGAGGCTGCGTGGGTGCCGGTGGGGATGGGGGTGCGGGTGGGAATGAGGGTATCTGGGTGCCCAGTGGGGATGGGGAGAGGGAATGGGGGGGGGGGGTGCTGTGGAAGGAGAGGGCACTATGATGTGCGTTTGCACCCCCCCCGGCAGGACATGGTATCCCCTGATCCCTTCTGCAGTCCAGGGAGCCTGGAGAGGACATGACCTTCACCCCTTCTATGTTTCTGAGAGGGTGTTTGGGCAAGGGACATCCCCTCTGCAATGCTGCCGCGCTCCCGGGTTTGTGCCTCAGTTTCCCCAGCTGCAAATGATGAGGGGAACTTGTGCTGTCTGTGTCACTGCTGTCCCCCTACCCAAACGAGGACACCACTCCATTATTAAACCCCCCTCACCCCTCCTTTTGCTGTTGTCTTCCCAGTTTCCCCACTCCCTCCCATCCCCCTGCTTTCCTGCCCTCTCCCTGAGCCTGCTCCAGCTCATGGTCTCCTCCCCGAAGCACTGCTTTCCTCCCCCCCCCATCACCCTGCTCCTGGCAGCCCCATTCACCTCCTATCACCACTATACCACCAAGACAGAGGGGGGCATGACCTCCCCCACTCCGTGCCAGTGCGTGATGCTCTGCTTCCCCCTCCTTGATGTGGAAGCGAGGGGCTGGCACCGAGGGGCTGGCACCACTGTAATCCTCCGGCACTGCTTCTTGCTGCTTCTGGGTTTAACTGAAAGCTCACATTTGGGTTTCTGCCTAAAACCTGACTCCTGGGACCCTCAAAATCCCTGGGACACAAAAATCCTTGCTTCAGGGTCTGAGTGTCCTTGTTTACAGCACAGAGCTAAGGCTGTGAAAAGCTACAAAGCTGGGAGGCTGGAGCTGAAAGCCTCAAGGCTGAGGGTCAGCCTCATCTCTTCCCCAGGCCTGGGCACAGGCAGGGGCTTGATGATCCTGCTCCTCTCTGTGGTGCCCATCCACACTGCCAGCACATCCACTGCCCCTCAGGGGGCCATGAGCTGCCCGGAGAGGAGCCCTTGCCTTGTCTGCAAGTGCCAAGCCTCTTTCCAGACATCTTTGCCCAAGGCTGGTAAAATCCCAGGAAGATTTGGCTGTGCCCAGGGTAACTTTGGGGAGCACAGGAGGAAGGTGAAGGTGTCCCCAGCAGGCACACAAAGTGCAGAGCCTTTGGCTGCCAGGGCTTGGAGCAAACCTGGCTTCTGCAGCAAACCAGCAAACCTGGCTTCTGTAGCAAACCAGGCTACTGCAACATGGCAGCACCTGCCCCCTGGCCTGGCCAGCCGAATGGGCATCTGCCCATCAAGATGCAGGACATGGGGCTCCCAGTGACATTCCTGGATCATGGAACCTCCTTTGCAAATGGTTTTGGGAAATGGTTTTGCAAACCTCCCTCTGGCACAGTCCAAATGGACCCCCCCCCCAGTCCCCAGAGCCCTCCCTGGGCCAATGCAGATGACCCTGACTGAAGCAAGGTGGCTGCTGCAGGCACATCCCACACAGCATCCTTTGGAAAAGTGCCTCCCAGAAGTTTTCCACCATTACTTAGGTGCCACCTCCACGGACTTGCGCCCTCAGAGCGACCTCAGGCACTGCTTGAGATGCCTTTGCCAGGTCTAAACCAGCCCCATGGCACTGCCCTGGCCTAAATGCCAGAGAAGCCCCCGCTGCCAGGGGACTCCCATCCCCTCCCTTCTGCCCACGGTTCTGGCTGCAGTTCTGCTGCTTGCTGAGCTCCAGCCCCATTCAGCTTGCAGCCAATGGATGTTGTCAGGGAATACAGGATGAGGCCCTGCCATGAGCTGTTTGCAGCACAGAGCTGCTTCACCTCCCACCTGGCCTTGGGCTCAGTTTGATGATGAGGGGGGGAGAGGGCGTGATCGCACCCTTGTGAGCCCTCAGCCCAGGGCTCAGCTCTGCCCCTGCTTCCTCGCCCAGCACCTGGTGCAGAGCTGCTGGCATGAATCAGCAGCACCTACTTAACCATTTCCTCGCAGGGGCCACAATGGCTCAGCCATGCCACACTGAACCCCTCTGTGCCTGCTTTGCTCCACCCTCACCAGCCTCAAGCTGGTTCTCCTGCCCCACAGGCTGCAGGGATCAGCCTGGTGCTGGTGCAGAACCCGCAGCTCCCAGCCAGGTCAACACTGAGCAGCAAATCATGTGGCATCTTCTGCAGCTGCAAAGCCTCTTGCAAAGCACATCAGTGCCACCAGCTTTGCCCAGGGACCTGCCATCATCCTGAAGGCATGTCACCCCCCCTCCTCCCCCCCATACCTGGCCATAGTGGGAGCAGCATGTGGGCATTAGTACCATGGTGGATGTGGCACTGAGGTTGGGTACTGCCAGCAGCTGATGCGTCCTCAGAGATGCTGTGGGTGCTGCTGCTGCCAGGCTCTCCTAGGCTTCCTTGGCCGTTTAGAGCCCATTTGTCTTTGCCACAAATGGTTTTCATGGGTGACAGCAGTGGTGTATCATGGTGGCATTTGGTGCTGCCACCCAAGGGAGGGCAAATGTCCTTCCCCATGGGTAAAACCCCAACCCCAGCCTGACTCCCTCCTCCTGAACTTCCTTGGCCTCCTGTGCTTACAGAAGGAAGCAGAAAGCAGCAGCTCTTTCACACAACTCCTGGAGGGTGTGATGTGAGAGGCCAGGTCACTCCCAGTGCTTAACTGCAATGGAACCAGTTCAGCCCACTGGGTCCTTTCCCGCTGCTGAGCTCCAGCTTTGCTGCCAGGAGCTGTGAGGTGGCAGTGTGCAGCACGGCACTGTGCCACCATCACCCAGCTCATGTGCTCCAAAGAAGCCAGGGACCCTGTGCTCCCTGCTGAAGTGGCACTGGCCAGGCTGGGCTATGGCTCTGTATTGGGATCCAGCAGCTCCAGGTCAGGACGCTTCATCTTCATGTTGGGGTCCTGTGGCTCCATGTTGGGATGCTGCAGCTGCAGAAAGGCTTTGCACCAGGGCAGCACTGTGTGTTGCATCGAGTTGTGCCCAGAGTTGGTGCTGGGGACCTCTCCCCTTGTTCTGATTCCTACAGGGACAGGATTGGGACAGGGACAGGGACAGGACAGGCTTGCTCTGTGCTCCTCCTTGTGGTGCATCCTCTACCATCCTGCCTTGGCAAAGGGCTCTTTGCAGCAGGAGAACCCACAGTAGGAGAACCCACAGCAGGAGGCACTGCAGCCCCTCTGGCCCCTGGTCCCCAGATGATGTGCAGGCAGGATGGGGACACACAGGCAGCTGCCGGTATCTCATCCCCATCGCCTGCTTTTTGGCTGCAGCAAAGGTACTGGGGCCAGGACAAGCAGAAAACCTGGAGGGAGAGTAACCTCTGCCCAGACACAGCCTCTCCCCAGGGCTGAGGCTGGTGTCTGGCACCTCACTGGGCATCCCAGGACCCAGGATGGGGCACACCTAGAGGCTGAAGCACCAGTGGTTGGACATGTAAGGGAGATGTGACATTAAAGGCAAAGAGAGTGGAGAGAGCCAAGGGCCTGGCTGGCATCCACAGGGCACCTGGCTTGTCCTTCTCACCCTTCCTGGGCACTGGGGAGCTGCAGGAAAGAGCATCCAGTGGATGCCAGAGTAGTGCTGACCCAAAGCTCTGCAACCCATCTGCCAGGGGCAGGGGACAGCACATCCAGGCTGTCACTGCCTGACTGGGGCCAGGGCACTGCCAGTGAGGGCTGTGGCAGCCCCCCATGCCCGCAGTGTCAGCAGCTCTAGTCCTCTGCATTGCAGCAGCCTCCTGCCTGTGCAGGGTCGGTGGCCGCATCCCCAGCCCCCATGGAGGGCAGAGACCCTCCTGCAGTGCTGGGGGCAGTGGGAGCTGCCCGGTGGGTGAGATGAGCTGTGGCTGATGGGCACAGGGATGCAGGGGAGCAGCTGCTGCGGGAGCACCCCAAGGGCACACGGGGACAGGGGCTGGGACAAACTTTATTGTGATGCCAACCACTCTGTGACTCCTCTCCAGCAGCGTCGTGGAAATGTGGGGCTGGGAGAGGGGGAGTGAAGCTGAGCCCCCTCAGCCGAGGGTGCTCTAGTAGCAGCACGTGGCTGGGGCTGGCAGTTCGCCACGCCGCGGCTCGGCCGCCGGCACTGCGGGCGCTGGGCATCACCGCCAGTCTCCTTGATGCGAGGCGATGGATTGGCTGTGCCAGAGGGGCCAAGGCGGCAGGCGCGGGGGCTGGCATGAGCTGCACAGACTGCCGGGGCAGCCCGGCACGGCAGGGGGCACGGGCGTGGGTGGGCGAGGGGGTGCGTGGCAGAAGAGCAAGTGGCAAGGTGGCAGCGTTGGCTGGGAGGTGATGCAGAGCCAAAAACAATCCCCGAGCTTCAGGTGCCCATGGGGCCCCCAGCCACGGGTGTGCTCCTTCCCCGGGGTCCCTGTCACGCTCTTGGGCAGAGCTGGTGCTGGCACCATGATGGCACAGCCTGCACCAAAGCGAAGAGCCAGAGACTGAAGGCATAGGCAAAGAGCCTGGCACTGAGCTGTGCCCAGGGCTTGTGGGAGGGACGGTCACACAGTGCACCCCACAGCACCCCACGGGTCCCTTAGGTGTTGTGCCGCTGGGTGTTCTGCTGCCGCCGTGGGCGCACTGGGGCAGCCCGTGCGTGTCGGGGCCGGGCACTGGCACGGGTGGGGAGGGCGTTTGTCGTGTCGTGAGTGCCAGGCAGGCGCGGGCGCTGCGTGCTGCCGGCTGTGGGGGGACGGTGCTGGCAGCGCCGCGGTGCCATCCATCTGCGTCTGGGCGAGGGACAGTCATGCATTTATTTTTACCCGGCTGGGGCGGGCGGCAGGCTCGGTGCCTCCCTGGTTATATCACGAAATCCCTGCCAGGCGCTGTTAGTTCCGGCACAGCAAGCCCTGTGCCACGCTCCTATAACCGTTTCAGCCCCCTCAGCCTCCTGGGGTCGTGCTCTGCCCCAGCCCTTGGGCTCCTTGGGCTCCTTGGGGCCAGCTGTGTGCACAGCTGGAAAGTGCAGGCACCTGCCAACTGTTCCCTGTGGGTGGGCACTTGGGCACTCATCGTGTCCCAGTCCTGCCCTCTCACCCCATTACCTTCTCCCCAGCACAGGATGGGATGCAGGCAGCCAGGTCTCCTCCTGCCCACCACATCTCTGCAAGTGAAGTGGAGAGACACAGGGACTGTCGCCCCATCCTGCTCCCACAGTGCTTCTAGGGACATGGCAGGAAGAAGCTGGGGGGTTCCTGGCTGCTGTATCCCCATCCCAGTGGCAGATGCCATGTGGGACAGGCCCAGCACTTTGCTGTGGCAGCACTGCCTGTATCTGGGTCAGGATGGGGATGATGAGGATGCTCATGGCCGCTACTGTCCCCCCTCTGCATCCCCATCCGATGCCACCCCCAGCCCCATCCTTGGCTGTCAGCGATGTGGCAAAGGGTTAAGCCATGCAGCAGGGCCACGTGAGGCTCTGGGGATGCCGTTTTGCTGGAAACCAGAATGGATTAGGCTGGAAAATCGGGACCAGAATTTCTTCAGGCAGTGCATCTCCCAGCCCTGGCCCTGCCACGGCCTCTTGCCCACACCGCAGCTCCACAGGGCCCCCTGAGCCAGGCCCCCGTCGGTGAGTTCCCCACTGTGCTGCTCCCCTGATTCTCCTTCCCAGCACAATCAGCTCTGGGGGGTTGGATGGCACCAAGCCTGTGCCTGTGCCTATGGTGGTCTCTAAATGGGTCTGTGGGCACCATCCTCATGCCCAGTGCCTGCAGCCAGATGCTCATCCCATGGTGCTGCATGCGGGAAGGCTGGGGGTCTCCTGCTCACAGCCCTCCCAACGCCTGCCCCTGCTCTCCCCTCAGTGCATGAGGCTGGTGTCTGCCCCAGAGCCACCCAGTGCCCACACTGACGCCCAAGGCAGCACCAGGAGCCATGTCAGGTTCCTACGACGAGTCGGCAGTGGCCATGGAGGAAACCACCGACAGCTTCTGGGAGGTGAGTCTTGGCAACCCTCTCCTGCTGCAGGGCCCCCACCATTGTCACTGCATCCCAGGATGTCCCCTGGGCTGGGGGGGGAACCTGCCCTGCCCTCCCACAGTGGCTCAGATGTCCCAGCCAGCTCTGCTGGAGGTCTCAACCTCAGCTGTACCCAAAGGGTGCAGAGAGATGGAGGGGACCAAGAAGAGTTTGGCCTCAAGTTGCAGCAGGGCAGGTTTAGGTTGGATGTTAGAAGAAATTTCTTCATTGAAAGGGTTCTCAGACCCTGGCACAGGCTGCCCAGGGAGGTGGCTGAATCCCCATCCCTGGAGGTGTTTCAAAGCTGCAGAGATGTGGTGCTGAGGGACATGGTTTAGCCCCAGCCTGGGTAGAGTTAGAGAATATTTGGATTGGAGAACCTGCAAGGGTTTTTAGATGCTCTGCAAGGGCTTTGCCAACCAAAACAGTACCACGATTCTCTGAGTTGGGTCTAAGCAGCCCCAAAGCCAAAGCTCCATCCTTGCATGGCCAAGGAACTTGGGGCTCCCTGCATCCCACCCTAGGCTGGCAGAGGCTGAGCTGGGCAGCACTGTTCTGAGCAGCACTGAGCTGGGGAGCGCTGAGCTGGGCAGCACCAAGCTGAGTGGCACTGAGCTGGGCAGCACCGAGCTGGGGAGTGCTGAACTGGGCAGCACCAAGCTGAGTGGCACTGAGCTGGGCAGCACCAAGCTGGGCAGCACTGATCTCAGCAGCCCTGATCTGAGCAGCGCTGTGCCACTGCCAGGTGGGGAACTACAAGCGCACGGTGAAGCGGATCGACGACGGGCACCGGCTGTGCAACGACCTGATGAGCTGCGTGCATGAGCGCGCCAAGATCGAGAAGGCCTACGCCCAGCAGCTCACCGACTGGTCCAAACGGTGGAGGCAGCTCATCGAGAAAGGTGCCCTGGCTGCCCCTCCCCAGGGTGCATGGTCCCTCTGGTACTCCTGCACCAGCACCATCTCAGCTGGCAGGGGCTGTGGGGTGATGCTGGGCTGTGCCCTGTGCCCCAGGACCCCAGTATGGCAGCCTGGAGAAGGCCTGGAGTGCCATCATGACGGAGGCGGACAAGGTGAGCGAGCTGCACCAGGAGGTGAAGAACAGCCTGCTGAACGATGACTTCGAGAAGGTCAAGAACTGGCAGAAGGATGCCTACCACAAGCAGATCATGGGAGGCTTCAAGGAGGCCAAGGAGGCTGATGATGGCTTCCGGAAAGCCCAGAAGCCATGGGCCAAGAAGCTGAAGGAGGTGAGAGGAGAAGCACACCCAAGTGTCTCCCAGCTCTGGCTCTGGCTGCCCTGACCAGGCTGGGTGAGCTGGGTGGCAACTCCCTGCGGGCAGAGGTGGGCAGGGGGCTGTGGCTGTCGCTCTCATTCCCTTCCCTCTCCCCACAGCTGGAGACAGCCAAGAAAGCTTACCACCTGGCCTGCAAGGAGGAGAAGCTGGCCATGACCCGGGAAGCCAACAGCAAGGCAGACCAGTCCAACACCCCCGAGCAGCAGAAGAAGCTTCAGGACAAGGTGGAAAAGTGCAAGCAAGACGTGCAAAAGGTGTGAGCCACTGCCCTGCTCTGGGCACAGATGGCATTGGCAGGGAAAACCCACAGCAGTGGCCCCTCTTCCCCCTGTTCATTCCCACCTTCCCATCCCCAGGCTCTTGAGGAAGGGTGAGGACTTGTGGGCAGTGCTCAGGCAGTGTGAGCAGGGCAAGGATTTACCTCTTTTACTGGGGCAAAGTCTCTCCAGCAGTCAGACTGATTTTACCCACAGAGGCTCATGGATCAGTCTGGGCTCCCAGCAGGGTGCCCAACAAACCAGACCCACTGAGGGGTAACCAGAGTGCCCTGCTACACCTTTTGCAGACTCAGGAGAAGTACGAGAAGGTGCTGGACGAGCTGAACAAGTGCACTCCACAGTACATCGAGAGCATGGAGCAGGTCTTTGAGCAGTGCCAGCAGTTTGAGGAGAAGAGGCTCAACTTCCTCAAGGAAGTGCTGCTGGACATCAAGAGGCACCTGAACCTGGCAGAGAGCAGCAGGTAGGTGCCTCCTGTGCTGGCTGGGCAGAAAGTGGCCATGCGAGGTCTGCCTGGAAAGCAAACCAGGCCCTGGAGGAACAGAGTGCTTCCATCAGCCCCTACCACACAAAGGGGAGGAGGTTCTGTCCACCACAACTGTCCCCCAGAAGTACCAGGGTGGAAGAAGAGCTGTGAGGGATTCTGGCAGCCCCCAGAGGCTTGTAGTGGGCGACATAACCTGGGCACGTCCCCATCCCACCCTGCCAGGATCCACCTCCGTCTACAGCAGCCCACCCCCGGTCTCTCTCTGCAGCTATGCCAGCGTGTACCGGGAGCTGGAGCAGACCATCCGCCTGTCGGATGCGCAGGAGGACCTGCGGTGGTTCCGCAGCACCAGTGGCCCCGGGATGCCCATGAACTGGCCCCAGTTCGAGGTGAGGCTGGCACCCTGGGGGTGCAGCTGGCAGCTCCAGGGGGCAGCCGGGAGCTCAAGGTGTGGCTGCTCTGTGCCCACAGGAGTGGAACCCCGACTTGACGCACACGATAACGCGGAAGGAGAAGCAGAAGAAGGGTGAGGGAGTGCCCCTGGCCAACACCAGTGCCAGCGAGCCGGGGGCGGCAGCAGGCGAGCGCGGGAGGTGAGGGCTGCGGGCAAAGCACATGGCACGAGAAAGGCACAGCCTTTGCCAGCACTGTGGTGACACCTAAGGGGCTGTGGGATGTCCCTGGGGACAGCCACTGCTCTTCCCTACCCTCCCTCCGTGTCTTGCTGGCCTGCTGTTACTGGGGGGTTCTGCTCCCTGCAGTCCCCACTCCCCTGGAACCTTGGGGAAGCCTCAGCACCCTGCCAGACACTGGTGGCACAGGGTCGCCATGCCCCCATCCACTCTGATGTCCTCTCTCCCTTCTGCTGCCCGACCCCAGCGTGAGCAGCCACGACCGTGGGCAGACCTACAGCGCCGAGTGGTCTGATGATGAGGGCAGCAACTCCTTCAATACCTCCGAGGCCAACGGCGGCACCAACCCCTTTGAGGAGGAGTCCAAGGGTGTGCGGGTGCGGGCACTGTACGACTATGATGGGCAGGAGCAGGATGAGCTCAGCTTCAAAGCAGGTACAGACCACCCGTGGTGCCAGAGCAGCCAGGGCTTCGCTTCTGGCGTGCAGTTCCTCCATGTTTGGGGGTGAAAGCCCTCAAATAACTGCTGGGTTTTCTCAGCCCTTCAAAGAGTTGAACTGGCAGAGGGCTGAAGGTGTAAGCTGAGCCCAAACCCAGGTGGGGCCAGAGAGGTGGTGGGGCCAGGCATGTGAGCCACCCATTGCCTTTCTACTCTACAAACCAGCGTGCTCAGGATCAGTCCTAGAAACCCCCAACACCTCCATCCAGGGGAGAAAGAGGCTGCTAGGAGCTGCTCCAACAGCTTCCATGAGCTGTCCCCTTTCCACCTTCCTCTGCAGGGGACGAACTAACCAAGCTGGGAGAAGAGGACGAGCAAGGATGGTGCAAAGGGCGCTTGGACAACGGGCAGCTGGGGCTCTACCCTGCCAACTACGTGGAGGCAATCTAAGTCTTGTGGTGTGCTCCTCATCACCGTCAGCAGATCAATCCACCCTCTGTTGTCTCCATCTCTCCACCAGCCAAGCAGCCATGTTGCCGTCTGGCCCTCACTCCTCACACGTAGAGATTCTGAAAGATTTTCCGACCAAGCTTTTATTTTTTTAAGAGTTGTCTCTGGAGAGTATTTTGCATAGCAGCTTCCTGCTGAGGTGCTCGGCGCCAGGGATGCCCTTGGCTGGTAGCTGATTTGTGTTCCAATACCTCAAGATCTTAAAGCCCAACCAGTGAGAGCTCCTGATTGGTTGGTTTTTAAAGATACTGACATCATGAGCCGCCTTCTGATTGGCTGGAACTGTTCCAAATGGCACAGCACTGAAGCTCCTGGGACCAATCAAATTCATCCCCCAAAGCCAAGAGCGAATGGAGCTTTACTCCATCTTTTGGCGTTTCCATCTTCTCCTCTCCAGATCATCCTCCCTCCCCAAAGGAAGAGGACAAAGGTCCCCTTTAGCCCTGCATCCCCCTGGCCCCAGCTGTAGGCAGGTGCCTGCCCAGGGGAGGTGGAACCAGCCCTGCCCTGGAGCTTGGTGGCATCTCAGCTTCCTCCTCCTCCTTGTGGCTGGGGTGCCGAAGTGTCTGGAGCAAGAGGAGGCTCTCAAGCTGATTCCCAGCATGTGCTGCAGGGAGCAGCATCCCTCTTGGCAGGCCACTTACCCAGCACACAAGTTCTGGGGTGAGATGGCCCTAAAATGCTGCTGGGAGAAGGATCCAGCACAGCCTGATGCTGCTGGAAGCACCTTCATGCCCAGCCTGGTATAGTGGGAACCAGCTTGGATGCTGCCTGGGATGGTCCCCATCTAAATCCCAACTTCCTGAGCAGAGGCAGGAACAGCATAGGGATGGGGATAAGCAATGCCCAGCCTTGTGTGGTGCCAGCAGGAGCTGCAGCCAGCTGGGGAACAAGGAAGGCTCAGTATGGGCAGCAAAGCAGCTGCTTGGTGAAGATGGCAAAGAAGACACCAAAACAGGAGAATGGCCACAGGCTTTGCCCTCTGCTTGTCCCCAAGGGGCTCTACTCCTCCTGCGCTTGAGCTTTGCAACTGGACATGGCATGGATGGGATCCTCTCAGCACCCAGCATGGTCACCCCAACCCCTCTGCCCCTGGCATGTTTGCCAGCCTGAGCTCTTCCTTCCAGACCATCTCTCCTTATTTCCCATCCCATCCCACTCAGCACCGATGCCATCAGCCCTCTGCACGCTCCTCTCTTCCCCTCCCCTCTCACTGCTTCATGAATTTTTTGGCCCCAGGTATCAAATGTTCTCATGGAGGCAGGAGATGCACCATATGCTGGAGGGGGCATGGTGGGCACGAACCACCCAGCCCTGCATCTCCTGCCAGGTATGCAAAAACAGGGGAAAAAAATAAAAAAGAAAAACAAACAAACAAACAACAACGAATCCAACAAAGCAAAACCCACAAAGAGTTCGACACGACCCAATCAAGCACCTGTCAGCAACGCCCCCGGTTTTGTCCAGTGGTGGTGTACCCTCAGAGGTCTCTCTATAATCTCTTTCGTGATTGTATGACCGTGGATACAACAACAACAAGCAGCAAGAGAAAATAATTGAGCTCTGTAAGCCTCCTCCAGCTCTGGCTCCTCCTTTGCCTCCGCGCCGGGCTCCTCCTTCCTCCCCCCCGCCCCGCCCTTCCCCCCGCAGGGGGCTCTTGGGGTTTCGGAAACCCCCACCACACCCTGGGCAGCTACAGGCGCAGCTGCGGCGACCCCACGTGGGGCACCCCCACCATGAGGCTCTAGGGTGCAGTGGGATGGGGGCTGAGATGCTTTGGGGGGGCCTGAGGGACAAGGGGGCTGTGGGAAAGGCTGCCCTGGGGACAGTGTCAGTGGATGCATCCTCCCAAGATGGCAGCAGCTTTCCTCACCCTTTAACCCCTTCCATCCCTGCGGGGACACACAGCCACCCGTCCTCAACCACCCCACAAAGAGACCTGCAGGAGGGACACAGCATCTGAGCAACAGAGCATTCCCAGTGCAGGAGCAGCAGTTGCACACAGGAAATCACAAAAATACACCTTGCTGGGGTTTCTTTCACCCATTTCTTTGTTTCCCCATTTTCCAGAGGCCAATGCAGTTTTCCTCTTTCCCTTGCTCCTCTCCTCCCTCTTTCCTCTCTCCACCTCTCAGCAGACATTTGCAGGGCTGGCAGGAGCATGTCCACTCCTGTGCTGTGTAACAGAGAGAAGCAGAACCAGCAGGAAAAGGCAGGAGCCCTCAATGGCAGCTGGTTTAAGCTAAAAACAGAAGCCCAAGAGCCAGGTGGCTTTTTCCTTTTGAACTTCTCACCCAGCATCTCACAGGCACCTGGACCACACATCTGTCCTCAGCGTCTGAACCTTAACAACAGCTTGCCACCAGCCAAAACAATAAAGCAAATAGATTAAAAAAACCCAATTCTAATACAAAAGGTAAAGGCCAGCAGGTGACTCCCTCAGGCTCTGCTTCACTGTGCAGGTCAAGCAGTCCCCAGCTCTCTGTCCCAGCTTGGGCTCAGGGGGTTGCATTCCAGTCACTATCCAGAAGGAAGCAGCAAAGCTGCAGCTCCCTGTTCTCAAACTCTGGCATCAGGCAGTCCAAATAAAATCCACATCTAGGGAAGAGGCCTGTGTCAGGAACAAGGCCCTGGGGGCTTCAGGGGGCTCTGTGTGTTCCCATGCCCAAGGAAGGGGACCCAGCTCAGGGAACCCCCACGCCTGCAGGGATGCCCCGGTGTGCACAGCCCCATGTCCGTCATTTCCACCTGCTCCCTTTGCAAAATGGCCATTTGCAGCCCCAAATCCCAGTGGAGGGGAGAAGCTGAGAGTGTCCTGGAGAGGGAAGTGAAAGTGCCAGTCCCAAGGAGATGTCCATTGTCCCCAGAGCACAGTTACTCTGCACCCAGCTCCCATGGCAGGCAGCATCCCGGGTGCTGTGGTGCCACTGGTGCCAGGCTGCTCTGGGTCGGGTCAGCATGGGCCCAGCTAAGGGTGTCCTTGTCCCTATGGGTGCCATTGTGCCCTCTGGTGCCATTGTCCCTGCTCATGCCCAGGCTTTGTCCTCCCTGAACAATGGCTGGGGCAAAGCCACCCGCAGCCAGCACCCAGCAGGAAGGGGACAGGGAAGGGACAAGCTGCTGCCCCCTGCCAGGTCCAGGCAGCCTCTTTCTTTGCAGCTGAAGCTGAGCTGCAGCAAGGGGCAGAGGGCCCCACTGTGCTGCACCCCACCCTGACCAGGGTTGGGGGTCAGGAGCTGCTTGTTGGGGTAAATCCAATGCACAGGATGGGCACCGAGGGTAGCCAGTCCCACAGGTGGGACAGTGATGGCACAGGGACAGGATCCGTTTAGAGGGGAGAGTGGCCCCGGGGTGTCCTGGCCCCCAGAGCAGCTCTGGGGCATGATACAAGATACTGAAGTCTGCTGCTAGGACATGCCCTTGGCCTCTGCATCCTGATGATGCCCCAGTGCTGCATGGGGAGATGACAATGTGCCGTGGGGGCAAGACACCTGGAGCAGGACTCCTGCATCCTCCAGCTCCTCCCCTGGCTGACTTCAGCCACTTTCAATCCGTGCCAAAAGGCATCAAGGCTGCAGGGAGCTCTGTGACAGCCACAGCAATGTCAGCCTTTACCTCACCCCCATCAGCCCCCAGCTCCTCTGGCCCCAGGTCCCTGTCCACCCTCCTCTGGGAGCACTCGCAGGTGGTGGTCTTTTAGCTGGGGACTCCTCCCTGTCCTCCAAGGCTGGGGTGGGGGCAGAAGGTCCCGTGGTCTATTGCTGATGGCCCCGAGGTGGGTCGAGCCTCCCAACACCCAAGCCATGATCGTCAGGGCTGGAAGATGATTTCTGCGGCTGGGATGCAGAGGGGCGGTGGCGGTCCCGTTGTCCCTGCCGGGGCTCAGCCTGTCCCGCCCCCAGCGCTCAGACTGGGTGCACGAACTGGTAGACGAGGCGCTGGGAGATGTCAGGCTTGCGGATGATGCCCTTCTTGTAGTACTGGCGGATGGAGCGGCTCAGCTTGTCGTAGTTCATGGCCGGGCGGTTCTTGCGGATGCCCCACAGCCGTGCCACCTGCGCCGAGTCCTCGATCTTGAAGATGCCTGGGAGACCAGCAGGGCACAGTGGGGGTTACAGACTCGTCTGCCCCACCCGGTGCCTGCCGCAGGGCTGCTGGATCACCCCCAAGGCCCCACCCCCCCACCTACCTTTCTCCTTGTTGAGCCAGCGGATGAAGCGTCCGTAGTTGTGCGGCTTCAGCAGCAGCTCCTTGAGGAACTGCCAGAGGTGGATGGGTTGGCCCGCGCAGGACGAGTCCACCTCGCTGTCTGCCCAGCTGGCATCACCTCCTGTTGTGGACGGGATAGATGAGAAGGCAAGGAGAGAGCCCTTGCTGCTTTGAGCTACCTCAGGGACCCACACTGGTCCTTGGCTGGCTCCAAGCCTGTGGGCCTGTGGGGACTCAGCACAGGCACTGGGTCGGGAAGCACTGGGGGGGCTGGTGGAGCTGAGCCCCCAGGGAACTCACCGCAGTATCTCACATCTCCTGGGGCAGCTTTTTCCTTCATCCAGGCGGCTGGAAGGGAGGAGCAGGATGGTTAGAGGGGCACCTCCTTCTGTGCAGTAACCCCTACCCTCCCCAGGTTCCTGCCGGTCCCTGGCACCTACCAGACTTCCAGATGTCAAGGTGGGCGTGCAGGATGTCCCCACAGGCAGGGGAGCGTTGGCAGAACTGCTCCTCGGACAGGGCACATAGGTCCTTGCCCGACAGCTCCTGGAAGCACTTCCCGACCTGCGGCAGCCGGTACTGGTGCTCGGTCCACAGGATCCACTTCTGCACATTGCCTGGGCTCCAGTCCACAGGATCTGGGGCAGAGTTGTGAGCGTGGCAAAGCCCAGGGAACCTCAGCTCACCCCATAGCAGCCCTCCTGCCCTGCTGTGGCATCACCCATCAGGATGGCAGCACCTAGCTCTCAGCCTGCCCTGGTACCCAGGGACAAGACTGTGCCCTTGACACCTCCTTCACCTGGGGAAGCCTCATCCAGCCTTGCAGAGCCCTGTTGGCTCCCTGCATCACCTCAGGTGGCACTCAGTGCTTTAAGGGAGGGGGTTTATGCAGAGCCTGCATAAACCTGGGCACATCCTGAGACTGTGTGTGCCATGGCAGTGATGCACCTAGGAGAATGGCCAAGTGATGCCCCAGAGAACTCTGTTCTGGGTTGTCCTGCACCCCTTACACCCAACCCTATGTCCAGCATGGGCACCATCAGCTGGCTCCAGGCTGTCCCAAATCCCACACTCATCCAAATATTTCTAATGTCCCATGGAAAATGGTAAAGAAGAAGGATAAGGAAAGCCTCAGGGTCTGCTCCTTGCCCCTCACACCCTGCCCAGAATGTGTGCAGGGCTGAAGGGCAGCTCACAACACTGCCCTGGGAGGAGGAGACAGGCTCAGCACCAGGCCCCTCCTGGTCCCTGCACTTCTCTGGCTCCGTGGCACTGGCTGTGTCACAGCAGCACCCCAGACACAGAGCAGGGCTCCTCTAACCTCAGCTTAACTAGGAGCCAGCAAGGCTGGAGGGGCATTTCCTAGCATCCCTGGGCATCAGCAAACAGTCCTGCCCAGGAGCAATGCTCAGGGAAAGAGAGCAGCAGGCCCCCCCCAGACCCCAGCAACCTGGTTGCACCCCAAGAACTGCAGCATGGCTTTAGTCCCCATGGTGGCACATCCCTCCCCCTCTGCAGCCCAGGGGGGCTGGGAGACACTCACCTGCAGCGATGTTGAGGAGCTTGCAGGCCGTCTCGATGTCTTTCAGCACCTCACCCACCACCATGCTCTGGACTTGCTCCAGTGAGTGCTCCACCAGGGCCAGGTCCCCCTCGGCCCCCAACCCCAAGCCTTGGCTGTCGATGATAGGACATTGCTCTGGCTCCTTCTGGGCCTCCCCCCGCCCTCCCTGGGCACCACCTTGGGATGGCTCCCCCATGCCCTTGGTGGCCCAGGGGATGTCCTCAGAGTAGAGCATGTCGAAGTAGTGCAGGCAGAAAGCAGGCAGGGGCTGCTCAGGGGTGCCAGGGGGGCTGGGGCTATCCGGACAGCACCAGCTCTGGGTGTCAGGGTCCTGGGGTGAGGGCAGCAGGGCAGCGTCCGGCCGGGTGAGGCGGCTGGGAGGCAGAGTGGTCAGCCCGGGGCTGGCACTGCCCATCCCTTTGCTCAGCGCTGGCTCCAGACCTGCCAGGAGAGGAGGAGAAGCTCACCTCAGCACCGGCCCTGCCTTCCCACCCTGCAGCCAGGCACAAAGGGAGGAACTAAGCCTCTTAGAGGGAAAAAACCTCCAAAGAGAGCCACGGAGCTCTGCGAGCCCCTGGCTGAATGCAGGGCCTGGGGTCAGCCATGGGGCTGGGGGCTGCTCTGGGTTTGGGAGGATCAGCTGCAGTAACCTGCAGGGAGAAGGAGCCTGGAGGACAAGCAGGTCCCAGCCACCGCAGGATTTTAGGGTCCTGCCATGAATTGCATGCAGTTGGGCAGCAAGTCAATCCCAGGTGGTGCTGAGCACCCTTGCGGGAGGCAGCTACAAAGGCTCCAAGGTGGTCATGGTCCAAGCCACATGGACACATTTTTGTGTGTGGAAAACTTCACCTGCTGTTTTCATAAGAGCATGTCCCAGCACAGCAGCACCCAAACCTGGCTCTGCCAGGCTGGGGACCAAGCACAGTACCACAGTACTCCAGGATGAGAACTTCCCTTTTACTCTCTTGCAAGAAAAACTACCCAAGCTCAGCCCCATCTGTCTCTGGTAGGCAGGAGTCCTGGAGGCCGTGGAGAAGAGGATGAGCCTGCTGAATTTCCATGGCAACACCAGGGAATGGCTCCATCCATGGAGAAACCTCCCCAAGACCCATCCTGAGGCCTTGGGAAAAGGAAATCCCTGCCAGGGCTGGCAATGGGCCCCGCTGAGCTCCTTGCCTGCCTCCAGCATTGCTTCTTGTAAGGAGAAAAAAAACAAATAAAATCCAAACCTCCAGAAACTGGTGTTTAAAAGCAGGGAAAGCAGCAGTCTTGCAGCAGAGACTGCAACAACACAGGAGTGAGGAAAGCCTGAACCAACCCAAACCCTGCTAAGGAAACCAGGAAGCTTCCAAAGGTGATGGGAGGCAGTGGCCAGGGCCAGGGAGGACAGTGGCCAGGAAAGAGGGACCCAGTTTCCTCCAAATCTCATCTGGGGGGACAAAACGGTGAAAGAGGAAAAAGGTACCATGGGACCACTCCAGACAGAGCTGATCCCTGGAGCGGGAGTAGCTGAGCAGGTGGCTGCTGGCACAGAGGGACAGCAGTGACCAAGCAGCCAGGACAGCTCCTTCCTGTGCCCACTGCCATTAAATGTCACTTACAGCCACGTGCCATGGCCCCGTTAGCCACAGTGGTACCTCTGGGGAGCACTCACCATGCCCCACTCTCAGGGATGAGTTGATGTCATCACTGAGGGCTTAGTGCTCCCAGAAATGTGGGGTCTGAAGTTTGGTATCACCTGCCATGCAAGGAAGCTCTGCTCCTCATTTTATCCTTGGAAAAGTCCCAAAAGCTTGGGAAAATGCATGGAGGCTCCATGGCCACCTAAATAGCACCCACAGGAGCCAGGGAGAGGTTAGGGGTCTGGGAGCTGGAGCCCACATCCCCAGGGGGTTTTGGTAGCACCACAGTAAGAAGGAAGAGGAGGGAGAAGGGGTTCCACACCACCGAGCTGTCCCCACTGCCCAGTTTCCCTGAGAGATGGCTCCAGCTTCCAAACCTCTCCTGGATTTGCTGTGGGTTAAAAGCAGAGCCCCAAGGGATCAGCCCTAAAACCAGCCTCACGCTGCTCCAGCACAAAAGGCAACTGGTAACAGCTTGTGAGGCTCCAGCCCCACAGGGCTGGCCATGGGGCCTTTCTGGGGAGGGGATTCTTGGCCCCAGTGCTTCCAGGATGGGGTTGTGGTGCATCCTCTGCCTGTCCATCCTACCTTGTCCAGGCTTTGCTCCCACAGCCATAGCCAGACACAGGGAGGAGCAGGGCTGTGGAGCTGTCCCTGGGCACACAACAGGATGGGTGGGAGGAAATGGCCTCAAGTTGCACCAGCAGAGATTTAGGTTGGATATTAGGAACAATTCTTTCCTGCAAGAGTGGTTAGGGACTGGAACAGGCTGCCCAAGGAGGTGTTGGAGTCCCTATCCCTGGAGGTGTTCAAAAACCTGTGGCCATGGCGCTTGGGTCCATGGTTTGGTGAGTGTGGTGGTATTGGGCTGATGTTGGACTGGATGCTCTTGGAGGCATCGCCAACCAAAACAATTCTGTGATTCCATGGTTCTGTGATTCTGTCCTCTTCCTCATCTTGACTACATCCTCATCTTGACCCTTTTCTCCTGGCTTGGGACCAGAAGGACCCAATTCCCTGGGCTGGTGTCCCCAAAAGCCTGAGCAATCAGCTGCCACCCGGTGCTGTACTCCCAGGGCGGGGGCCCTTGTTTGCCTACCTCCTGCTCTGGCACGCAGATGGCCAGGCTGGGTGGGGACCTGTTTGCTCTAAGAAGCTGCTTTGGGCCATTCCCCTCTCCTCTCCCTTTTCCTTGGAAGAGGTGAGCTGGAGGAGCAGCCCCAGGCACACTGAGATGCTCACAGGGAGCACTGACCTGCACAGCAGCCCAAAGCCCTTTGTGTTCCCCACCCCAGCTGACTGGCTGCGCTGGACAATTGCATCAGCCCTGGCATAGGTTCCCTGTGCATACTGCCAGCAGTGACCATGGCCACAGTGCCACAGGATCTGCACTGGAGCTTGTCTGTGGCACAGCCACACCAGCACAGCCTCCTGCTCATCCTGCTGCTCCAGGAAGAAAGGGAAGATGAGGGAATTGCTTTCTGCAATGCTTCAAAGAGCTACCACCAGGTTATCAGAGCCCACTAAGCCCCCAACATTTTGTCTCTGTGGGCACAGCTGGGAGGTTCCTACTGTCCCCAAACCCCAAAATGCCTAGTGACCCTGTGCCACTCCCTGGTGCTGCCCATGGACACCCTGACCAGCTGGGAGGGGTGTGAGGTGCCCTGCTCCCTGCTCTTGCCAGCAGCTTGGCAAAGGGCTGAGTTGCTGGCAGAGGGACTCATCCCTGAAGGGGCAGGGTGAGGAGGGAAAGGCAGTGACCACCCCAAAGGGCACCATGACAGCCCAGACCCAGGCAAAAACCCCAGAACTGTGGGGCTGGGACAGGGCTCCCCATGGTCTCTGAGGCATGGCGCCAGTGGCAAGACCCGGGCTTAGGGTACTGGGTCATGGTTCAGTTCCACAGGGTTGCAGGGACTCAGCAGAGTCCCTCACCCTCAGAGCCCATGAAAGCAGAGGATGCCACAGCCAAAGGGGGTGAGGATGGGGACAAGGACCTCCTGTACCACCCCAAGCTCTTCTGGCACACAGCCCACCGTTGCTCAGGGCAGCAACACGGGCACCAGTGACAGCAGGGAGCAGGGATCACCCCTGGGAAGCAAGAAATGACTCAGATACGTACCCAAGCAGCACCTGCACACAATGGGGCTGCTAATAAGGGTTAAAGAGGTTGTGCCGGAGCCTGTCTCAGGGAGCTCCGCAGGACTGGCAGAGGCTGGCCTGCGGCTGGAGGAGGTGCTGCCCGCACCCAACGTGTCTCCCATGGCCCCAGCTCCTTCCAAAAGCTCTTCCCAGGCAGCCAGGAGTGGCCAAGGTGGTGGGACAGAGCCTGGCTCCAGAATCACCTCCAGCCCCTAGGCCGAGGATGAGAACAGGGACTGGGAGCTGCTGTGCTGACCAGGGAGAAAATGGAGATGTGCCAGTTCCAGAGCTGTCCTGGGTGAGGAGACCTGGGGTCCCTGCATAACCTGAGGCTGCGGCAGGCACCTGTGTGCTCAGAGGCTGCTGATGATTTGGGGTCCTGCAAGAACGTCCCACCCAGCCTGCCAGCCTGACTATACCAGCTGTGCCACGTCCCTCTTGGCTGCCAAACCCTGCCTGCCTGTGCCACGCACCCCTTTTATCTCTGGGTGGAGGGAGGAGAGATTGGCCAAAATCTCCCTGCAGCGAGGGCAGGGGCTTGGGACAGGACTGGGATGTGACAGCCCAGGGGTCCAGCTCTGGTACCAGTGTGGTGATGGAGCTGGAACCAGGGCAAGCCAGAGGTCATGCATCCCCCTGGAATTCCTTCCCCCCACAGCCTTCTCCAACACCACCAGTGTGTCCCCCCCAGCTCCTCCTGCATTTACCTGCATGGCTGATGGTGCAGGGACAAAGTGTCCCCACAGATCCCCACGGCCTGGGTCAGGCTGCCCTCTCCATCAGTGCAGGGAGGCAAGTGGGGGCATAGGCACTACCAGCTGGTGGCCTGAGCAAAGCTCTGGTGCTCAGTGTCCCCAGGGTGAGCAGCAGAGCTTGGTGTACCCCATGCAGCGCCAGGGAGTCCCTATTTATAGCAGCACCTCCCTGCCCCGCCAGCTCCCTGCCCAGGAGAGAGCCTCTATTGTGGGGACTTGGCAGCTGAGCTGTGTTTGTCTTTCACTAGCAGAGCAGAACCACAAGAATCAGACCCAGAGCCAAGGCACCTTCAGCACGGACCAGAAAACAGCCAGCAGAGAGGCAGAGCTGAGATGGGGCAGGGCTGGCAGAGGAGTTACAGAGACATCCTTGAGCTGGCAGCTCCTTGATGCCTGCCCAGGACCTGGGATACTCCAGAAAGTGCCCCAGTCACACAGTGCCCCAAAGCACATCATCCCCTGCCTCCTGCTGCACACAAGGGGTTGCAGGACCCTTGGTGTCCCTGCTGGGACTGGGTGGGCTTGGGAGGAGCTGGTCCCAGGAGCCCTGGCTCCCATCCTACCCTCCTCACACGAGCAGCAGAATAACAGAATCCTGGAACTGCCTGGTTGGGAAAGACCTTAAGACCATCGAGTCCAACCATAGAGGGGATTGTGAAGACACAAAGTTGGCAAATCCTGTTATATTTTCTGTGACACCAACCCCAGAAGTGCCAAGAACCTCATGGCAGGGCACAACGTGTTCCTGGTCAGCCCTGACAGCACCTGCAGGTGCAAGGAGCTGTGGGACAGGATGCTTACATGGGATCGCACCGTGTCCACCCAAGCTGGTGCCAAAAGGGCTGTAGGAGCCCCAAGAGGAAGGGAAGGTTGGTGTGGTGAAGCACTGGGCAGCACAGAAGAGTCACAGCAGCAGTGTGGGGCTTACCTCGAAGGCTTGTGGGCAGCTCAGAAACTGGACGGGTCCCGGGCAGGAAGAGCCGTCCCCATGGTGCTGGGTACAGCGGCCGGAGTGGGCATGACCCGAAGCGAGGTGCCCAGGCAGCAGCAGGATGCGTGGCCAGCGGCACCCTGCCCAGCTCAAGGCAGCGGCAGGGCAGCCAGGCTGAGCCGCATCAGCTCCGGGCAGGCGCCAGAGGGATCGGGATGGGGACGGGGATGAGGCTGAGGGTGGACACTCCGAGCAGCTCTGGCAGTCTTGGAAGGACGAAGGCAGCAGGCAGCCGACCGATGTGAGGGGGAAGCAGCCGAGTGCGAGGTGCTCAGCAAACGCCTCCTCTGCCCATTATATCCAGTTCCTTCCTTATTTACCTGAACAAACAAGCCTGGTGCTTACCTCAGCTGGAGGTGTTTGAGTAGCCCAGGTCGGGGTTAACCCTTGGTGGTTGCGTCAAGACACTGGGCTCAGACCTGGGAGGGCTCTGTGCCCTGGGAGGGGAGTGGGACAAATCCAGGCACCTCCTTCCACCCTCATCTGAGACACCCACCCAAGCGGTGGGGATGCTGCTGGAAGTGAGACTGAAGGCTCCTCCTGGAGCCAGGCCCTGCAGCACAGAGAGCTGTTGGATGCACCAGGGTGCCTGGCTGGACGCTGCACTGTGCAATCGGCCCCCCAGAGCAGACTGAGGTCATTCTGGGGAGGGAGCATTCCTGACTGACACCCCAGGAACATCTCCTACACGAGCGCTGCAGCCACGAGGGACTTCGTGACTGCTAGGGAGGATGTTCTGAGATGCTGGGGGCAAAAGGAGCCCTCACACCAACCAAGCCACCCCAAACACCGTGGCTGTGGCACAGGCGCCTCCCCAGAGGTCCCTAGTGATGCCTGCAGGCTGGACAGGGTACTGGGGGCACAGCAGGAGCCTGCAGCACTCCAGCCCTGGGTTGTCTCCTCCGGCATAAGCAGGAAAAAGCTGTTCTGAGCGAGACAGACTCGCGGCAGGTATTTACTGTCCTCTTGCAGAGGTGAAGAAGGCAGCGCAGCTCAGGCGGCTCCCCCGCGCACGTAGCACTACCAGAGCAAAGCTCACTCACGTCCTAAAGGCCCACGTCATACAAAACCCTGGCCACAGCCCCTATGGTGCGCTCCAAGTCAGCCACATATCGCCGTGCCCTGGCTGCTGCGTGGCTACCGAGGGCTTTGCCTCCCCAGCCCACGCCGTGTGCCACGGCGGAGCAAGCATCCGCCAGCCGACCTGACCCGGGGCCGACGCGCGGCCGTGGCTCGGCACCGCCGATAAAGCAGCGGCTGGAGCTGTTTGCTGGGAGGAAAATCAAACTCGGTCGGAGGAGGGGACCCCTCCGGTACGGCTTCCCCAGCCCGCCCGGCGCGCTGGCAAAGGGCTCCGCAGCGCTATCGTCAGCGCCAGGAGTTTCTGCCTCCCTTTTGCAACACCTCAATGTTATCTTATCGGGGGGAAAGTGCTCCCCCCGGCCGGGGCTCCTGCCGTCTGGGGGTAGCTTTTCGCCCCTGTTTGGTAAATACAGCCGGGCCCGGCACACGTGGCAGCGGCTCGGGGGAGACCTGAGCTGCGGAGGGCATGAGAGAGTGAGCAGCTATGGTGGGGATGCCTTCAGCCTCTGCACAGGCTTTGCCATTGGGTGGGCACGTGGGATGGGGATGTGGCACAGACAGGAGTGGAGTCCTGGCCACTCAGTGTCAGGCCGTGGCAGCCACATCGAGCCTGCCGCACTGCTGGGAGCATCTTCTTTTGCTTTGGGCAAAGTACCACATGCACAACCCAACATCACTGCCCTGCAGCAGGCCTGATCCTGCATCCCTCAAAGCCTGTTGCAAAGCTCTAGAGGGTGGCAGCAGGTTGGGCTGTCAGGGTGCAGCCCCCAGCTGCCTGGTTAGCATCTGCAATGTCCTGGCCAGAGTCACCATTGGAACAGAGGGCACTGGGATGGGGGCTCTGCCTGGTCAGGGGTTGGTGCACAGCACCCAAAGCTGCTCCTGTGTTCCCACATCAGCGTTGACATCTGGAACCCGAGGCAGCAGCATCCCAGCACAGCCCTGGAGCTGGGGCCATAGCTCTCCAGGCACAGACACCATTACCACAGCACAGACGTGCTGGTGTCTCGACTGTGAGAACTGAAGATATGGAGTAAATCCTGTGCGGACCTCCGGGGAAGGGGAGGTTTAGGTTGGAGATTAGAGGAAATTTCTTCCCCGAAAGGGTTCTCAAAGCCTGGCACAGGCTGCCCGTGGTGGTGGCTGAATCCCCGTCTCTGGAGGTGTTTCAAAGCTGCAGAGATGTCGTGCTGAGGGCCATGGGTTAGCCCCAGCCGTGGTAGAGTTAGAGTATGGTTGGACTGGATGACGCTGAAGGCCACAACAATTCCATGATTCCATGACTCTGTAAACCCTCCAGGCACATGGAGGCCACGCTGGGCAGTGCTGAAGCAGCTCCTGGCCGCTGCCCTGGGGCCGGGCTGCTGGCTGGGGGAGGTTTGCCGAGCCAGTCGCGGTTAGCACGGGCTGTGCACGCCGGATTTGCACGGTCCCACTCTGCCGGCACCCGCGGGTCCCCCTTGGTTATTTGGTTTAATTGCCGCTCGTTACCAGAGCAAACATCCAAGGCTACACCTGAGGCAGCCAGCAATGCGGCGGCAGAGACAGGATTAGGGATGCTGGATCCTTGCTCTGGAGCATTCCAGACCTGGGTCTTGGAGGAAAGGACTTCCAAGATCATCCAGTTCAACATCAACCCAACAGCACCCTGGCCTCAAGTGTCATGGCCACGCATTTTTGAACACCTCCAGGGATGGGGACTCCAGCACCTCCCAGGGAGTCTGTTCCAG
The DNA here is from genome assembly GCF_027791375.1 of Indicator indicator. Classification (NCBI taxonomy): domain Eukaryota; kingdom Metazoa; phylum Chordata; class Aves; order Piciformes; family Indicatoridae; genus Indicator; species Indicator indicator. The sequence goes on along the minus strand of NC_072044.1, from coordinate 6,287,330 downwards.
TCCCTGACCACTCTTGTAGCAAAGAAATTTTTCCTAACCTCCAACCTAACCCTCACCTGGCAGAATTTCAGGCCATTTCCTCTCCTTTATCACCTGATACAAGGAGAAGAGACCAACCACCGCTTGGCTCCAGCCTTCTTCCAGGCAGTTGCAGAGAGCCAGAAGGTCTCCCCTCAGTTTCCCAGTTCCCTCAGCAGCTTCTCACAAGCCCTGTTCTCCAGACCCAGGCTGAAGACCATCTCAATCTGTCTGGGAACCAGCACCCAACTCACATCTGGGTCTGGCAAAGTTTTCCCGGGTCCTCTTATCAGCAGCACTGGAGATTTTGATAAGCAGAGGAGATTAAAAAAGAAAACATTGGTCTGGCTGTGCTGGAGCAGAGCTGGGCTGCTGGGCAGCACAGGGAGGGTGTGCAAAGCCTCAAAACGAGAGCTCTGCTCTTGTCTCCAGAGGAGGGCTGGCCCCCGCAGCCATGTCGTACTCTTGCTGCCGCCTTTCGCAACCAGCATTAAAGCACAGCTCAGCTTACAGACACCAACCAGGAAAAGGAGAGGTTGCAACACCTGGGGGACTACAAAAGAGGGGAAACCAAGCCTGAGGTTTCTGCCCCGTGCGCAGGTTTCTGTGCCTTTTCCTTGTCCTCTCTGGCAGCCTCTCAGCTCCAATTCCGGCGCCGTTCGCCGGGGCTGAAACCTCAAGCCTTGGGAACGCAGCCGGAGGGGAGGGATGGGGAAAGGAGTCGTGAATCAGCCTGAAAGAATCCCTCTGCCCACCTGCCTGCAGCTAATCTCTGGCTCCATCACAAGAATAATAGATAAGCAGCCCTATAATGCATAATAAAACCATTGAGCTCACTTGGTGTCATTGAGGAAATCACAGAGGCCACCGAACACGATTTGTCCCTGAACTGAGCCATGTTTCCTGGTCCCCCACAGCAGCTACGTTTCCTCTGCTTTGGTCCCTGCACAGCATCCAGGGACAGTGCTGGTGCCTGTGCAAAGCAAACCCACGAGGCTGGGTACCTCTGGGACATCCCATCCTCTGTGCAATGCTCTGAGCTGAGATGCAGCTGGGGAGGTTTAGGTTGGATATTAGGAACAATTTCTTGACTTCAGGAGTGGTCAGGGATTGCAACAGTCTGCCCAGGGAGGTGGTGGAGTCCCCATCCCTGGAGGCAATCTGGGAGGGGCACCTCCAGAGTTAACCAAAGGGTGCAGAAGAAACAACTGGCATGGAGAAGACAGCGTGGGTTTATTTGTGCAGTGATCCTGTGCAGCTCCACCAGGTAGCATCTTCAGGGCTCTCTGACCACTCAGATCACTCCAGAGCAGAGCCGAACAGAATGCCCCCAAACCTCTCCTCACCCCTCTCCCACACCCTCCTTTTCCAAGCAGCCCCAGGGCCAAGCAGGGCCACTCCTCTTTATGACCTCCTGGGGCTTCCTCTGCCAGCCTGTGCCATCTGCCAGATGTTGCCATAAACTCCATTTACAGAGCTGCGGGCAAACAGCCGCGGGTACCGCAGCTGGCACCTGCTGAGGGCTCACCCTGGGCACAGAGCTGTGGCTGCCAGCCGCGCGGCTGCTCGGTGCCTGCTGCGCCAGGAGGCTCCCGGCGGCTCTGCGCTCTGCTGGGGCACCTGAGTGAACAAAGAAAGAGTTAATGGCAGCAGGACCCAGAGTCTGCCCAGAGAGGTGGGAGACGTCCCATCCCTGGCACCATTCCAGGCGGGGTTTGTTGGAGCTCTGAGCAACTTCCTCTGTGTGGGGATGTCCCTGCTGGCCGCGGGAGCTTGGTCTCGATGAACTTTGCAGGTCCCGCCCAAAGCAGCCTGGTTCTGTGGTCCTGTGCTTTCCGGGCAGCCCTGGCAGTGCAGATGGGGGTGCTGGAGAATTCAGCTTCATCTGAGGGTGCAGGGGGGAGCATCTGCTCTGTGCTGGTGGCACAGGAGCTCCGAGAGCCATCCCCTGGGTGAGCACAGAGAGGCTGGTGCTCACCTGCCCCCACTCAAAGGCTCCTTCACACTCCTCCGTGGCAGGAAGTGCTGAGTCTGGCTCCAGGGTGGCACAGCCCTGCTTCTGCACGTGGCCATGGCACCTGGGGACATGGCTTAATGCCCATGGTGGGGTTAGGTTGCTGCATGATCTCAGAGGGCTTTTTCCACCCAAATAAGTCTGTGATTCCTCTGTCCAGCCATGCCTGGGAGGGTGTCTGGGGCTGGCCAGGCCGGTGGGGGATAAAGACACCAGAGTGATGCTGGCACAGCCCTGCCCTTTTGCCCTGAACCCAGCCCCTGGACCACCAACTCCCTGCCCAACCTCACTGCCCTGCAGCACCCTTCCCACCCATCTGCCTTCCCTATTGCCCCCAGCACTCCATGGGGGTGGCTCTCCCACACCAGGCTGAGCTATGCCAGTGCAAACGCTGAGTGACGCAGGCAGGAAGGGCTCCGGGTGCCCGCCTGGGCAGGCAGCAGTGGGACCCAGTGGTGTGTTTGCTGTTCCCTGCTCAAAGCCCTGATCCTTCCTCCTGCTCCACTCCTGCTTTTGTCTGTCGGGATTAAAAGCCTGGAAATGGGTTGCCCAGCGGTGCCAGGAAGAGAGGGCTCAGGGTGGCCTGGCTGTGCCTGGTGAGCTCTGTCAGAGGGAGCATGAGGAGAAGTCACCCCTGTCCCTGTTGCTGGAGATTTGGGGTGTAGAAGGGGCACCTCCACCCCTGGGGATAGCTCCTGGCCTGGGCTCTCCATTCACCAGCCCTGCAAATGCCACAATGCCATGCAACTGCCACAATGCCATGCAACCCCCAAACGCCACCCAGGGCAAGAGAACCCCCTCAGAGTAACCCCCCAGGCACTGTACCTCCTGTTCCTCACCATCACCACCGGCAGGGGCAGGCCCTGGCGTGGCAGAGCCAGCACCCCCTCCCCATGGAGAGGGCTCGGGGCCGTTTGGCGGTGGCAGTTCCCAGGCACTCACAGGCAGCCAGGTGAGACGGGCACAGCCCTGTGCCAGCCCACGGGATGTTGTCTTTTCACACAGCCCTGCCGCGGGCCGAGCGGCAGGGAGCCCTCTCTGGCTTTGTTTTCCCACACTGCCTGCCATTGAGAAATGCAAATTCATTCTTCTGCTGCTGCTGGGTTCTCCCCACATGCAAAGTGATCCTTGGGCATAACGGCCCCAAGGAGCAGTGGCCTTGGAGAGTGTGGGAGCTGCTGGGGCAGGGAAACCCCTCCTGGGTGGGACCAGGTGGCACGAGCAGTTCCAATGGTCTCAAGGGCAAGGAGGGCCAGGGCAGCACAGGATGCCCTGGAGAGCAGGAGAGGCTCTTGGCTGTGCTCTCCCCTTTGGTCTTGTGCCCTCCATCCCAGGAGCACCTGCAGAAGGGTTTGTCCCAGCAGGAAAACCTCTAAAAACTAACCCCAGACCTCAGGCACAGGCTCAGCTCAAAGCAGGAGCTGGAAGATGGAGAAGGGAAGGCAGCAGGAGCTGCAGGGACCAGAGCCACCCTCTTCCCATTCCTGTTGGCATCAGGAAGTCCCAACCCTGCTGAGCTGGGTTTGCAGCTCCCAGGGGAACAGAGCAGGGAGAGGCCTCTGGGTCCTGCAGATGCAGAGGGCAAGACCCCATGAAGGACAGAGCTGCTCCACATCCCACAGCATCTCATGGAGCTGTGAGTCTGGGGTGATGGTGCCATGCTCCTGGTGGGAACAGGAAACAAGCTGCAGGGCTGGGGGTAGGCTGGGGATGCAGGGCTGAGGATGCAGGGAGCCAGCAGTGACAGCACTGAGTCACCCAGCTCCAAGGGGATGTGGTGCTCCCAGGGAGCATCACGCAGGGCAGGCACCCTTCTGCTGGGGTAGGCAAGAAGTGGTGCAAGAAGAGGGCAGGACCCCAAATAAGGACCCATGCTTGGGGACAGGGAGGTGCAGCAGAGTGTCCAACCTTCACAAGGCCTTGAAAGGATGCGAAACAGAGCGGCTCTGCCTTCCCCTTGGAGTTGAGTCCCAGCCCCAAGCCCAGCTCTGCCCATCCCTGGCTGGCTTGGGGCACTGGCAGAGCAAGGACGCTGCTCCTCTCCTCAGTGGTGGATTTTGAGGGCAGCAAAATGTTTGTTCTGTCAACAGCTGCCTAATCCCCAACCAAAAGCTGATGAAAAAGCCATGGGGGGAAGGATGGGAATCTGCTGCCCTTTGAAACAAAGGCCCAGCGGTGACAGCCACAGCCCCAAAGGCAGGGAGGGCAGCTCCAGGCCCTGGAGAGGAGGATGGGGATCCCCCACCAGCGCCCCACAGCCCCAGCACAGGGCAGGGAATGGGGAACAGCTCTCAGTCAGAGCAAGGATAGCCTCCAGATGCAGGCTGGCTGTGCCACCAATGCACCTTCTGAAACTGGAGCAGGACCCTGAGCACCGCAGTGGAGGAGCAAGAAACACATCCCTGCTCTGAAGGGGTTGTCTGGCACCAGCAGCAAGTCAAGCTGCTTTCTCCCTCTAATCAAAGCCAGCAGGTGCAGGCAACACTGTGCAGCATCCATGCAGTGAAGCAGGCCTGGGAGAGCACCTGGCTGTGACACCCTGAGCCCATCACGAGGCTTACCTGAGGGTTGGCATTTTCAGACGACCCTCATAAAACTTTTTTCCTGGTGGGATGAAATGAAGCTGCTGCGATGAGGCTCATTTCCAGGATGCTTTGGGCTTCCCCTTGCTGCCCACCTCAGGGCTGGCTCCTCCAGCCCAGCCCGGCCACCAACCCCAGCCAGCTCTGGCCCCAAGATCCAGGCCCTGCAGGGACCCACTCCCAGGACTCAGCACCAGCCCTGCACCCTTCACCTGCACATAAAAAAAAGTGCATTTAGCAGTTTCCCTTTGTTTGCTCTTTAAATAATCATTTCCTTATCACTATTGATTCAGATCCTTTTAAAATTCTGACAAACCTGCTCCTCGGGCACTGCTGCTTCTTCCTCCCAGCCTGCTCCCTGCAGGCAAGGCACAGCAGCCAGCCTCGGCCCAGGTCCCCTCTGGAGTGTGGAGTTCTGAGCCCCTTCCCGAGAGGGACAAACTGTGATGCTCCACAGCTGTGTTTTGAGGAGTTTGTCCTCCTCTCTCCACCCTCAGGGATGCTTTGGGGCTGCTGCCAAGCTTGGGGGAGCAGAGGAGGGACAGCAGTGAGGAGGAAGAGGACACCACACATTGACTGCCCACCATGAAGAGGTCTTGGAGTTGCTGCATGAAACCTTTGCCAGGGACAGGAGGGAGCAAGGATGAGCCTGGCACTGCCCAAGCCCCCTCTGCTTGCTGCCCAGGTGGCTGGAAAGGCAGCAGCAGCAGCTGGCCACAGCTGCCCAATACTGCTCCTGGCTGCTGATGAGGAGGCACCCATCAGAGTAGCACCCAGGGGGATGGGTGCAGGAGCCCCAGGAGCATGGACAGGGACATCCCTGGAGCCTTGCTGGGGACTGAGATCCTCTCTGCTGCCAGCTCAGGAGTGCTGCTCCAGGAGCACCTTTCGCTGTCACCTACAAGAGATGTTCAAGGCCCCACCAGGCTCATCTGGGGGACAAGGGGCTGGGTCACCTGGCAGGGTCCCATCCAGTACCAGGCTGAGTTTGGGCTCTGCAGCACAGCTGACATTAGGGCCCAGCCAGCAGCTGCCAGAATTAATTGAGGAAGCCCAGGATGGTAAACAGGCAGGAGGGGAACAGGGGCAAATTAGATAATGAGCCTGAGCTTCTTGCTGGGCTTTGCCCCTGGAGGGTCAGCTGCTGTCACCAGCAGGTCCCCAGGCCTCCAAAAGCCACATCCAGCAGATCAGGACAGCTCTGCAAACCAGGAGCAAACGCAGCTCCCTCTGCTGGTCCCCGCTCCAGGCCAGGCCCTGCCTGGGCAAAGCTTGCTCAGGAAGAACACTGCCAGGTGCCTTCAGCTCAGCTGCCCACGGGACACGGTGCCACCTGCCCAGCCCAGAGCCGGGGAGATGCCCTTCAGCTCCTGCCACACACTGTGGCCAAGCAGCCTGTCACAGGACACAGCTCCTCCCTCCAGCCTGCTCAGGGCATTTGTTCCTATCTCACAGGTGAGGAAACCGCTTGGTGCTGACAGTGGAGATGAGTCACACAGCTAGGGAGCAAAGAGGCTCAGCAGCTCTCCTGCTGTGGAAGAGACCTATAAATCCATCAACACCAGCACCAACCCAGCACTGCCAGGTCACCACGAGCCATGGCCCTCAGTACAGCTTTGAAACCCCTGCAGGCATGAGCACTCCACCTGGGCAGCCTGGGCCAGGCCTTGACAACCCTTTTGGGGAAGAAATTGTTCCTCATATCCAGCCTAAACCTCCCCTGGCATAGCTTAAGGCTATTTCCTCTGGTCCTAGTGTTTGTTCCTTGGGAGACCCCACCTGGCTCCAGTCTCCTTTCAGGCAGTTGTAGAGAGCCAGAAGGTCTCTTTTCAGCCTCCTTTTCTCCACGCTGAACAACCCCAGGTCCCTCAGCAGCTCATAACTCCTGGGGGAACAGTCTTATAGCTGCAGAGCTGGTTGGGGACTTAGGACCTCCTGCCTCAGCCCCTCTCACCCACAAGCCACAGAGCTCCAATCTCACTGGGGATGGAGCAGCTCAGCCTCCTGGCCAGGCACTGTCAGCAGCTGGGGCTGAAGCACCAGATCTGGGGGATCACTATCCCTGGCTGTGGCCATCCCCAACAGCACTGGCACTGACTGTGCTCTGGCAGGGAGGGGAAGGGGCAGGGGCACAGCACTCAGCCCTGAAACCACCCTGCTTGGCCCAGGGTAGCTCTGGAGCAGCAGCCGGGAAGCAGGAGCCTTAAGTCAATAAAAGGAGGTTGCTATGGAGGCACCACAGCCATCAGCACCAGGGGCTCTGGAAGACCTCCCCATGGACATCCCCCCCCCCCCATGCCCCTGCTCTGCTCCCAGCCTGGGAGGCTGTGCACAGCAGCTGCCCATGGGGCACAACGTTCACAGAATGCTAGGCTGGAAGAGACCTCAAGGATCATCTGGTCCAACCCTGTGTTGTTTGGTCCTGGGCACTACCCAGCACACCTCCCTCACAGCCCTCTGAGAGCAGAGGGCATCCTCCCACCTACTCCAGCAGCACTTCAGGGACCACAGAAACACTACAGGTACTCCAAAGCAGAGAGGCTTCTACAGCTTTGAAAGGTTTCCCTGCAGCACAAGCAAGCAGGCAAGCAAGCAACAGTTCAGAGCGGCCTGCAGCTGCCCTTTGCCTTGGCCTGCAGCCTTGCCACCCTGCACCACACCCAGGCTCTGCACAAGGATCAGGGCCATGAGACCACCTCCATCCCAGCAATCCCTTGAGTTATTTGCCCTGCTCAGGAGACAGCACTGGGAGGTGTGATGGTATTGTCCTGTCCTGGCAAACTGTGACAGGTTGCAGCCCTAAAGACAAACAGATCCTTCAAACAAACAACAGTAAATGAGAAGCTGGGCAGCGTGTGGGGAGGCAACCCCAACCTCCCCAAACAGATCAGTCTCCAGCACAGCCCTGGGCAGCCAGAGCTCAAGGGCTGAGTTCTTGTCAAGGCATAAAACAAACAGCTGCAGGCACAAGGAGCAGGATGTCTGTCCCCACACAGGCTTAAAGGACAGCTGAAAGCTCCAGGCATTGACTGAAATGCTCCAAAGCAAACCCAGCACACGCAGAGGGAGGCTTCTTGCACGGATTAGCACAAAGTCAGAGGTGAGCAAAGGAACAGCCCCAACTGAGCTGCTCCACAGTGTATGCAGGCAAACCTTTGGGCTGGGTGTCCCGAGCAGCAAGGCCTGGCTTGGGAAATGGCATCAGCTCAAGCTGACCAGGAGAGTGCTCACCAGAGACCCTTCTCTGCTCCCACCCTGGCATTCAGGAGCCCTGGAGTTTGCCAGAGTGATAAGGGAAAGGGAGAGCAGAGGGGGGGGGTGGGGGGGGGGGGGAAGAAAGGGGGGGGAGGGAAGAAAGGGGAAATGAAAAAGGGGGGAATGGGGAAAATGTAAACTTCCTTCATCCAGAATTCCTCTTCTGACTCCCTGAGCTCACAGAAGGCCAGGGCTGAGCTGCTGCTGTTTGATGTCTGAGGCATTGCTGAGGCTGAGCAAACAAGATGTAAATTAGCCATTCCAGGAACATTTAAGGTTAAGGCTGTGGCTGCAGCTGGCTTTGTGCTGGTGACCCCTGGATGCGAATGACCCAATCCAGATTTCCACTCCTCACACCTGCACCCCAACCCCTCAGTGCTGCTCCCCTCCTGCTTTGGCCCCAATGACAGCTGGAAGGTGTTGGCAGTTATGGTGCTGAGCTCCATCCCCTCACAGTCACTGGCTGAGGACCGGTGCAGCAGGAGGCAGAGAATGATGGTGAAGTGACCTTGTAAGGAGGGCCACTGGTGCCCAGGTGTAACCAGGTGTACCAAGGAGCTGTACAGGCACCAGGCAGCCCTGGTGGGAATCCTCCCCCTGAAGTGGATCCATTTCTTCCCAGGCTCTCCTCAAGCCCAGGCCAGGGGAACCTCTCAGCCAGTCCTGCACACATCTGCCTAGCCTGCAGGGGGGGCTTTGCTGAACCCAATGCAGAAGGAATTTGTCCTTTGTTTTGGGTAAGGACAGGGTTAAAGATGGGGTTTAGGACACTGCCTTAATGTCTGGCAAGGCCCTAGAGACAGAGGCAGGCTTGGGTGTGTGTCAGCTACAGGCTCAGGAGGTTTGGCAGTTTCAATAAAACTCTCAGCAGCTCCCAACTGTATTTGGTTTCTCTGTGTTAATTTAATCATACAAATATTCATTTACACATCAAGAAGGAAGCTACCTCTCATTTCCACCCCCGATGTGCTATCACAGGACTTCTCCCAGACTCAAGGAGGCAACATCATCAGACTGCTCTACACATGCACTGCCCTGGGGAGGGCATAGGCTGCAGCCACCCACACACTCAGACAGCAGCAAGCGAACAGCACGCAAGCAGTGGGCACAGGGCAGCTGCATGAGGAAGCTGGCAGGGGGCGCTGGCATCTCCCAACCCCACTGAGCCCCCCCCTCACCTCCTCACATGGCACTGCCAGTTGTGGGGTGGCCCCAAGGAACATGGTGGGGTGGTTTGCCTGGGCTGAGAGGAGGCCTGGGCTGCCTGCTGGGCTCATGGCAGGACAGGACAGGTCCTAGGTGGCTCACACTGATGCAGAAGCCTGTTCAGAGACCACCCAAGATGTTCTGGCCTTGCTCTTCTCCCTTTCCCTCCTTCTGGGGACTTCAAGATTGGTGGGGTTCAAAATGGAGCCAGCTACAGCCTGTCACTTGCACCCTCTGGTACCAGTGGGCAGCAGCCTAACCCCTCCCCCAGGCTCCCCAGCCTCAGCCTGCTAAGGATCTCTCAGAGGCCTGAGCTGTGTGACTCAGAGGCCTGAGTTGTCTGAGCAGCTGCAGGGCTCCAGGCTCACCCAGGCACTGGGCTGGCAGTGCTCTGCAGAACCAAGGCTGTTTGTTTCCTGACAGGCTTCAGGCCCGTGGAAACCAGATCACAGTGCCCTGAAGTCACCTGGAAAGAGCTGTGCTGAATGCATCTCAGATCCCCTAATTTAAAGGCTGGAAACCTGTCAACAAGAGCAATTTGAGGGCTGGCTGCACCTCAGAGCTCCACAGACCCAGAGGAGATAAAACCACTTCTGGCCTCTGAGAGATGCTCGAGAAAAACCCAGAGACAGAGCAACCACCAATTTAAACATTCCCCCAGTGCCACATCCTCAACCCTCACCACTCCCAGAGCCCTGTACCATCCTTCCAGAGAGCACTCCCACAGCCTGGAGCCGGGGTGGGAGCAGCAGGGGACTGTGGGGTCAGCAGCGATTCAGGGCTGGTCCTGCCCTTCCTCAGACCTTGTCACAAGGGCACCACGGACTGAAAACACTCCAGAGCAGAGAGAACTGAAGCCTGTGCAGAACAAGTTCTGCCTTCTGAGAGGACAAGCAGACGATGCCTGTGGAGCCTGCAGGGGTTTGCTCCAGAGCACAGCTCAGCCTTAGGAGCAGCACAGCCACACAGGGCAGCAGCCACTGCACAGGGGAGCAGCACATGTGGCTGACAGCAGAAGCCAGCCTGGGGGGATGAAGGCTCAAGGGTCTCCCAGATGCCTTAGCTGACACCAGGCAAAGCCTGCAGCACCAGACAGACACAAGGACTCACAGCCTCTCTCCACTACATAGCTAATGAAGATATGTCATCACCTTGTCCCTTGGACAGGGCAGTCTCCAGCTGTTGAGGTACCTCCGGAGGGAAAGTGGCAGTGCTGCCAGAGCTCAGGTACTGCTCATGCCTTCAGGGCTGGTCACAAGCTGCCTGCTTGGAAAGGAGGGAGCAGAGAGGGAAGCCACCTACCAAGCTCCACCACAGCCATGCAGACTGGATGAGAAGAGACAACTAACCCAAGGCTAACCAATGACACAGGACAAGGAGGAGCCCCCACAACTGCACTGAGAGGTGCAGTACCACCTTCCGGGTGAGCCAGAGCCAGGCCCTCACCCAGCTCTAAGTGTAAATGGCTGCAGGGTCTCTTTTGTGCCCACCATCTCTCACTCTGTGCTTGCTTCTTCCAGCAAACTGATTCTTGAAGGCAGGCTTCAGATAACAGCAACCTTTACCAACTGACCTTCTGAAACACAAACCAGTCCCTGCGTTCCAGTCCTGCCTCTGCTGAATATGAGGAACTGCCCCTATCCCCACCAGATCCACCCCATGCACTAAGAGTCCTTGGCAACTGCACTGAAAATGAATTCCCCATTCAAAACCAACCAAGAAAACTCAACCAGTTAAGAACAGGCAGCAAAAGCCACAAAGTGAGCTGCACTCTGCTCCAACAAGGAGAACCTGAGTCTTCACTGCAAGATCTGGAAGAAGGCCGTGAGAGCTTTGCATGTTCCTCTCTTTGGCAGTGGCTGCTCAGCCCTGTTCACAGCTCAGTAAGACAGAGGCTGTCACCTTGCTCCCCAGCAGAGGCATTGCTGCTGACAAGGCACTGCAGAAAACCACCACAGCACTGGGGGTCACTCTCCCACCCCTCACACTGCACTTCCCAGTCCACAACTGGAGGAACAGCAGAGCATCCCAAGTCTTTAAAGAGGTGATTCCTCCTAACCTCAAGCCCTGGAGAGCTCCTTCAGAAGGTAAGGGCCTCACCAGAGCTACAAGCCAGGGAAAGAAAGGCAAATGAGGACCAGGTGAGAGTGGAGCCCAGCTGCTGCTGCTGCTGCCTGCTCTGCATCCCCAGCTGCAGACAATCAGCCTGGGAGCCAACTGCTGTCAGAAAAATGAATGCAACCTTGTGCTCTGTAAGAAAGGGGTGAGAGACTTAAAATTAAAACAACTTCTGCAAAGCTTTGCAACTACAACCACGTGCATCAGAGCCACAGAAAGAGTTTGCTCTTGGCACAGGACCAGAGGCTTGCTTGGCTGCTCCAGGCACAGCTACTGCACAGCAAGGGTTGGATTAACAACCAGGCACCTGAGAGTGCTAAGCGCACAGGACAGCTAGAACCTCACAGATCCCTTTGTTATTAACCTGGGCGTGTGTCTCTGGGTACTTCACGTACAAGGGGAAGGGAAATGAGCCCTCCACCTTATCCTGCAAGTCCCAGAGCCTCTCTCTTCACCTATGACACCAGGACCTGGTTTTCAGCACATGCAGGGCAAACACCACCCAAACCAAATAGGAGAGAAGGAAAAAAAGAAAGGAAGGATTAAAAAGTCAGTAACTAAACCCAGATGATATTAAAAACAGAGAGCTGGGAGCAGACCCAAGCTGGCATTCAGAAAAGATCTGCCCCAAAGCAGTGACTGCACAGAGCCCAGGGGATGCCAAGCTGAGCAGATGCCCAGGCTGTGGGGGATTTGCTTTCCTGCAGCATTCAGCAGCACTCTTGCAGCCCAGCACTCACACATGCATTCAGGTGGTGTATTTTCCTCTGGAAACAGCTAAGTCTTAGGTTTCTGAGCTTTTGGGTTTATCTTCTTTATCCCGAACACGGAGGCAGAGAAGGGGGGGCCACGTAGGGTCTGTCTGCAGGTGGAGCCCCCTGCCCTGCCCGCTCTCCTTACACAGCTTCCTCTTGCCGATACCCGTTTTGTGTGTTTGTGTTTTAAGACTGTCCGAAGGGGTAAGGACCGTGGAAACCCTGCAAGAAAGTTGGAGACATCATCAATGTCAACAGGCACGGGACGAGAGTGAGCAGTGCACAGCTATGACCAGCACCCAGCCCAGTTCCAGCCCCACCAGCAGCACCTCTGCAGTCCAGCCCTGCAAAGCTCCTCATCAGGCTGCCGTGCTGGCAGCTGCTTGCTACTTACCTCCTGCAGGTGTTCTCCAGGCTGGGTACCAGCCAGGTGCTACTGAGCCACAGAGTAACTCCTGTGGCTCTACACCAGAGCACAACACTCCTACTACAGCAGCTTGCGAGCCAGGAAAACGAAGGCAAAAGGAACAGCATCCAGCCCTGAGGCAGCCTCACCACAGGGGTTAAGCTCCAAATCCAGCATTTGTTGCCCATTACCTGCATAGACATTTGCCAGAACCTGCTTCACCTGCCTACAAGCAGTGCCCAGAGCTGTTTAACTCCAGCTGCTGCCAGCTGCCTGCCTGGTCCCACTCCTGCATCTCCCTGGTTTGATTTGTGTGCCCCAAACCAGGACACCTGTAGCACCACAGGGCACAGTGAACACCAGGGCTGGGTAGAGAGCCCAGAGCCTGTAGCTCAGGCCAGAGATGAGAACACTTCACTGGCATTTTCCTGGGCAGAGCCCATGTGCAGACCCCACAAACCTCGAGTTAGGGAAAGCCTCTGTATTTTCAGATACTCTTTGCCCCTGCATCCAACTGAAAGCTGCACAATTACAGTGACCAGGTGTTAATTACAGCCAGAATGCAGGTCAGCTCCAGTGTCAGGTTACTAAGCTCTGTATCACTTGCTACACTGCACCTCACAGGCTGCCAGCCCTAGAGGAGCTTCTCAGGAGAATGCCAGGAGCAGCCCCAGAACCCACAACCAAGATCAGCTTCTTCTGATGTCATTGAGTTTCACAAAGAAGAAAAGGCCTCAAATCTTAGCTTCCGGGATCCTCACTGCATTGCACTTACCCATGAGCTTCATCAGTGGACATGAGAACTGAAGCAATCAAACCCCACTGTAAATGCGAGAGATTGAACTTGAAGCCCAACTGCAGACTCAATTTAACATCAAACCCTGAGCAAGAGGCTCTTTCTCCCCGCAGTAAAGAGAAGACCATCTCCTTCCTCAGCAAGGTGCAAGCTCTGCAGAGCAGCTGTGCCTCAGCACACTGAGCCAGTCCTGTTGGTACTGCTGCAGGGCAAACAGCAGCCTGCAGCAGCTGACAGCTCCAGCAGCAATTATCCTGTTTGCAATATTTTACATCATAAACCTGCAAAAATAATTCTGCACATAATGTCACCTCGGCTGAATCCTATTTTTGGTGAACTCCCTTCTGAGCTGTCTTGCTTAAAAGCTCAGCTACAGCCTTGCAAGCTGACTTGCAGCTCTTCCAGTACCTTCCACACCAGCCATTGCTAACCTGCACACTGGTTGTTCATCCTGTAAGCACTGAGAGCAGGGCTGTGTCTTGGCAAGGAAAGGCTCTACAGGAGTATTATTGGTCTCAGTCATCATGTGGCTTCTATATCTAGCAGGGAATTGAGATGCTTTGGGCAGTGAGAGGCCTCTGTAAAACACAGGCCCCTGTGCCAGGAGGGACAGGAAGGCTGAGTGACTCCTTCACAAAGCATCACCACACAGGCTTTAAGCAGCTGACTTTATTTCTCCTTTGGGACTGAGTCCAGAGCAGTAACAGGTACAGTTCCAGAGACAGGAGCTGCTGGTGCACAGCTGCAAAAGCAATACAGGGGGCAGCAGCATCAGACCAGGCTACAAGTCCCCATTTCCTCATCACCCCTGGGCTGCTCCCAGCCAGAGCTCCTGCGAAGGACGTGCGGTGCCCTCACCTGACTGGGGTAAGCTGGGCACAGACAGAGCAGAGGCTGCAGCACTGCTTTGCGTCTAAATTCCATGCAGGCTGTGCAGACAGGGCCTGGCAGTTAAGACCACCAGGAGGTTAAGAACCTTCTTGGCATGTAGCCACTGGTGGGGTTTAGCTGCAGAGAGCTGCTGGGGCAGAGCAGGGCTCAGGTACCTAAGTCACCCTGCAACAGCTGAGCTCTTGTGACTCATGCAGCAGTGTCAGTTAGTCTGCAGAGGTAACACAGGGGAGCTGCTGGCCTGCACAGGAGCAAAGTTAAGCTAAAATCAGCTGAAATCACATTTCCCACAGTCCTAGAGGCAGAAGGACTGCTAGTGCTGCTGGATGAGCTAACATGCAGCATCCAAACACAGAGAGAAGCAAACCAGCTCATGCAGCATCAGTTCAGCCTGCAGATGTGAGCAGCAGCCTGGCTGGCAGAGGAGCTGTGCTAGTTGACTCCACTGCTCTCCCACCTTGCTCTGAATCGAATGTGGTAACTAACCCAGTGTGAAGCCAGACACCAGGGTGGAAGGAGCTTCTCTCTCACACAGAAGCAAATGTTTCTGAGCTTTCTTCCTTACCCACAAGCACAAGGTGGTACCCAAACAGTTTCCAGTGAAAGTTTAGAGTGACTCTAAACAAATCTGCAAACTACGGTGCCCTGGTTTGGAAGAAGCACACAGCTAGAAGCAGCAGCAACTCAGAAACTCAAGAGAGGGGAAGCCACTTACAGGCTGTAAGGACAGAGAGGGGCTTGGCTTCCCCTCAGGTGTACAAAGCTGTCCACAGCACAGCTCAGCCTTCAGCTCCACGCAGAGTGAAGCAAGGTGGGAAGCAACAACACAGCAGGCAAACCACAGCTGTTTAAGTTTGAGTCTTGTCTACTCTAAATACGCTTCTAATTCATTAGGCTTCTCAGAGCAGGGCAAGTAATGAACAGGACAGACTGACACCAGATGAGCTTGTGGCACACTCCGTGCTGTGGCAGTGACCATGCAAACTGCTCTGCATGGGCAAAGCTCTGCAGAACCAGAACACTGACGTGCACTGTGCTGCACTGCACAGACAGCAGCAACTCCTCACTTGTCTGCGCCACAGGTTTGGGGATATAGACAGATCCACAGAGATATTTGGTTGCTGTCCCGGTGACAAGTACAATCTGAATGTCAGCATATGGCTCTCCAGAGCTCTGGAGACATTTCAACCTCTAAGTTTCTCTCTTCAGTTCAGAAATCTCACTCTGATTCCCCAGGCACTGTAGGACTACATCTTGTGAGCCTGGCACAAGGGAGCAGCAGTGACCTTGGCAGTGTTGCTATGAGACAGCAGTGAGTAAACAGAAGGAAGCTGTATTAGCCTGATCTCTCCTGAGAATCCAGAGAGAAAGTCACTGCCAAAGAGGAAAGTAAAATCCCCATGCCTGGGTATAGCTGGGCTCTAATGCAGCTCATCCCTAGCCCAAGATAAGCACCCAGCCTGTACTTAAGCACAGCTTGAGTTCTGAGAACATGCAAAGCACTTCACTGGGAACAGACAGAACAACAAGCTGAAAGCAATGCCCTGAGCACAGCCCCTGACCTGCAGCCTCCCAGCACTGTACTGGAGAAGGTCAGCAGGGAAGACCCAGGGAAGGCAACACTACAGCAGGAACCGCACTCAGCTTGTTCCAACCATGCCACGGGTTTCATCTGGCCTGCTCAGAGGGAATTCATCATCTTGTTTGGGTTCCTTTCTCTGAGGCAAACATTTCCCTGGGCAAGGCATGCAAGCCTTCTACTCTGGGCTGCTGCAGAAGAGCACTGTGAACATCTCCACATTGAGACACTGACACATTGATCCCATCCAGCAGCAGATGGCCTCCAGAGTCACCGAGATTCTGGCTGGGGATTTTCAGGGGCCAGGTCACACCTGTATCCATGTGAGAATCAAGTCTGTGGCAGCAAGCCTCCTGTCTTGGGCAGAGGGTACAAGGCTGGAATAGGTCTCTGATCTTCAAACCTCCCTTAATGGCCTCCAAAAGAAAAGCTCTCTCATTCCATGTCACAAATAGAAAGCCTGCAGTGCAGCAAAGCCCCTCAACAACCAATGGCATCTCCTCTACCCATCTCCAAAAAGGACCAAGTTAGCCTTCCTGAAGCCATCAGGATAACAATTTCTGCTTTCAGCTCAGATAATCCACTTAAGAATATTCAGTAAATAGAAAAATAAACAAATAAAACAAAAAAATAGAAAGGCCACCTGCCCTCCACCTGAGGCTGGATTGTAGCAGCTCACATCTGAGCACTGCTGGGGAACTCTGGGTTAGCAGCTAAAGCAGCTTACTGAAGCGCAGTGAAATCCTCTCTGCTGATGCTTCCCTCTCCTTTTTGCTTTTGCCACATTACAGCTGAGCCTTGCACCTCTCAGCGGTATCACTTTCTCACACCCAGGTTCTTAAAAGCCTGTTGGTATCCTTTACTTGCTGGTGCTCACACCACTTTCCTCTCACTAGAAGGGAAAGTACCACAGGGAGACCTAGTTGAAAGGCCACTTTAGTGCCAACCCCCATTCTGAGGTGCCACACCGGAACTCCTCACAAGGACACCGATCAGCAGTTCCACCTGCAAGTGCAGATCTACTACGTAGTGATTGCCAAGCTCTGCACTCAGAAAATAGAGAAGGGGAAGAAAGAATCCACCTGCACCCTAAATCCAATGTTAAAGCTGGTATTTTAGCTAGGGAAGGCTTAGAGGAGTGCACCACCTCCCAGAGCTGCCCCTGGCAGCTGACTCCTGTTTGTATCACCCAATACAGGGAGCTCTCACCAACCTGCTGCAGGTGTGCAGCAGCGGCTGCAGAGCAGCACTCCCCTCTGAAGCACCCAAGGAGAGGATGGTGCAGAGAAGCTGTGGCTGAACACAGCCACCTCTGCAGCCAGCCCAGGGAACACCTCCCCAAGCAGTCAGGCAGGGGCAGCAGCTTTGTCACTGCTCACTCAGGCTGTATCTGACCCGAGAAGTGAAAGGCTTCATCTTTGAATCATGCCCTAGGCCACCCACATCTCACTTTCAGTGAACCAGAACCTCAAAGCAGGAGCAGATAGAGCTTACAGCAATTTCTGTTTGGGGTGTGAAACACAAGGGTTGTTGGCAGTCTGGCAGTGTTAACCCCATGCATACCATCAGTAAAAGAATACAACTGCACATCCCTTGAGCAAAGCAGGTGATTAAAATACGATCCACTGGGAGAGGAGAGGCAATTCATCCAGTTAGGAACTAAAGTGCTGTAGGTGAACTAACATTAGGGCTTTATTAAGTCATTCAGCAACCAAGTGTTATTGTCCTACACAGCCTGCTTAAAGTACAGTAAAGCATGTAAAAAGGAGTTTCCAAATCAAAACTAGTTTGACATACGACAGTACACACCTACACATACTGGCTGCATTAACAGGTGGATTCTGAACTGTAAATAATCCTGCAAGTCATTTTTCCACACACAAGCAAATAAAAACAGTCAAAATATCACTCAGACTCATATAGCATCCATCAAGCAAGCTTTGGAGAGAGATTTAAAGTAAAGATAATTTAAAAGTCACCTACAGTTATAAACAAGACAAGGACACAGACAGGAACAGTCCTTTGATCGACTGTTCCTGACAGGTAGCTGCTGGGATCAAAATGTTGAGCTCTGTAGCCTTCCCACACCAACTACAAAGAAGGTATCTGGTTAATCTTAGGCTTTGGGGGTGGGGTCAGTTTTGCTCTTTTCAAAGTTCTGTAAAACTCAGGAGCACATCTAGAGAGATATTTTGACTTATTTGCACATGCAGCTGGAGAAGGCCCCAGCCACTAATAGTTACAGCACCCAGACAAGATTATAGAAGTTTTAAGAAGGACTTGAAGCAAAAAAAGAAAAAAAAGAAAAAAGAAAACCCAAACCAAAAAGGTAGATCTGGTAGAGTCTATCAGAGGCAAAAATATTTTAATATAACATGAGGAATTGGCAGAATCAGACAGTCAAATTCAAAACCTTCCTTAGCAGGTCTGGCAGAAGCAGAAGGGAAGGGTTTGCAGTTTGTAGGGAGGAGCTGTTACAGGCATGCGAGGCTCCTCCTAGCCATTCTCCTGCTCTCCCAGGGCACCTACCTTACTGTACGTCACTACCGACAAGTTGTTCGAGTGACTGCTGGGGGAGAGGTTTACAGAGTTTTGTGAGAGTCCATTCTGGTCTTGTTCGATTTGGTCAGGAGCAGGCCCCCATGTGTTTTTGCTGATTGTGCCTAGCTCAGAACCCCCTGGGTCTTTTAGGTTGTTTTCATCTGGTTGCCTGTTCTTCTGTGGGGAGGCGAAGGGGTTAAAGTTTCCTTCTACCTTGCGGTGAGGCTGTGTGTTGAACTCTGTTTCAAAGGATGACAGCTGCTGTGTTACACCCAGAAGTCCTCCAGCTTCCACACTGAGGATCACCCAGATGACATCTGTGGAAAGACAGAGACACTTGAGCTGTCACTAGATGGCGTTTATGAAGGAGGGATGAGGAGAAAAGCAGCACAAGTATTGCATCCCTTACAACAGCAGGCAGAGACTGTTTACAGTCCATGTGAAGGAAGCAGGAGAAATAAGGATTCAACATTCATTTAGTGTTCCAAGCTTTCAAGAAAGCCAGGCAAGGTTCACTCTTTGACTTACAGGAACCAGCTAAGAATATACAAAACCCCAAGAGACATGACAGCCTGAGGCTTCACACTGCAGATTACGAGCAAGATGCACTGACAGAGGAGCTGTAGTGACTGCACACAGCCAGACTGAAGCAGGACCAGGAGCTATCACTGCCAGTCCTCTCTCCTGCCAGTAAAGAACAGGTAAGGCTTTTGTTTAGCTGTGAAAGGCCTGACTACTAAAACAACACCAGGGTGACTTAGGAGGTAATTATGTTTATGGCAATTCACTGCAGAAGTCTCCATTCAGGCTCCGAAACACTCCCAGCAGGTGGATCAGACACTCAGCCTTAGCAGGCTGTTAGATGAAGTCACAAAATGCTGGTTAGAGTAAGAGCCACATTCCCAGCTCCTGCCCACTGCATGTCTGCCTCCTGTACACAGATAAGGTTATTATTTAGCTTCCATTTCACTGAACACCTCATGCAAACTTTCTGCCTTGTTTACATAAACACATCTCTTGCTATGTATCCAAATGAAGTTTTATTGCCTTTCTTTCTGTTAAGTTTTCCCACCTCTTCGCTAAAGTGCCCCAGCTTTGTTTTGCTGCAGAGAAAGAGAACTGAAAAGAGCAGCAACACCTCCTCTCCTGCTCTCAGATCTCATAACAGCAGCTTATGTCACATGTAATTGTTTCCAGGTTTTCTGCAAGTATGAACACAGGAAGGGCTGCTTTCCTGCTGCCAGCATGGCCTGGGGCAGCAGACAGCAGGTTATACTTCTCGTCTGATTCTCAAGCTTCTCAAGCAGAAAGGTCCTGCACCTGGGTAGGGGCAGCCCCAAACATAAATCTAGGCTGGGGAATGAAGGGATGAAAAGTAGCCCCCTGGAGAACTCCAGTGGCTTCCAGGGATGCTGGAAGTGTTCAAGGCCAGGTTCCCTACAGCTCTGAGCACCCTGCTCTAGCTTCAGGTGTCCCTGCTGGCTGCAGGGGGTTGGACTGGGTGGGCTTTAAGGCCCCTTCCAACCCAAACCATTTTATGATGAATTGGTTCCTTCCAGTCCCTCCCCAGGTTTAAGCACCCTGGCCTCATTAGCTTGCCTTTTACGACCCAATGATGTATTTCACCGCTTTCCTGAGGGTGGGATTTGCCCTTACCAAACCGCGGCTTCCTTAAGGCCATGAAGGCTCCGCATCAGCCCCAGCCCGGCCGCGCCGCCCGCAGCGCAGCAGCATCATGGCGCCCCCTGCTGTCCGCCCGCGACCACACACGCGACCCGGCCCCGCTGCTTGCCCTTGGGCCCTCGATAGGGCGGATGGCCGGGGCCGGCGGGCCCGTCCCGCACAGAGCTGCTGGGCCTGACCGCTATGGGATGGCTGGATAAGAGCAGCCTCAGAGGGGATCTGATCAATGCTCAACAGGAGCTAAAGGGTGGGGCACAAGAGAATGGGGCCAGACTCCACTCAGCACTGCCCAGTGACAGCACAAGGGTCAATGGGCACAGACTGGAACCCAGGAGGTTCCACCTGAACAGAAGCAGAAAATTCTTCGGTGTGAGGGTGCTGGAGGCCTGGAGCAGGCTGCCCAGAGAGGTTGTAGAGTCTCCTTCTCTGGAGAGCTTCCAACCCTCCCTAGCCATTGTGATCCTGGGCCTCCTGCTCTGTGTGACCCTGCTTTAGCAGATCTAGATGGTCACCAGAGATGCCTTCTGACCCCACCACACTTGAATTCTGTAGTGTCTATCTGTAGTTGTGGCAACTACCAGTGGAACAGCCCTTCAAGCCTTCCAGCCTTTGTGGAGGAATTCAGGGACAAGTTGCATCCAGTGCTGATACCGATGGGTGGCACCTTCCCTGGCAGCTGTGCCAAGAGCCTGTACTGAGCAAGGAGGTATTTTTGATTCCAAGTGTAACATCTTTCACTCAAACTCATACAACTTGGGATACTCCCTACTGCCAACACAGACACAAAGATGTTCTCAGTATCAACTAAAGCTGGCTAAAAGGGACTGAAAGGCTTCACATGATCCAGGATGTTTGGTGGCACAGGCTGAGGCACAAGGAAAAATACCAAAAAGTGGGTTTTAAGCACAGAGAAATGGTTCACAGTGGATGCACCAAGTAACACCATTAAACCTGACCCTTAATTAAACTTCTCAGCTGTGGTTTTCATCACTTAAACAGATTTTATGTTCCCACATAGTTCACAATGCTCAGCACTGGAAAACTGGGAAAGAATCCTGAGCAGGATGGGCTGAGAAAGAGTCTCTAGTAGGAGACTGCAAGTGCCTTTGTTTTCCAGAGCTTTGTGCAATCTGCAATTGGTCCCAGTGCTCAGAACACAGCTCTGTGCTGACCAAGACAAGAAGGCAGCTCCGCTGATGTCTTCTCTATTCTCTACCTTCCCCATCCCACTCTCAGCAGCATAGCTGCAGGGCAGCAGCAGAGCCCATTTGGTGTCCCAGGAGCAGCCTGCAGCAGCAGAGCGTCACTCACCTCCATAGTAGAGTCCGGTGGCAGTGCACATCCGCCACTGTCCCTGGTACATCCCTGCCGTGCTGGGGCTGCACATCTGGACACTGACATCTGCCATCTCCTGAGGCTCCAGGGACCTGACCATCACCATGTTCACATGGCCAAACTGGTCTCCCCCAACATACTTCAGACAGACCCCTGGGGGCCACGCCTCTGTCCCTGGGATTAAATAGAAGGAAGAATTAGTGCAGGGCAGCAGGAGCAGCTTTGTGAATGCTTGTGCAGGACTGGATGAGACTTGCTTGGAAACACAGCTGTGCAATTGTGGAGCAGCCAGGGAACAGACACGCCACAGCACTGGATGCTGAAGAACAGTTTTCAGAGAAGCCTCAACTGGTTCATTCTTGAGCCCAGCAGCACAATTTGTATCTGTATCTGGATAACCTCTAGGTCCTTACCCAGAAAACCCCCCACAGTCCCAGTGCAATGACTGAAAAACATGAATCAACCTGACAGGCAAAAATATTTCACCAATGCTGGAGACAAAGATGAGGTCAGACCAAGATGGGTTTTTTGCCCCCACACTCATTTCTTCCTGCCTCCCTGCAGCAGCTCCTGAGCCTTACATTAATACCAAGTGCTGCAAACATTTTCTTTCAGCCCTGTTCTATTTTAAGCCTGTTAGTCTCAGGAGGAACTAAGAGTTTGAGCTGTAATTGAAGAGCTAAGGACTACTTTCTAAATGGATTTATTTCTCTTCTTGCACCAAGCCTTCTCTCAGCCTTGTACAAAGGTGGGAGGGGTTGTGGCTATATGATGCAGCCGTGGAGATCAGTGTTCAGACTGCAGGCAGTGGGACTGGCAGTGTGACCTGGCAGTCTGCAGAGATACAGAGCAGCTGCTGCATGCAGGCACAGCCATCCCCAGCAAAGACAACAAGGGCTGGGGCAGACAAAAACCAAAGTGCTTCAGAGGCTCAGGAAACATCAGCTGAGCACAATTTGCTTCTGCTTCTTCCCCATTAGGTGACTTGACTAAGCCAAGGGCTTTGAGAATCCTTTCTGCTTGGCTGAGGCCAATGGGAAACCCTTAAGGAAAGGCAGAGCCATGTCTGGTCTGAGGTGAGAGTGGTGGATGCTGCCCTATGTCACTCACCCCAGGGCATCCTTTGCAGCAGCTTGCCTGCTAATTGAATCCCTGTGGGCACCTCAGTGAAGGCATGGCAGGGCCTGGTTTCCTGCTCAAGTCCTTGTTTATGGAATTCACATTCTAGCAGGGAAGGCAGAAGGTGAGTGAAGTGGGGGATGTGACACTGCAGCTGGAAGCAGTGCTGATAGGGAGGCCTGAGAGCAGCTGAGTGAGAGGTGACCTCAGACTGTGGCATGTGGGAGTTGAGCATGAAGTCTCCTCTGCAAAGGTTGGCAGCCCAGCAACATGCTTCAGTTTAAATAATTTATGTGATTTTTATCAGATTTAATGGCTTCAGGCTTCCAAGGTGCCTACCACGTTGCAACTGATAAGCCCCAAATGAAACGATGCTGATGTCACTGTCAGGGCACTCAGGGCATGCTAAGCTGCAGCAACTGTCCTGCAAGGCAGCAGAGCAGGGCAATAGTTTTTAATAACAGATAAGGAAGGTGACTGAGCCCAGCTTACGGCTCACACTAAACGTGACAACCTCTCCAGGCTCTGCTTGTCACACTTGTCAGACACTAAATGCTGTGGTGACACATGCCTCAGGTATTTCATGTTCCAGAACTGAAGTCATTTAATCAAAGCTTCCTGCAGAGCTGTTAAAACCTTGGCTTCACTCAGTTACCAACCTAACAAGCAGACATTATCTGGAAACACTACAGCCGTTTGATATTGTACATTAATTAAACCACAAAATTGCTTTAAAATGCTATAGTCCTCCTCAAACTGCAGTCACAATGCAAGATGTGAGGCTGCACTGAACTGAAACATGCCTCAGCAGCATGGTTTTAACGAGATCTGGCCTCCAGCACCACTGTTAGAGTACAGATGTACATTTTAAGAAGTCAGGCTATAACCCACCCAGAAGCCAAAGCAAATGCTGGCCTTGGCAGGAACTCCCTTCCCCGTTTCAGAAGGTCCATGGATTTCAGGTCAAGCCTTGCCAGAACAATGAAACACTACTTGAACTGGGATGGCAAATTCAGGCTGAATTTGCATGCAGGAAAGAGTACTTCAGAAGAACAAGAGAGGAAGGAGCCTGAAGGGAGCAAGGTAGGAGTGATTAAGACACTAACAGCAGAGACAGGACCTGTCCAGCTTACTCCATTTGTGAGAACTGTTTGAGACAGCTCCAAAGCTGCCAGCCAGTGTTTCATACTTGCTCTGTGTCACTTGCCCATTGTGCTAACTCCAAGTAAACTGAAGCAATGAAGCCCTTTCTCTAAAACAAGTCTCAAGAAATGATCTTCTCAGACACTCACACACCCTCCTCTCATCATGTCCTGATGAAACACTCCCACATTTATAGCCTGGTTTCAGTCTCTGCTGTACTTTGATCCTCAGCACAAACCTGCACAGCCCTGAATGCTGCAGTTATTTACAAGCAGCCTCACTAACAGCAGCTGAGCTTTACTGATGGTGATTCATGACCTTCACCCTTGCTGTGCTAGCATCCCGCCTCACACAGGTGCAAGCAGACAGAGCTCAAAGGTTCAGGCAACTTCCTGTCATTGCCACACTCAGAGACAAGGCATCCCCATCTCAGGCTCCCCTGGCTACATCCCAGCATCAGTCACTTATAATGGATTTTGCCTGGCCTCACTTCCTGGATTCCAGTCACACTTTTGACTTATTTCATTCTGGAACATGGTCTCTCCAGCCTCACATCCTTTCAGAGCATGAAGAAGTAATTCTGTCAAAAAATGTATTAAAAGGTAAAGGGCACCTGCAACAGAGCTTTTCTCAGGTAGCTCACTGCCTGAAGCCAGGTGGAGGTTGGTCTCTTTTTCCAAGATACCAAGTGCCAGGATCAGAGGAAAAGGCCTCAGAGTTCAGCAGGGGAGGTTTAGGTTGGAGGTTACAAGAAGTATCTTCACTGAAAGGATTCTCAAAGCCTGGCACAGGCTGCCCATGGAGGTGGTTGAATCCTCAACCCCAGAGGCATTTCAAAGCCACAGAGATGTGGTGCTGAGGGCCATGATTTAGCAGCAGCCTTGGCAGAATTAGAGAATGGTTGAATACTAAAGGTCTTTTCCAATCAAAATGATTTTGTGATTCCTCTTCCATTAAAATAAAGCCCAACAAACAAAACAAAACACAACTTGCACTTCAATTTATTTAACCTAGAAGTCTCCTAGAGCTGGTGTTTGAGTGGTAGCACAAGGAACAGGACTGGTGACCAGACTGAGCTGCACATCTCACCACAGTGTTTGTGCCAGCTCCAGAAGGGGGACAGGCACAGGTGGCTCTACTCCAAGTTGAGTGCAATGAAGCCTCCTGCCTCCAGCCAGCACCTCTTGCAAGAGACCTGCCACCCTCTCCAGCCCAAAAGCCTTACCTGTGTTTTGTATCCTCCATGTTTTTGTAAACTGGGTGTCAGGAGGGATGGACTCTCCTTCACCTATGGTGACATCTTCAACAAAGGACATGGAGGGGACGTTGATATTTGGGCTCTCAAAGTCATAGTAGGCCCCGATGGCAGCCTGGAGATTCCTGGAAAGCAAAAAGGAGGAGATTACAACCTACAGAAGAGGTGACTCAGGCCCTTGCCACTGGGTTCCACATCTCATCCTGAGCAGTTCAGAGTGCATCTGCTCTGCTGCTCATGGCTTCTGAAAGCTTCTATCAATCACCCAGGGATTCTCCAAGACAACAGAACTCGAAACACAGCATTTTACTTGCCAGGGACAACATTTGATACCACTTCTCTGCTTTGCTTCTTATTTTCACTGAATTCTTGTGGAACTCACAAGTCTTGAAGGACCAATCCCCCCTTACCTCTATCTGTCAATGACTGAAGTGCCTGCTCAGCTCTGGACAGTCACACCTCAAAGGAACTTACCAACCCCAGTCAAAAGTTCTCACTGAATCAAGACAGACAACAGTGGGAGCCTGAGGTTAGGGAGACACTCAGAAAGCCACAAATGCCATCAATTGCCACAGGGAGCTGCAACTCTTTATGATAAGTCATTTGGAAGGGGGAAGAGTCAAACAGGAAGAGGATTCCCAACTCCTCACTGCCATTGCCCTGAACACCATTAAGTCATTATGTAAGTGTTTGGCAAGTCAGGAAATTCCTCTGTTTACACTCTGCGAGGTTGTGACCCTCATTTACATCTGCTGAGTTGGTGCAGAGGGAATGGAGGTGAGTAAAATCTCCCCGGATGCAATGAGCATGACAGCTGCCTCTTACTCATGGTGACAAACAGATCTGTGTTGCTTTTTTGAGCAGGATAGAAAAAAACCCCACACCAACAAACCAACACAACCTTCAAGAAACAGGAGCCACCACCCAAAGCAAAGCCATGCAGCAGGGTGGTCAGAACCTACAGTATGTGGAGGCAGTGATATGTGGAGGGCTTGCATTGTGTGGTGCAGCGCCATGTGTCTAAAGCAAAGCCAAGGTGAAAGCACAAGAAACATTTGCAGCATGACCCTGAGAAAGAGCAAACATGGGGCTGGCCGGATGCTTGCCAGCTGGAAAAAGACTCCAAACAGTAAGCAAGGGAACTGCCTCCTGTTCCAACCCTACTCCGCCAAAGGGAAAACAAAATCAGATCAGACACTGGGTCAAATCAGAACTGCATGGCAGAAGACTCACTGCTTACTCCTTGGAGGAAACATTGGAGACCCAGAGGGTAGCAGCCAGCAGCACTGGGGCTTGGATCAGCAAGGGCAGTGGTAATCTCAGGCAGATCTGCCTGGTATGGGCAATGGGGGTGGCTGGAAGAGGCCCTCAACAACAGATGTAGGGTTTGGTAATCCACCAGGCTGGCAGCAGATAATCACTGTTAGCTGCAGGAGAGACTGGCACCCTGCACACAGCCTTGTTTGCAGGAGGCACTGCAGGAGCGCTCTGCACATGGCCACAGCCACCCCCAGACAGAGCCAGGCTGAGCCTTCCCTTGCACCACCACCAGCAGCTGCAGGCAAAGGAGCCAGCAGGCAAGGTCTCCACATTCAGAACAACAAATTTCAGACCAGAAACCATTCTTCATCTCCAGGCATTTTCTCCCAAGGAGTGTCAGGGCTATATTTAATACAGGCAGCTCAGTCAAATGCTGCAGGAAGGGTGCATGTCACATTATCCAATAAATAGAGACAAATGCTCAGTTTTAGGTCACCAGCCGCCTGTTGCTTATACACTGCACAAGATTTACATAACTCACACCAGGGCTGTGCCAAGAGACTCCTGCTCGCTCAGCCAGCTAACACTATGAGCTGGAGTTTAGTTTGCACTGGGATTTCCTCCTGTGTGACAGCAATCTGAGGCAAAAGGTACCCTAAGTGGTCCAGCAGTCAGCAGTGCAGCCCTCCCAGATCACCACAACATAAATCAGTTTTCAGCTGTGCTGTGACATCCCACGCGTTAGGACTCAGGGAGCAGGACAATTAGGTTTCATTGACCTTGAGAGGGAAAAAAAATGAGAGTCCCAAGAGGAAGGTTTCTGCTGTACCTCTCTGTGAAGCAGCCTGCACCGTTTGTTGTTTCCTTGGCTGTAAACAGGCTTCAGAAGGTGGTGGGGGCTGTTTGTGCACACAGGCCCTCTGCCAGCCCCTTTCCCCTCCCTGGGTCAGATTTCATTGCTGGCTTTGCCATCAGGAAACAGCTCCAGCCCTCTGCAGCACTTAGTTTAAAAACTAACTAAAGAACAACGCATGCTGAAAAAACACAACACAAAACCCGGACAGATTCCCCCGTTTTGTGATCAGGTAGCCACAGCCTCACCTTCCTGCCCCGCAGCGTTTTGATCAGTGTGTGTGGGTTCTGTCTGGGGGGAGCCCTTTTGTGTATTGGGATACACCTTAAAGGATTCCACCAGAGAATTCTAAAGAAGTTTCCGGAAATTAAAGAGAAATTGAAAGTGGCAAGAGTAAAAGTCAGGATGACAAAGCAAATCTGACTGAAGTTCAAGTTCTTTGACACAGCCAACCCCAAGAGATAGCCACTGAGCAGGGCTCTGCTGTGAGATACACCCACAGTGCACTCCTGCTCCCTGCTTACACAACCAACACACCACTGCTCCAGACAGTGCTCCCCTCCTCCCCGGCCCCCCAAGAGCAGTGTGAATGCAGCACTCTGGGGAAAACCCAATGCCATTTGCAGAGGCAAACCATTTGCAACCTGATTACTTGCAGGTTCTTGAGGCTAAGCAGTACCTCCTGCTGCTCTGCCTCTCCACCACACGCATATTTGTGGAGTTTACAAGCATGGCTTCAAGGTCAAACACACTCAAGGCCCTGAAACGTGTCTTCTCTTTGCAAATACATGGATAATTTCTGGGTATCTTCACCCTCGTGATCCAGCTGTGACTGCACAGCACCTTTGCGGGAGGAGGTTATTATCCTGCTCACACAGCCCTGCCTGCTGGGTTTTACACCTAGGTGTGACTTTCACTGCAGTACCCCCTTGCTCTCTGCCGTACCAGATAAGTTACTACTATAAAGAAAACAACTTTGAAGCAAAGAGGAGCCAAATCCTGCCAGGGTAATTTACATGACTGAGCTCTTGTAATTACAGGGGTGGCCACACATCTTCACTCAGCCCTTGGGGTGCCAGCCCATCCTCACCTTTCCTAAATTAAGCAATTCCCCCCTTTTTAGAGCCATCCTGGACTGTAGCAGTTTGCAGCTCTGCCATACTCCCAGAGCAGGTCTGACAGGATTAGATGCCTGCAATCTGCTGTCACTCCACTGACAAGCTGAGCCTGTCTAGAACCAACACGGGGTTCAGGGCTAGTCCTGAGAGCAAGATCCTGGGCAGAGGGAGGGGAGAAAGCAGAAAGCAAAGGTTATGGCTCCATACTGTCAAGCAAATCCATTCTAACTATGGGCATCCCAGGACTGGTAGGTGTCAAGTGCTCCTCCAACAAGCTGCTACGGACAGAGCCAGAGAAAGTCTTCCTCTGCAGATCAATCCTTTAGCTCTGCTGCTTTGCTTCAAGCCTCAGGAACTAAATTACAACAGCGAAGTTAAAGCCTTCTTTGCTAATAGCTCCGGAGATGCCCCTTAACAACTCTTAAGTGTTTGCAAAGAGGTGGTTTATCTTGAGCCACTCTTCCCCTTCCCAGTTTTTTTCCAGCCAGCCTTTTGTTATGTTAAATCAATATATTTAGACAGTAATTACTCCCAATTAACTAGGTCACCCTGCAGTATTCAAAACGAAAAGAAACCCTTCCACAACCCAGATGCCTCCTTCTGTATCACAACTGTTGTGCAAACAAAAAGCAATATACAGGTAATTGGAAGGATTTTTTTTGTTATTAATAAGATTCTTTTAATAGGAGAACGAAGAAAGCAAAGCACTGAGGCTTACTCCCGGCAGCCTGATGCAAAGTTTTAATTTTTGGTAAATTATTTGGTGAAAGATTCAAATAAAAGGATATTTGTTTATGGAAAAAAAAAAATCTTTTGGGGGGTAAAAACTCCAATCAAATCACAGCTTCAGCTCAAAATGCAGCATGCAAGTTCTGCTCTCACTAGCTCCTGCCTGTTACTACAGCCACAGCTCCTATCCCCAGCCAAGGACTGAGTTTCCAGGGTTCAGATTCTCCTGAGCCATCAGAAAAAGCAAAACTAGAAGATTCCTCAGAGCTGGCCTTCAGCTTGGGGTTTCACACAGGACACAGCCCTCGGGTCACACGCTGACAGCACGCAGAGGACATGCAGAAAGCAAGCAGTCAGACAGACAGACTGGGTCACTACTGTGCAGAGCAGCTCCAATAGCACCAATGCCCATCTGCATTTCTCTCCTCTGCTGTGAGGGTGCTGGAGCCCTGGAACAGGCTGCCCAGAGAGGTTGCGGAGTATCTTTCTCTGGAGAGATTCCAAACCTGCCTGGACATGCTCCTGTGCAACCCTATCTAGGTGACCCTCCTGTAGCAGGGGGCTTGGACTAGATGATCTCCAGAGGTCCCTTCTGACCCCACCATGTGGGATTGTGAACACCCTGTACCCTTCCCATAACCAACTTAACCTTTCTCTTGCTCCCCAAACGCAGCATGGCACCAGCATGCATAAGGTGTCAGTAACAGACAAAAATGTGTAAAAGAAACTGCAGCAGATGGATCATTTCTCACTCCCAAATAATGGAACATCTCTGCATGCTACAGGTGGGAAAGGCTAAAAATGTGCATGGAAGTTACCCCAATGAGGCAACCCTAACCCTGCTTCCCTCTCTGACTTTAGTATCTTATTTGGATTGTATTTGCCCCAGCTATGGGGGAACTGGATTGATAATGCTACAGGCATCTACAGCACCTGAATTGGGAGTCTCATCACTCGAGGCCTGAGAGAATGCTGGAGGAGGTGGAGGAAGAGAGGTACTTGTTCCACCACAGGGAAGCACTTCTACCTGGAGTTTTCAATTCAAACATTTTTACCAGGGATGACACATGGCAATTAAGTGGAAAGTCTTAAGATGCTGTGAAGGACTGGAATTTCCATCAGTGAATAACTTTCAATAGAAGCAATTTCAGAAAGCAAAATGTAGGTATCAGTTCTCTTCA
Organism: Indicator indicator; assembly: GCF_027791375.1. Classification (NCBI taxonomy): domain Eukaryota; kingdom Metazoa; phylum Chordata; class Aves; order Piciformes; family Indicatoridae; genus Indicator; species Indicator indicator. The sequence continues at coordinate 6,257,493 of NC_072044.1, read as the reverse complement.
TTCTTGACCTCTGTTCCACTAAACCATGAGGCTGGGAAACTACCTCCCAGGACATTAGATGATCTAAAGGACTGTGCAGGGAGCTGAAAGCTTGAAGCTGAACCCACAACACCGAAGAAGTACAGGAATTGCTTCATTTGAAGCTCACATTTTCTCACACGTGAAGAAGCCAAAGAAGAGCATTTCACTGTCTGGGCTGAAAGCAGCTAGTTCCAAACACCAATGGGATGTTCCAGGCAGACAGCAGAGCTGAGGCAAGCAGAAGCAATACTGTGCTCTCCGCAGGGGCAGCAGAAGAGGCACAGCATCTGCAGCACACTCCACACCCCCAAGGACATCGATTTCCTCTAGCAGGGCTTTCCAGCCACACAAGCCCCGGTGCTGCCACGCTGCTACAAGCACAAGTCCACACCCCAGCAGCTGAGCCTTCCCAGAGCAGCTGGTCAAGAGCTTTAAGTGTGGGGCAAGATATTTTGAGAATGTCACCACAGGAGCTGCTCTCTGCTTGCTGTCACCGAAAACAGGCAACTGCTCTTCCCAGGGGAAAGCAATCAAGAACCGCCAGGAGAGGGAAGATTCTGTAACTGTCAATTCCTCACTGTAAACTATGTCACCAATCTATAATTGTCTATATTAAAGCAAAGGGGGATTAAGCTATGGAAACTGTCAGAGAACAAGTTCAGGCATGCAAGGCAGTGCAGGGACTAAAATTATATCGTACCCAATTCTGTCTGCTGCAGTTGTCTGCTTGCATTTCCACTGCACATGCAGACAGTTCTTAAACGTTTTGTGACCTGGAACACAGCACAACTGCAGCTCCATAGTTCATACACCAACGTACTTAAAAGTCCAGGCTTCATTCAAAATAAGCAGGTCAAATACCTGAATTATTCTGGAGAAAGGGCTGTGTTTGGGGGGTTTTAATGCACTAGAGAATTAAATAAGATGCTCTTGGGCAGCTTTTGAGTCTATGGTTTTGTGATTTTTAGTAGCATCAGGGATAGTTGTGGACACCACAGAGGCAGCAGCCTGCTATGGTTCATGCATACACAGAGGACATCCACTATGCTTTAAGTTTGCCACAACAGATTGAGAAGTTTAAAAACACCACCAAGACCCACCAGAGCTGTTTCTTGGGTGTCTTTCTGCCTGTAAGGACAGCAATTCATCGAGCGGTTTGGAGCAAGAATGCCTTTGGATTTAAATCCTCAGCTTCCAAACGGCTTCACATTAGCAACCCCCAAACGATGTTTTACGCCGAGTGCTTCACTGTTCTCAGCCTCCAGAGTCCACCTGGTCACCACCTACAAACATCAGTATGACTGGAGTAACATTCAGACCCAGACGACTTGAACTTCTTACCTCCTGAGACATGAGATTGGTTTGTTTTTATCACCCGATGTAGGAAGAAAAGAAGCAAAGCAACTCGACTCCCCACCCACTGCCTGAAACAGCGCTGGAGTAACCCGGAGGAGTTTCCAGGGGAGGAGGAGGGCTGACTCCAAAGAGCAGGTCTCAGGTTTCTGCCTCCTCCTCAAAGCAGGGATTTCCCCCCAATGCCCTCTCCAAAGGAAAGGGCTATCAAAAGTAAGCCTTAGAGACTTCCGCAGAGCAGCAGAGACGTTTCCCTTGGCTTTCTCAGAATGTGAATTAGCAAAAGGGAGGTTCTGGAGTCCCCTGGCCGAACACGGACAGCAGGGACCCCGAACTCCTCCCGAGTAAAGCACAGGCTCCACAAATCCTTGCTCACAGTGCTGCAATCATCTTTGTGCTGAATCACAGAATCATGGAATGGTTTTGGCTGGAAACGACCTCTAAGACCATCGAGTCCCACCATGGCCAGTAAACCATGTCTACACTTTTTGAACACCAACAGTACGAATGTGAAAGAAGGGAAAGAAAATCCAACTGTTTGTGGTTTTATCTTCCCTTCCCTTTGACTTCTCACATGTGAAGAAAAACAAGGAAAACAGTAGATGTAGCAGGACAGAACATCTACTGAAAAATCAGATAAGTTCTGTGATAGCAGCTAATTAATTTACTGGACATCAACAAAAATGTGGCCCTCAAACAGCTGAGGAAACCAAGCTAATTTGTTTGCACTTCAGCCAGGACTCCCAAACAAAAACCAGAGCACAGATCTGGGCAGAAGACCAGCCGAGATTAGACTTTTCCCCCACACAGACAAATGCCAGTCTAACACCAGATCAGGTTATAACCACAAGTATTTGATCAGCAACAGGACAGATGCACATCTGCATCTAAAGAAGGGTAAGAAACAGGGGCTTGACTTAGGAGATCAACTAAATTCTTGTGGGGCTGCTGGTGTTTAGGTAAGGGTTGGAATAAAACACATGGCAGCAGGTGGTGGCAGTGAACCCCTCAGAGCCACAGCTTTAACCAGGAACTGCCTTTGGATCTAACCACAGGGCCAAAGGTTTGATGGTGCAGCTAAGGCCCCACATTCCATCTCAGCATTCACATCCTGGCAGGTAATGCCTAAAAACATCACAGCTGCACAGTCTGACCTTGCATGTCCTTCCATCTGCCTCCTAGATCAGCTTTGCCATGGATCTCTGAACCCTAGCACACAACTATTGCAGCCTGGGAAAACACTGCACCACAGGATGACCAGGAACATGGTGCCTGCAACCCCTTCCAAGTGCAGGTGAGCAGAAGACACAGATGAAGGGCCACCCACACATGCTGCAGCCAACATGAGGCAACCTGGCTGAGTGCCCCCTGAGAAGGAGCCCAAGCTCCTCCCTGAAATGCACTTGGATAGCTGCTTTGAAAAAGCAGTTCAAAATGCTGTTATCAGAGGACACCTGCAAGGTCTTTGGGTTTTAAAGGGCATTTCTGCAAATGTCTGCAAGGTGAAAAGTTAGGACCAGGAGCAGAGGTATTGGCCACCTGAGTGAATCCTCCTGATTTGAGCCTGCTGCGTTCAGTTCTCTGGGTCCTGGTTTCTTATCTAAATAGACTTTAAGTATTTCCCTGAACAGTACCTATCCTCATCACTAATACCAAGTGTAAACAGCTATGCTTTCATCCACAGAGCTGAGCGGTGAAGCAGCATCCTATGATCCTTGATAGAGAGCAACAATTAAAGTCAGAATAAAAGTAGTACCCCCCTCCTCTCTTAGCTAATCCAAGTTTTCAGACTCCCAACCAAGCAGATCACACCTTGCAATACAGGTGGCTCACTGCAGAGAAAGAATGCGATCAGCCCATCCACAGGGATACAAACTAGCACTTACAAAGCAGTTTTCATGTTGCTAAAAACCAACATTCTGTCTGTGCTCCAAGACCAATAATTTGTTATTGCACAGAAATGTTAGAGACATTTGCACTGCTATGCTCAAAAAAATCCCAGATTCGTGATGTAAAAAATCACCACCAGCTAATCCCTACCTCACCTGGGCTCTGCTCCCCCAGGCAGCAATGCCCTACAGCTGACAATGCACACAGAGGGTCTGCAGCAGACTTCTGGAGTGTTTTCAGATGAAAACTTGAAATATTTTCATGCAAACTCCCATCTTCAAACCACAACAGAGCTACAAATTCTCCTAAGCTTATGGAGAAAATGGAGAGCCTCCAGAAGAGATCTGACCACCTCACACATGATGACCTTAAAAAGACCTTTTTCACCAGAAAGGGAGATCAAAAAAAAAGCTAAGGCTGGAAAAAAATAACACCTTTTTCCACCTCACACACTATAACCATCATTATCTGACATTTCAATATCACACCTACCAGACTGATCAAAATTCACCTCTCTAAACAAAAGCTAGAAATCTGACAAGTACATGCCTGGAATATCCCTCCATGAAATCTTCCAAATTCAGAATCCCTTCACAGCTAGCTCTGCTGAAATATAGACTGTAAATCCAGCACTACTTCAAATCCAATTAACTCCTTTTCTCACCAAATTAAAGAAGCTCTAAGCCTCACACTGCAGCCTCTCACCCTCAGAGTTGCTGTAATCACCAGTTGAACCCAGTAACTCCTCTTCATTAACCCAGGACCATTTCCACACCAGCTTCAGAGGCTTTCACAAAACAGACCTTGACTGTCAACAAGGACTCCGCTGCACATTCTCGGCACAGCTTGCTCTGCTCCTATGCCTGCACTAAGCCACATTGCTGAGATCCAGCCAGGGCTCAGCTGACACTCCACAGCTTTTGTCCTGCAAGGGTTTTGGGTAAGTCCAAGCTGCCCTGGTACTATCTCTGCAGAGCCCTGCAGAAGCCTGTGGGCAGGTACTGTGGGGCAGGTCTGCTCAGCACCCACTGCCTGCCCTGAACAACTCCTGTTTATAAAACATCAGCACAAAGGCTTTCAGGAGGAGCTTCCTTATGCAGGTAGACCGAGTCAGGACAAGTTCAGACATGTTCCTGGCCAGACTATCACACAGCACCGCACTCAGCACCTGGAACTTGACTTCACCACCGAAAACCACTCCCAGGAGCCCCCTCCCTCAAGCCTTCGGGATGTGCCTGGTCCACAGGCAGCCAGGTGCCCACACTGCAGCTCTGGAGGGGAAGGAGCAGAGTTGGGTGTGCCATGACAGGGAAAAGGGGTTTGGTGGGCTTGGGGGGTGTGTGTGTGTTAATCCTAGATGGCACCAAAACACTCGCAACCACAATGCCTGGGTTCTCCTCCTGAGGAAGAAATGCAAACACACCTTTTGGAGAGGCTGATTTTGGGCTCAAGGCCAGGAGCAAAGGCTCAGCCTCTCTCTCTGAAGCCTCACGACTTCCAGTGAATAAATACACAAAGAGTAAAGAAGGACAGTGTGCCCTACCCTTAAAGATCCTACAGCTCAGAACTGTCTGCATATTTACGCAGCGGAAAGCATGAAGCTAGAAGAACCCCCACTGTAACCATCACACCCACAGAACTGAAGGAGTAATTAAAAAGAGGCAGAACTCTAGGAAAGTGTTTAATAAATAACAGGGGAAGGATCCAAGTGCTTGACCTGTATTTCCTGAAGATCAAGGAACAGGCTCAAAACTTTGGATGCAGATGTTCTACCTGAAGCACTTCTGCAATACTTCTCATAAAGCCAGAGTCAGGACTGTCCCAGGTCTGCCAGAGCTGTAACAGCTTGAGCTCAGCTGCACACACAGACAGACCTTCTAAGGCTGCTTTAAATTATCTATATTGCTCTGCTGCCAGCTGCCCATTTTTCCCCAAAAATTGGCTGAACGAGCTATTTAAAAATAATTCCTCTGTTACAGCAGAGGAACTTCACTTTAAATACGACTACTGATGATACTAATAGAAAGAATCATTCAAATCACACTGCAGCCCTACTCTTGATTCCTTACTACAAGGTGTGCAAGGCATACAACAGGGACAAAACTTCTGGTCTGGAGAGGACCTAAAGCTTGCCACACTTGGGAAAAAGACTTCTAGTGAAAATTATTTGTGTCTGTGTTAATGAAGCCCTCCATGAACATGCCCACCAGGTAAGCACACTTCTCTGCCCTTGCTGTGAGCTCCCTCATCACTTTTGCAGGTGATTGTTGATCCTGAAGTAGCATGAAGAGCCATCTTGCCTTCAACAAGAGGAACCATGGACTCCTTCAGGCTGGAAAAGGCCTTTAAATTCATCCAGTTCCACCATTAACCCAACACTGCCACGTCCCTCAGCACCAAAGGAAAAGCAACTCAAGAGTCTCACAGAGGCAAATTATTTGCAGGCTAGGCTGGTGGTGGAAGATTCTGGCCTTAATTCCAGGCCACAAAACACAAACCCCGCAGGCCATTGCCTGGCATCACCTGGGGCAGGGTGGATTGCTCAGGGCCCCTCAGCAAACAACAGAAAGGTGTTCTCCAGAGAAGAAAAATTCTTCATTCATTTTTTTAGAGCAGAGTTGGCTTACTCATGCTGATAATCCCAGGCCGCATGAAAAAGAGGTGGGAGCTGGAAGAGGAGAAAACTGCAAAGTGCAGACTCAGGCACAGACTCTGATAGGGCAAGTCAGAGAAGCAGAGCCCTGGCAGGCACACCAGAGAGAGCCCAGCAGCACCTGGCAGCACACCCAGCCCAGCTCCCTGCTGCCAAAGGTTAAACTCATACCAGCCTTGAGCCCACTGAGCAACCACAGGAGAGCCTGTGCTGATCTCTGTGTACTCCTGCAGATACGACACCAACCTAACATCTCCCTTTCCCATGCCCCATGCTTAGCAACTAATTCCTAAAAAAAAAAAAAAAAAGTGAAAATTTCTGTTTTGAGAAGCAAACTAGCCACTGAAGTTGTGAACTTAAAGCTTCTTCCATCACTTAAGATTTTCTTCTCAACGGTAATTAGAAGTTTTTAGCTTTTAAAGTGACATTGTTTCTAAGACGGTATTGGAGATACTGTTACTTCAACCAGAAATTCAAGTCCTGAAAAAGAAAAGGATTCTTCATCAGAGCCCAGGACCAGCAGGTTCTACATTGTGTCTGCAGCAGCAATCTCCAGGGTCAGCACTGCTACACTTTCTGCTCTCCCAAAGATCACAGAACAAACCCACAGCACCAGGCTGCAGTTTCAGAAGTTTTGTTGATACTATCAATGCATAAATAAAGTGGGAAAGCATCTCCTGCTGCGAGCCACATCTGCAAGGCAAACTCCTTAACTCAGAGAGAAAAACCTTTGCCTTGTAGCAGCTCACAAATCACAGGCACGTTTACTATTCCCTTACTCCCTCCACAGATTTGCCAACATAATTCCATATAGAACTGGAAAAGGATGGAAGGATGGAAGAAAAAAGGTGGAAAAGCTGTCTTAGTCCTGCTTCTTAGTTCAATTATTCCATGCAAGTTTCTCCCCAACTGTTGGTATCACAACCTCAGCTTGGGATTTCAAGTTTCATGGTTTATGGATTTGGTGTTACACCACGAAGAAAGAAACATTAACTACAACTTAGTTGAGTAATCTCTGTTTATGATATCCAAACCAGAAAACACTTTGCTCTCCTGCATCCATCCCAGAGAAAAGCTGCACACCTAACAAGAGGGTCAGGATTTGGTAGGTGCCTAAACACTGTCAGAAGTGGTTTAAAAGATGTGAGTGGTAACAAGGAGTCAAACCCTATAACTCAGCAGCAATTTCACAGTCACTTGGCTTGCTGCAGGACTAACCCTCGTGGTTTCAGTTTTTCACCATCACACTGCATATTTCCCACGTTTTTTTTTGAGCTGCAGCTTCCCTGACAACCTGTACCGTTTTCTTCTTCCTAGGGTAGCGACTGTGAGCCTTTAAAAAACTAAAACATACTCCAGACGCCAGAGCATTTACAGAGACCCCTACTCTCAACAAACACCCAGGTAACTTTCACGTGGAGACCACGGTAGCTGCAACACATCCATGCAGCCCTTCTCCAACAGTTTTCCCTCCTCCTGATGCCTGCTTTCGTGTCCAGGGCACCACAAACCATCCCCGGATCCAGCTCATCCTCCGGTTCCACTGAGAGAGCCCTTTAAGAGCTGTGGTGTCCGCCGATCACATGCCCCTCTTCCTATCAATTAGTCACTCTTTAACAGCTTTGCAGCCCTTTGACCGAAGAGCTCCACGCACTGGCAAAATTACAGCCCCGAGCTGGAGAGGGGAGGCGAACCGAAGCCCTTCCATGATAGCTCCCTCCCCGCTACACACACCCTCACCGCCGCTTCGCCCCAACATCGCCGACTCCGGGCAAGGGAAAGGGGAGCCCTTTTCCTCCACCTCTCTTCCTGCTCTTCCTCACGGCAGTTCTCCCCCCGCCTCCCGCCGGCGGTGCGCCGCGGGTGGCGGGACAGGCCTGCGGCCCCCTGAGGCGGCGGGGCCCGGCTCGCTGCGCGGCGCTTCAGCGCCGGCGGCCTCCCGAGGCTCCCTTCAGGGGCTTAGCCTAGGCAGGGCTGGCGGCCTCCCACCCTTCCCCTCAGGGCCGGCGGCCCCAGCCGCTCCCCGAGGCCCACGGCCCTCTCCTCCAGCCCAGCCCGCCTCGGCCCCCTCATGTCCGGCGTCACCCCCCTCAGCCCCCGCACCAGTTGGTCATGTCGAGGAAGAAGGCGCAGCCGGCGGGGCTGAGCTGGAAGCCGAGGAGCCGCTGGAACTCGCCGATCAGCACGTCCTTGTCGGTGGTGCCCAAGCAGCTGAACTTCTGCATCAGCTCCGCGTCCAGGTCTACGTCCATACCCTCCATGGCCGCTACTCAGCGGTCCCTGCCACCCTGGGGCCGCCCCGCTGCCTCCGCCGCCTCAGCGCCGCATGGGGGCGAGAAGGGGGGGGAAGCGCGGGCACGGCGGGGGGCGGGAGAGAAGGAGGAGGGGGCGAGGGCGACGCCAGCCACTGGCGGCACTGCGCAAGTGCGACCCCGCCCCACGCCGGGGGCACGCAGCCTATGACGCTGCTGCTCGTGGCGCCGGCGCGGTGGCGTCACCTCACGCGCGGCGCGTGAACGGAGCTGGGCAGCTCCTGTCGCTGACGCCCCGCCCAATGCCCCAGTGGAAGCAGCCGCAAGGGCGAGGGAGGTGGCGCATGGCATGCAAATTATGTATTTACATACGCGCTTTGGGCGGGGCCTGCTATTTTGCATAGCCCCCCAGTCGCGCGGTTCCATATATGGAGGCGGCGCGGGCACTGAGCGCGCGTGTTTATGTATGCAAATTAGCCGCGGGTGGGCGCCCGTGACATCGCGTGGCGCTATGCAAACGACGCGGCGCAAAGCCTAGCGGGATACGGTGCTGGCGCAGGCTCAGGGTCGCGCTGCGGGACTGTTGTTTTCTGCCTAAATGATGCTTTCCCCCGCAGTTTTCAGTCCCGCAGCCTCACCGAAAGGAGATTTTACCCCTCAAATAACACTTGTCCCGTAATTTTCAATCTCGCTGAGGGGAGATTTTATTCTTCAAATGGCGCTCTTCCCGCAATTTGCAATCTCGCAGCCTCACTGGAGATTTTACCCCCCAAATGATGTTCCCCTCCCCATTTTTCAGCTTCACAGCCTCGCTATGGAGTGATTATCCCCGAAACGTTTCCCCCCTGGTTCCAGCCCCACAGACTCACTAAGGGACGATTTTACCCACTCTGAATTACGCTTTTCCCGCAATTTTCAGACCCGTGAGTCCGTGGACCGAGTATTTCCTATAAGAAAAGCTGAAAAATGTGAGTCAGCTCAGCCAGCACCGCGGGGAACCCCTGCTCACCAGCCTGCCCTGCATTAATATTTTTAACGTAAACTCTTTAGTAGCTTTTAACGCAATCCTGCTGCGTCACGGGAGGGTTTTCCCATCCCAAGCGCAGTGGTGACCTCGGCATCCAGCTCTGACGTAGCTGTGGAAGCGGATAAACTCATGGCGTCAACCAAAGGGAGGGGCGCAAGCTGGGCCTGTGAGGCGGGATACGCGAAGCCCGCCCGCCGTTCTGTTTGTCCATCGTGGGCCGCCGTCCAGCGCCGTTCCCGCTCTGCGCTGCCGCTGTTCTACAGTAGTCGCTGGAGGTCAGGGAGCGGAAGGCGTCGCTACGTGAATGCGTCACTTCCTAGAGGCGCTCGTGGCGGGGAGAACCATGCCTAAGTGAGTGCGGCTTCGGTGCGCTCCGGCGCTGAGTGGGCGGCCGCGGAAGGCAGGGCCTTGGCTTGGGATGTGTGGGTGGAGCTAAGGTCAAGGGCAGTGGGTCCGGCGGGGAGATGCTGTTTGGTCCCCAGGTGGGGGTTGATGACACCGGCGGCGGTTGGTGGCTGTTAAGGCGTCGAGAAGTGCGGCGATATAAGAGGAGGGGGCATGGGGTGTGCTGGGGTGCGGGCAGGCCGAGCCCTGGGCTCTCTTCCTCCATTCGCCTGGGGGCACAGCCTTTTGGCCGCTGTTAGAGATCGTCTCTTAACACTCTCAGTGCAAAGGAATTTCTTAATAATAAGAGTTTTCCCTTTCCAGGTTTTATTGTGATTACTGTGACACGTACCTCACCCATGATTCGGTAAGAATCCAGCCTCTTGCATTAATGTCTCTTTTGTACCAGGAGCATTAAAACCAAGCACAGGCTAAAAGCAGGTTACTTGAACTACTAGTTGCCTCTCCTGCTTCATTGCAAAACAGAACAAGAGCATCCAGTATCACTAGCATTCAGTAGTGACAGGCAGATGATCCCAGAATCCCATCGTGGTGGGGTTGGAAACCCCCCTGCCAGAACAGGGTCACCCAGAGCACATTGCACTGGACAGCATCCAGGTGGGTTTAAAATAACTCCAGCGATGGAGACTTCACCACCTCTTTATGTGATCTTTGTTAGCCTTCCGTGAGGAAAACGCATTGCAGTGGCCGGAAACACAAAGAGAATGTGAAAGACTACTACCAGAAATGGATGGAGGAGCAAGCCCAGAGCCTGATTGATAAAACAAGTAAGGTGACTCCTTCTGTGACTGCCTTGCTCTCCCATTGTTTCCTCTGTCTTTCCCCTAGCTGCTTTTCTTCCCTTCTTCCATGTTGATTCTTCCTCGCTTTCCTTGTCTTTGCTCTGTGAATAATGAGGAAAAACTCACTTTGAATCGTGACCTCCTTAGAGTGTGAGCTTCTGTGTAAGAGGCCAACGGCTCTGCCCAAGGGATAACTGCATGCAGGGATTTAGTGCTTCACCCTGGCTGTGAGCTTGTGGATACCTCCCTGCACCGTTAGCACTGGCAGTGGTCATAACACATTTTTCTTCTGGCAGTAGCATGTTTTCTACTTGTAGGCCCTATCTGGGGCTAAACTGCAGCAGTTGTTCTACCACCAAATGACTCTTCCCCAGCAGAGAAGAGGAATCAAGGAAGGGAGAGGAGACCCTGGGTTGAAATGAGAATGGATTTGCTGAAACAGCAGAATTCATACCAGCAGCAATGCAGAGCAGACAAAGTTGTGCTCGGCCTAGTGAACCTATAGCAGTCACAATAAACAGGAATGCAGAGGTGTGAGCTTCTCCTGGATCGTGATCCTTGAGAGGAGGAAAAGGAGAAGGAGCAGGAGCCACTTCCCTCAGCAGGCTTCTCCCTTTATACTGACTGTGACAGTTAGGGTCTGGGATACGCTTCATAGCCAGCTTGGGGCACCTGCCCTATCTTTTGCCCTTTCCCAGCTTAAGCTTCTGGCTGGCTCACAGCCTACAGACCCTGCCCAGGATTTTATTCCAGCCAAACCAGAATGCATTATGGAGAGAGCAGGAATAAGAAAAACAAAAGAGGAAAATGAGTATTAAAATGTGTGGGTCCTTCCTTTTTTTCCTGAATGCTGTAGTTTCCTGCCCTCAGTTCTCTAGGGACATTGATTCTTCTTCACCTTGCTATTAAAGGTTTGAATAAAGTGTGGAGTGTTTCCTGGCTCAGGGTTCTTTTCCTCACTTGCCATCTCAGTCATGGTTCTTTCCTCTATGCAAGGAGACAAAACCATAGTGCTCGGATAACTTGATGGCAGCTTTCTTTAGGTACTTCCAACTTCCACATCTTTTATCTTCCTTTTGGTCATTTCCAGTTTTAAATTTCTTCTTTTCCCCTTTCTCATGAGGTGTTTTTCATGCTTTTTGTCACCCTTTTCAAGGTGGCATCTCTTTACCTACCAATCCCAGATGACAGCTGCAGATGCACATCATGTGCTGGATTTCCTCCACCATCTCCCTTAGGTGTGTGATGTTCATCCAGGAGCTCTCTAGCCTCAGCTGGAGTAATTAAAAATTGTCCTCAAGGATCTAAGGTGCCTACAGCATGACAAGCAGCATGAAGCAGAGCCTGGTTCCAGAGCTAGGAGAGCAGCAGGCAGCATGGCGTGGAGCGTGGCTCTGACCGTGTGGTGTGAGCGGAGCCGTGGCACAGGAGCTGCCTCAGCCTCGTAACTGTTTTTTTCCCCTGGGATTCTTTCTTTCCTTTTGTTTGTTTTTTCTTTTCCCCCCCAATGTAGCGGCTGCATTCCAGCAAGGGAAAATCCCCCCGACTCCATTCTCGGCCCCACCGCCCGCAGGAGCCATGATCCCTCCGCCTCCCAGCATCCGTAAGTCTGGGCTGGGCACTGCTGGGCTGGGTGCCACTGGGCTGGGCTGGCAGCTCTCCTGGCCTGGGCTGCATCTTTCCTGGGCTTGCAGAGAAAGGTCCTTTTAGTCTGAACTCAGGCTGTTTTTCTCAGATGGGACATTAAGAAGCAATTCTTCCCCAGGGCTGTGGTGAGGCACTGGCACAGGTTGCCCAGAGAAGCTGTGGAGGCTCCAAGCCTGGAGGTGTTCAGGGCCAAGCTGGGTGGGACCTTGAGCAAGCTGGGCTAGTGGAGGTGTACCTGCCCATGGCAGGGGTTGGAACTGGATGATCTTTAGGGTCCCTTCCAACTCCTGGCCTCCTGTGATGCTGTGAATGTGGAAGCAGGCAGCTCCCTAACCACTCTGTGTCTGTCTCCAGCTGGCCCCCCACGGCCTGGCATGATGCCGGCCCCTCACATGGGTGGACCACCAATGATGCCAATGATGGGCCCTCCCCCACCAGGAATGATGCCAGTTGGACCTGGTAAGTCTGGAATAGGTCAATGTGTAACCCCTGAGCTGCATGCCCCAGGGTCAGGCTGTGGAAAGGATTCAGTGTGCACACAGTTTGTGCATGTTGGATCTGTTGCTAGACTCTCTCCAGCACTTCTTGTCTCGTGACCTGGGGAGCCTGGGAATGGACACAATACTCCAGATGTGACCTCATTAGGGCAGAGTAGAGGAGGAGGAGAACCTCCCTCAATCTGCTGGTCACACTCCTCTGAATGCATCCCAGGACACTGTTGGCCTTGGCCACATAATTTATCAATGAACATAGTCTAAAGTGGGTCCGTAACCCAGGAACTTGGTTCTTTCTCTACTCATTGTCAGTGTTCTTCAGTGAAATGTCATCCAGCTCAACATCTTCCAGATCAGTTCTTACCCAGGTGTAGAATGGAAGCTCCCTGGAGATGTGACTTGGGACTCCCAAGAGCTCTTCTCCAAAATTCTTTTCTTTCCCCATTAGCTCCAGGGATGAGGCCACCAATGGGAGGACACATGCCAATGATGCCAGGGCCCCCAATGATGAGACCACCCTCCAGACCCATGATGGTGCCAACCAGGCCAGGAATGACTCGTCCAGACAGATAAAGATGGACATGGAGCTGCCTTTTCTCTTTCACCTTCTGATCCTCCCTACGATAAAGTCCCCTAGACACCTGTCCTTAGGATTTTGTACTCAGTGTGCAGAGATCTGCTGCCCCATCAGCCTGGGCACACACTGGACTGATACCTTTGTACCTGGTCTGGTTTTCTTGGTGGTTTTATTTGTTTGCTGGGGTTTTTATCCCCTCATTGAGTTGTAAAATAAAACAATAAACCGTGGATGCTGGTTTACCTACAGAGAATCTGAGCCTCCCTCTGTGCTTGTTCTGCTGTTTGCTGTCTTTGGTCCCTGACCTCTCTGGCACAGAATGTTTCAGGGTTTTTATCCTCCTTAGTCTGCTTGTTCATGTCGTACCCCTAGAGAGATGTTTTACTGTCTACATTTTGAGTGCTTGTTTCAAAACAAGAATTGAAAATAATTAAAACCAGAACAGGTGACACCAGGAAGGGCTGCAGGGGTGCCTCCAACCAGGGCCAAGTGGCTTCATTAGCATAGAACTGGATGAACCTCATGAAATGCTGATTCTCCAGCGTCTTCAAAGGCTCCTTACAGTCATTGTTTTGATGATGCTGAAGATATTTCTGCTTTTCTATCGTTACAGGGGTGTTTGAACACAGCTAATTATGTTGTTAGAGTTCAGTCAGTGCTCCTGAATGCTCAGCTTCCTTCTTACCATCATGGCAGGTGGTGCTGAGGGCTTCTCCCAGGCCCTTCAGTTTATTCAAAGGATTTGGCTCTTGATGAGCTATGCAGGTGCCCAGTTCCAGTTGAACTGAAAGAATTTGTTCTGTTTTCACAACCAGCTGCCCTGTGAATGTCTGGCTTCATCTGTTTCAGTCTGCAGAGCCCTCCAACTCATTCCTGGCATGCTTGCATCTAAGGTCAAGCTGTGGGAGTGATTTGCATCTTAGGAGGAAGTGTTTGGTGAGCAGAACCGACAGCTCCTCAGCTGTGCTCTGCTGTTGGCCAAGACAGTTCAGTCACTCAGAGGAGAGATCTTTGTGTTTTCAACAGCCTCCTATGAAGGATGTGTGTCATTGATTCAGGTGTGGTTGGAAGGGACCTCTGGAGCTCAACTAGTCCAACCCCCTGTTCCAGCAGGGCACCCAAAGCAGCTTGCCCAGGATCACAATGGCCGGGGGCGCTGGAAGCTCTGGAAAGGAGGCTCCACAACCTCTCTGGGCAGCCTGCTCCAGGCCTCCAGCACCCTCACACCGAAGAAGTTTCTCGTCCTGTTCAGATGGAACCTCCTGGGCTCCAGTTTGTGCCCCTTGAAAGCAAGAGGCAGGAGAACTTCACAGTCGGTGAAGCAGAAATGCTCGGCACCCGCACAAGAGCCTCACTCACTGTCATTTATCGCAGGGACAGAGCAGCCTGACGCCGCTGCTGCCTTCCCGGGGCCACTCGCGGCGATGTGCACCGGAGCCGCCAGGGGGCGCGGCACGGAGGGGCGGGCGAGCGGGCGGGGCGGGAGGCGGTGGCGGTCGCGATGGGGTCCCGGCGCCCGCGGCCCTGACCCCGCGGCATGGCTGGCATCATCAAGAAGCAAATCCTGAAGCACCTCTCCCGGTAAGGCAACGGCGCCCGGTACTCCTTCTCCCCTTCTTTCCTTCTAAGGCAGGGCCGAGGATCCTGTGGCCGCCGTGGGACCTGGGGAGGCAGAGCGCAGCTGGCGGCCCCGTTGGGGCCGAGGGGGGTCTGGGATCCCGCGGTTATGAAGCTGTCGGGCCCCGGCGGGAGGTCCGACAGCCCGAGCGGACCGAGAAGCTGCCGGATGTGTGGCTGTGGAACCGCCAGGTCCGGGGTGGAGGTCTGAGAGTCGAGGGGGCTGCGGGAGCTCGGAGGGAGAGAGGGCCTCGAGCTGCAGTGCCCGGAGGGGTCGTGAGGCCTGGCGGTGTCTGACAGCCTCCGGCTTGTGCTGGCCGTGGGGAACGGGCCCAGCCCAGCCCGCCGCGAACAGGCCCTGCCGGCCTCTCTGCCCCTTAGAGCCCCGGGTCGGTGCCCGCGGTGTGCCGGAGCAGCGGGGGAGGCCTCCAGCCCGGCCTGGCTCCTGGCGCTGCTGCCGGTCCTGCCTGGGTGCCGGCAGCGCCGGGGAGGGGCCGGTCCCCGGGGGCCTGCGTGTCCCCGAAGAATACAAACAAACGGCTGAAGGGTCTGAGGAGGAGCGAGGAGTGCGCTGACACCTGATACACCCAGCGCAGGAACTTGGTTGTAGTTCTGGTTATGTTTTGTTGTTGTCAATGAAGCTCCTTAAGGGCACCGAAATGTGCTGAGGACATCATCAGGTGCTTTGTGTGTGAGGCTGCGAGGCAGAAAAGAGCTTCAGCTGTGGCTCTGCCACTGCCTAGGGGTTGACCTTGGGGCCAGTCGTGGTGCCTCGGTTTCCCAGCCTTGAGAGAAAAGATACCCTGGAACTAGCAATTCTTGTGGCATCTCCTGGCCAGGGGCATAGCTTCCCTCTGCACCGCTGGAAGATCAGAGTGATGTGCACTGAGCAGTGGCACACTGAGGATGGTGGTGAGGGCACAGCACTGCACGGTGCTTTATGAGCTGTGGATGACCAAGACCCTTCCATACTTACTGGTGCTGAAGTACAGGTACAGGGCAAGGGGCTTGAAGGGAGCTGTGTGGGGTCAGGAAGGGGTTTAGACCTGCGAAACCTCCCTGAGCCTGGTGGTGAATGCTGAGAGATTCTGGAACCTCAGAAGAATGCCTACAGACTTCAGGCAGCCTCCTCGATAAAGTATCTGTGGCAGGGCTCCCCACTCAGCTTTCTGGGCACTCCACCAAGCAAAGAGTGTACCAGAGCCTGCTGCTCGGTCTGCTTGGTGCACTCACTGAGGTGAGTGTCTGACACCACAGATCTGCCTTTCTGTCCCATTCCGCTTCAGCCCAGCTCGTCGTGCTCCTCACTGATTCAGCCTTCTTGTCAGGAGGCACTGAAGTGTTTGTGACAGAGAGCAGCTCTTGGTGGAGGCTGGAGTGGAGCTGGCTCCTCTTCCTGGGTACCACCACTCCTAGGAGGAAAGATTTTGTGTGCCCAGGTGGCCAAGATAGCCAATGGCATCCTGGCCTGCATCAGGCATAGTTTGGCCAGCAGGAGCAGGGAGGTCATTGTACCCCTGTACACAGCACTGGTTAGGCCACACCTTGAGTACTGTGTCCAGTTCTGGGCCCCTCAGTTTAGGAAAGATGTTGAATTGCTGGAGCATGTCCAGAGAAGGGCAATGAGGCTGGTGAGAGGCCTTGAGCACAAGCCCTATGAGGAGAGGCTGAGGGAGCTGGGACTGTTTAGCCTGGAGAAGAGAAGGCTCAGGGGAGACCTCATTGCTGTCTACAACTACCTGAAGGGAGGTTGTAGCCAGGAGGGGTTTGGTCTCTTCTCCCAGGCAACCAGCACCAGAACAAGAGGACACAGTCTCAAGCTGCGCCAGGGGAGGTTTAGGCTGGAGGTGAGGAGAAAGTTCTTCACAGAGAGAGTGGTTGGCCATTGGAATGTGCTGCCCAGGGAGGTGGTGGAGTCACCATCCCTGGAGGTGTTCAAGAGGGGATTGGACGTGGCACTTGGTGCCATGGTTTAGATAGGCATGAGGTGTAGGGTGACAGGTTGGACTCGATGATCCTTGAGGACTCTTCCAACCTTCTTGATTCTTGAATCCCAGGTGGGTTTGGGTTGGAAGGGACCTTAAAGCTTATCTTGTCCCAACCCCCTGCCATGGGCAGGGACACCTCCCAGTAGCTGTGGATGTAGACTGTGGATAATTCTCCCTCTTAGAGTAACTTTTCTTGCTGATGCTTTTAGTTACTGTTGCTTGTTGAGCTCTCTTATCTCGCAGTGTTGCAGCATGTTCCTGCCCAAAGTTCCAGGGAGAAGAGGGAGTCAGGGACAGCAGTTGCTGTCTTCCTACCAGCTGGACTTGATCATTTCAGGTGGTTGGTCTGATCCGGCCTCTCTCACACAACTGCTGTGGATGGTTTGCAGAGATGCATTCTGGACACAGTGTTGCTCAGAGATGGTTTTTCATTCTGGTTTCCTTTCCTCTAAGTGCCTCACCTTCACACTCCCCGTGGGGCTTGCTTTCAACTGTGCTCATTTGCCTGCGAGAATTTTGCTGCTGAATCATTAATCTGTTTTTCTTTCCTGCTTTCCGTCTGCATATGAAATAATTCCTTGTTCCTTTGTTGTGTCTTCATTTGAAGCCATTTCTGCAAGGAGGGGGTGGGTTTGTTCCTTTTCTGTTGGTAATTTGTAAGGAAAGGCCAGGAGAGACAGAGATCAGGGCTATGTGAGGGGGTGTTCCCCCCAGCTGTTCAGATGAAGCAAGTCAGAGGTCCAAAGGGCTGAGAGTGGTTACTTGTGCTGATCTGTTCAGCTGAGCTTTGCCACCACTGGCAGAGCTGAGCTCTGAAGGTATTTCAGAGGACTCTGCCTGTGGGGAGCTTGAGCAGCTTCAATTCCTCAAGCAGAACAGCCTGAAGACTTGCAGCACTTTCACCATCTGTGCATTTCACTCCTTTGTCCTATATTTAGCTGGGAAAGAAAACAGATTGGGTGGGTTCAGCTTTGCTGCTTCTGCACTGGCACTCTGCTGCAGCAGCAGATCCTGCAGAGGATGTTTACAGCCTCCCATCAGAGCTGGCTGGGACAAAGGCCTCTTCCTCCCTGTCGGAAGCATCAGCTGCTTGCTCTGGGCTTCAGCCTGAAGCTGCTTTGAGCTCTCTGAGCTGCACAACAAGAGCAGTGCTTGGTTGGGTTTCCCAGCCTGGAATTATTTGTGGAAGGGCCTCACCTTGCTTCAGAATAAATCCAGTGGTCTGCCTTTACCTCTTCCTGGATTTCATAGAATCTCAGCAGGAGGTCATCCAGTCCAACCCCTTGCTAAAGCAGGGCACCCACAGCAGCTTGCCCAGGAAAAGACTATTAAGGTCATCAGGTCCAACCATTATCTAACTCTGCCACTACTGCACCATCTCCCTGAGCACCACATCTAGATGGCTTTTAAATACCCCCAGGGATGGCCACTCAGCCCCTGTTCTGATGGAAATACTGAGACCAGGCTGTTAGGGACCCACTTTGTGCAGGGCAGGGCAGGGGGTGCACACCTGACAGGATCTGGCATTCTCCTATTGGTGATCTCCAAACCCAGGGCTGCTGTGCTGCACTTCACCACAACCACCAAGTGTCAGTTTCTGGAGTGTGTTTTGCTGGGTGTGAGGTGTTCCTGCCCCTCACTGCTGGAGAGGGTGGTCTGCTGCTCCCGGAGTGCTAACAAGGCTGTCCTTGCAGCAGAGAGGAACTGCCCTTGAGCAGCTCAGGAGGAGGCTGGGTGTCTCTTCACCTCAGCTGCTGGGTTTTGCAGAGCCTTCTGCTGGCCCTGTGGAGTCTCTTCACACCAAGGGGACCACAAAAGGATGGAAAGGAGCTCTTCTTCCACCCTCTTACTTCTGCTGGACTCCTGGAGCCCTTGGCTCCTCTGCAGCTGCTCAGCTGAGGCTGTGATGTCACAACCTGCTGTTTCTGCAGGCTGCAAACACAAACAGGTGGGGTTGCAGGGCAGCTCATTTCTGGAAGCTGAGCCTTCTCACTTGAGTGTTTCTTCATATGTATCTTTCAGGTTTTCTTTTGTATGATATCATTTGCTTGAGGCTTAGTTGTGGGAAATTCCCTGGCAGCTGAGGGGGTTTGCATTCCAGATTTCAGAGCATGGGGCAGCTGGCATTTAAACTCTGCTGAGCTTCCAGCACATGAGCTGAAAATAGTCTAACAGTTCCTTTGGGAGCTGGGCTCCTTTGCTGCTGGCTCAGTGAGTTTCTCTTCCTTGTCTGCAGCTCGGAATGCCTCAGTCTGGAGCAGTGTATGTGCTCAGCACACAGAGCGTTCACAGTCACACCATAAGCCTTTCTTTCTGAAAGGCCTTTGACTGCTTCTGGGTCTTCGAGGCAGCAATTTTTTCCCCTTTTTCCCAGGCTTTGGTCACTTGCTCAGTTTTATTTCCTCCAAAATTATTTTCAGCTTGTTCTTGGCCATGTGTCCTGCAGTTCAGCTTCTGCTGCTGTCTTCCTTGAAAGTGTTGCTGTATGTGACAGTCCCTGACCTTTTCTTGCAGCAGTCATGAGCCTTTTCTCCAAGTAAACATTGCTCTTTGGCTCCTGAGATAAGATTTGGTATGAGGGGAAGTGCCCTATCAGGGAAACTTTTGGGTCACAGTTTAGGAAGATGAAAATCTCATCATCCTGTCCAAAAGCAGCCAGGGTTCTGGGGAGGATTTTGGATAAGCAGCAAATCTGCAGTAGCCAGAGTAAAGTTTTGTGATCTGGGTTTTGGGATTCATGTCTGATGTCTATAGATTACACATTTGTGTTCCAAGCAGAAAATCTTCACCTCTTCCCTTGTTCTTACACCCTCTGGAGCCAAGAGCCTTGTCTCCTGCAGCAGTTTCCTGGGGCTGTTGCTATTCCCTCTTCCTTTCCGGCTGTGGGTGAGGAGTTGCCCCCTTCCTGCCCACTTGGCTCAAGTACTCTTCCATCTGCAGCTGACCCTCTGCCAACAGATGATGTTGGCTATTAAGTAACTCAAGGTCACTGCTGTGCTGCTAATTAGCTCTTGCATCTAATTACCATAGTAACAAAGATATTAATAGCAATAGCTGTGCCTGACTGCTCATTGTGCTGGCAGACAATAGGCAGTGATTGCTGCAGGAGGAGAAGCTGAGGCACAAGATCTCCTCTGAGCTGGGAAGCTGCTGATGAAAGGGCTCCGGGAGCACGTGACTGCGAGGTAAGGAGAGGGGTGGCTGTGAGCTCCAGCATCTCCTGACATTGTCTGTCTGTCTGCTCCCTTGGAGGCAGTGTGGCCTGGCAGCCATGAGCACACGTTTATTGTCTGTGCTAGCCTGGCCCTGCACCAGCAGTCAAACCTGGCCAGACAGCCTCTTGCCAACAGTGGTTTGTGGCCTCTGGATGCACAGGTGATGACCCTGCTTTCCCTATGCCCCTATATGTTTCTTCTGCATTAGCAGCTGAAAGCAGCTTCCCCGTCTCAACATGCTTAGCCTGGGATGAGGATTTGAGAGAGCAGAGTTTTGATCCTTGCTTGGAAAGGGTGAGAAAGCTGCTCTGTGCCTCAGCCTCTCTATTCACAGCAGCCTGCGCTGTGCCAAGGGCTTTTCTCTTACCTACCTGTTCAGGTTTTGTTTGGTTTATTCTTAGTGTCCAGTCCCAGGTGGACAACAGCTAGCAGAGCTGGTCCTGTAGTGGAAGGCAGTGCTGACATCCTAGGGGTGTCTGGGCTGATGAGCAGCAGGGGCTGAGCCTGACAGACACCCAGCTCTGCATCTCCCCACCAGAGAAGCAGCTGCTGCAGCACACTTTGGGATGTTTGGTTTGTGCCCTGTTGGACTTGGCTGCCTTCCTGGGTGTGTTTAAACAGGAGGGCCTCTGGTTCAAGGGAGTGACAGGTTTAAAGTGGATGTGTCAGTCTGGGGTGCTGGCAAGGGTGCCATAAAGCCAGTCTGTAATCAGCTGTCAGGGGGTACGTGGGGAGGAAGGTGACAGAACGGCACAGCCAGCATCTGGCTCAGGCTGTGGAGTTGCAGGAATCAAGGTAAAAAGCAGTAGCAGGCAAATGCCCGGCTGTTGGTGCCACCCTCATCTGCCAGGAGCTGCTGCATCAGTAGCACAGGGCTGACATCATTGACTCCTCACCATCCACCAGACCTGTTCCTAGTAAGGCTCTGCAAAGGCTCTTTGGCCCCAGGGAGCTCAGGGCTGCCTGAGCAGCAGCTGCCTGCTGCCTCAGCCTGTGTTCTGTTCTCCCTCCGGCTTCTGTGGCAGCCACAGCTGCTGCCACCCCTGGCAGCTTTGCTCTGGTTCCTCCTCCCCTCTCTGCCAGTGGCTCTGTTCGAGCTGCCCTTTGTGCCTTTCACAGAGTAAGAGCTGCTGCTGCTGGCAAAGGAGAGAGATGGGCAGCGTGTGACCAGCTGAGCCTGATTCTGCTGACCTGGGGCTTTCTTCCTGCTCTGCACCACTGTGCAGCATTAGCAGGAGCATGGGTGAAGGTGTGGAACAAGCCCTGGCCTCAGGCCTGGGGACGTTGTATGGCAGGAGATCCCAAAAGGCCTTCAGGCCCAGGCTGATTTTCTGCCATTGGAAGGACTTTGCCAAAGCACCGAGCGGATTTTTATACTTAGTTACTCTCTTCAAGGTTCCTCTGGTCTCAGCACCTCTCCTGGGACATGGTTTGGTAGCTGTGGTTGTGCTGAGCTGATGCTTAGACTGGATGATCCTGGAGGCCCAAACAGTTCTGGAGTTTGGTGTTTTCCAAGTCCCTCTCTTCTCTTGTAGGTTCACCAAGAATCTCTCCCCAGACAAAATCAACCTGAGCACGCTGAAGGGGCAGGGGCAGCTGACCAACCTGGAGCTGGATGAAGAGGTGCTGCAGAATGTGCTGGAGCTGCCCACCTGGCTGGCCATCACTCGAGTCTTCTGCAACAAGGCATCCATCAGGGTGAGCAGAGGAGGCTTCTGCTGGCAGCTTGGTGTGGTTCCCTCCACGCATCTCCAAGCCACTGCTCTGGGTGTGAGATTTGCTGGTGGAACTCACTGAGGTGGCCACTGCAGGTTGCACCAAGTGTCAAGCACTCTGCCCCTGAGGGTGGCCAGCAGCAGGTGGTCAGGATGCTGAGAGGAGCCCAAGGGCAGCCTGTTGTGGTGCATCCTCACCTTCAGGTGACTTGTGAAGCCAGCAGTGAGGTCTTTGCATTTAGCAGCCACTGATGGGTTCCCAGGGGCTTGCCCAGGTTGTTTCTGGACCCAGGGAGATCCAGAGTGTGCTGTGGCAGGGAATGTCACAGCTTATCCACATCAGCTTCTGCTGGTGTCCAGTCTGGGTGCTGGTTCTAGATGGTAGCCTCCTGGATGGAACAGAGCAGTCATTCCCTGCTCATCACCTCCCTGCCACCTGAGGCTTTACAGAGCTCTCTGCTCACTCCCCAGTCCCTGCTGCTGTCACACTGGAGCAGTTTTGGAGGCTTCCCTCATCCCTCACTCAGTTTTTGATAATGCTGCAGAAGACTTACAGCCCTGAAAGAGGGTCAGGAAGTAGAGAGAGGTGGAGAGCAGTTCCCTGCAGGCCTGCTTCTGCTGTGAGCTGCTGTAAAGCAAGGCTAGAGTGGTCTGAGTGCTGAGAGCACAGCAGGGGGAGGAGAGTAGCACACATGGAAGCTGCTCTCTGCACCCAGCCTTTATCCTCCCTTTCCACACAACATTGCTGACATTGTGCCTGCCCTTGCACTTCCACACACTCAGCTCTGACAAATTCTTCCTCTTTGTGCTTTTTAGAGCAAAAAAATGTTTTTTTGTTTTTGTTTAGTTGGTATGAAATGCCAGATTGCTTAATCTTGCTTGGTGCTGCCCACAATGGCACTGCATGACTGCAGAAGTGTTTAGTATGTCCAGGAGGCAAACACAGTTCTGCCCTTCCAAGTGCCAGTGGAAGTTTGCTCCATGCTCTGGTTTTAGACTCGAGCTGCTTAATTTAGTAACAAACATGTGCTCTCCCTGCTACCAGAACTGCAGAGTAAGCCTTGCTGGGAGGATACAAAAATGGATCTTTGGGGGTTGTGCACAGGCTTCAGAGGAGTCACCTGATTGCCAGGAACAGCAGCAGCTCAGTGCAAATTCCTTGAGGACGGGAAGGTTCTCCACAAAGGGATGTGGCAAACTGGAACTTGACCTGCAGGGTGTCTGTTACTGGTGGTGACACCTGAGATCCAAAAGAGGGCTTGGAACTGGTGGCTGGAATATCTGCACTTGCCTGAGGGAGCCTGCTGCAGCTGGCCACCAGGAGACTGCTGGGTTGTCCCTGTGGGCATTTCTCAGAGGGCTGGGGCTCAGACTTTGCCCTCAAATGGTTTTCTGCAGCTTCTCAAACTACAGTGTGGAGATAACTCTTTGTAACCTCAGCTTTATTGTTTCAGATCCAGTGGACAAAGCTGAAAACACATCCAATCTGCCTGGTAATGCTCTCTCTCCTTCATCTCTGTCTTCCTCACTGGCTGTAGTCTCTCTTAATTGAGAGGAATTCTGCAAAGGAAGCTGTGAAGTGTGTGTTCAGAGTTGCACTGACCTAAATCCTCTGAGGCCTTAGCACATGGGAAAGGGGAAAGTTGTGAGGGGAAAGTTTGGTGGTGAGTGAGCTCCCACAAGAGCCACATCTCGCTGCAGCATGGGGCTGGGCTGGGCTCCCAGGGAAGTCCAGGGCAGCCTTGTGCTTGGCTTTGTCTGACTCCCACTGCTGGGGGTTTGGCTCTGCTGCTGTGACAGCTCTAATACATGAGATTCAGAGCTTGGTTATCCCTGCCCCAGGGCCTTGGGGCTGAGCTGGGGTCTGCTGGTGGGGTCAGTGCTGCTGTGTCCTGTCTCTGCAGTACCTGGACAGGGTGGAGGTGGAGATGCGAACGTGCGAGGAGCCGCGGCCACCCAATGGACAGTCTCCCATTGCTCTTGCAGCAGGCCAGAGGTCAGCCCCACAGCCATGTGGTTCCTTCCTGACACTCTGCTGGGGGCTGCCTGCTCTCAGTGATTAACCACTACCCCTCTGCACTTGGGGCTGAGGTCTCTCGCACTGCTCAGAGTCCCTCTGTCTGTGGCCTCTGTCTGCTGGGCCTCCTGTTGTGGCAGGAGCTGATGTGGAGGGCTCTTCTCTTTGCAGTGAATATGGCTTTGCTGAAAAGGTTGTGGAGGGGATGTTTATTGTCATCAATTCCATCACCATCAAGATTCACTCCAAGGCCTTTCATGCTTCCTTTGAGCTCTGGCAGCTCCAAGGCTACAGTGTCAACCCCAACTGGCAGCAGAGTGACCTGCGGCTCACCCGCATTACTGACCCCCAGAGAGGAGAGGTAAGGACCTGCCTTGGGTGTTTTCCCCTCCTAGTGCACACAGGAGAGCAGCCCGTGTGCTGCCCTGGCCCTCTGAAGCAGTTCAGCTGCTTTCTGAGCTCTCACAGTGGTGGTAGGGAGCAGTGAACTTGCTGCTGTTTGCTGGAACAGAGTTATGGGAGCTGACTTGTGCTCAGAGCTTTCTCTGAGCTCCTCTCGCCTGAGAGAATGCAGCTGGAGAAGCTTTAATAGAATGGTTAGGGTTGGAAGGGACCTCAGAGATCATCTACTCCAATCTGTTCCAGAGTCTCACCACCCTGGTACTGAAGAACTTCTTCCTCAGAGCCAGTCTAAACCTCCTCTCCCTCAGCTTCAAACCATTCCCTCCTGGTCTTGTCCCTAGTGCCATTGTGGCTTGTCTGTGAGATGTAACCTGAGACATGATTTTGGCTTTGCACTGAAGTTTACAGAAGTTCCCTGAATAGTGTTCTGGAGCCTTGCTCCACTGCACCCCTGATGAGAAGTTTCTGAGGGCTCTCCACTTTGCTGTGCCTCTCTGCTAGGTTCTGACGTTCAAGGAGCTGACCTGGCAGACACTGCGGATAGAAGCAGATGCCACTGACAATGGTGACCAGGATCCTGTTACTACTCCCCTGAGACTCATCACCAACCAGGGGAGGATCCAGATCTCTCTCAAGAGGAGGGTGAGAGTTTCCTCCTCACTTTGTAGGAGACAGACTCACTGCCTGGTGCACTGCTGCAGATCTCCTCCTGTGTTCCTCAGCAGCCGTTCATTTCCTGCACAGGTGTTGAGCCCAAGCTGCTCTCTCTCACTGTGGTGCCTGTTGGAGGCAGCTCTGTTCCTACCAAATGTCAGAGCAGTTTATTTCCCAGGAGAGGGTATCGTGTGGAGCAAGTCTTTAAATCCATGCGAATGTCCCAAGCTGTCACCTCTTTACAGGCAAATGGAGGCCTGGGAGCCTTATTTTTAGCTGTCAGGGGAAATGTGGTAAAAAAAAAAGTTTAAACCATCCTTTTATTTTTAACCAGTGAGCAATTTGCCTCCTACCAAGGAAGTGGCTCTGGCTGCTTTCCTTCTCAGAGGAGGTTCTGTGGATGTCCAGCCCCTAAGTTAGCTTCTCAGAGGAGTGTCAGAGCAGCAGCTGCTGTTTCTGCTTCAGCCTCTGTGTGTTCTGAAGAAGGCATGGATTTGACTGCAGTTCTTGAAGCCCCTGGCTCCTTGCTGTTTCAGACCAAAGACTGCAATGTGGTGGCCTCTAAGCTAATGTTTCTCCTTGATGACCTGCTCTGGGTGCTGACAGACTCTCAGCTGAAAGCAATGATGAAATATGCAGAGTCTCTGAGTGAAGCCATGGAAAAGTCTGCCCAGCAGAGGAAAAGTATGGCACCAGAGTCTGTACAGGTGAGCAAGTCTGGATGTTGGTCTGCCAGGAATAAGGGGAAGGCAGAGTGACAGAGCCAGGTTTTGGCTCCCAGAGCATCTCCTGGCTGGGAGCTGGCGTGAGGCCAGCATCGTGTCCTGTTTGGTGCTCTCTTCAGCTGCCTCCTGTCTCTGCAGGTCACACCACCTGCCCCCAGCACCCAGCAGTCCTGGTCACAGCCCTTGGGGGCCAGCCCCAGCAGCATTGGGCAGTACTTTGAGCAGCATGACATGAAGGAGTCCTCCTACCACCTGCTCATCTCCCGCCTCGACCTGCACCTCTGTGACGACAGCCACGTGCGCGGCCCTGGTACCGGCCAGCACCTCACACCCAGCACCGGGAAGGGCACTGGCCCCTGGAGAGGGCACTGGCCCCTGGAGAGGGCACTGGCCCCTGGGGAACCAGCAGCTGCTGCTCAGCTGATGCAGGGATCAGTGCTGTGTCTGAACTGGTGCTAGGAGATCATTCTCGTCCTTGTAGGACAGTCCTGGGCAAGTCCCTCAGGGGATGTGGCTGTCTGTGGCCTAGTTGCAATGACAGAGGATATGCTGTAGGAAGAGTCTGGTGCTGAGCAGTGGCAGGAAGGTGTGGTGGTTCACACTTGTTCTGACAGGGCTCAGGACACAGCAGCCTGGCTGCCAGGATGCCCCCTCCCTGGAGGGAGGCTCAAGTCCAGGCTGGATGAGGCCTTGAGCAACCTGGGCTGGTGGGAGGTATCCTTGCCTGTGGCAGGGGGGTTGGAGCTGGATGAGCTTGAAGGTCCCTTCTAGCCCATCCCATTCTGTGATTGCTTGCCCCCTTGCACAGACCATTCCCTGCCTACTTGTTCTTCTGAAGCAAGGCTTTGCTCATTAGTGTCTGGGTTACTGCTGCTTCCCCCCTGCTCAGCAACAAGTGCTTTCTGCTCTTCTGAGGCAAATGTACCTCCCTCCCCAGCACAGACAGCTCTGAACCAAGCTGTACTGTTTGTCCTTGGACCTCTTCCCTTTAAAAAGGGAACTGGCCCCTCTGCACACATCCAGTCTGTCACTTTCTTCTGTGCTGCTGTTCCCAAGACCTGAGCTCAATTTCTTTGGCTTGGTTTCTCTGGCCCTGCCAGGAAGTGTTGGAAACTCAGTGCTGGCTCTTGTGGGGAGAGGTAGCTGATAGGGGCCTGGGAAGTGATGGGATCCTGTGTTCTGGTATTTGAGATTCTAGCTCTAGTTCTCACACCAGGAACTGTTTGCCTCTCACTTTGAGTTGTCCTTCTTTTTTTTGCCTAGGACAAGCTCTTGAATGATCCTGGCCAAGGTGGCAATCAAAGCCACATTGTGAACTCTGGACCAGACTAGAATTGCAGAGCTGTTCATGGTTTCCTTTGTTCTGTTTTCCACAGGTACTTTGAAGCATGGGATGCTAGGAGGTGCCATTCAGCTGACCTTCAGGAGGATGGCTTTTGACTATTATCCCTTCCACAGAGCAGGTAGGCAACCTGTAGCCTCCCAGCATGAGCCAGGGGATAGAAAAGAATCTGAAGGACAGTGATGCTGTAGGGCTGCAGGCAGGACTTGGAAGGAAGGCTGCACAAAGGGCCTCACAGGAAGGGTTACTCTGATTCAGCTGTCAGTGGATGTCTGACAGGCTGCTGGCAGAGCAGAGTACAAAGAGAGGAGTAAGTTACTGTCTGGTGTAAAGAATAAAGCTGGAACTTTCCAGTTGCTTAAGATCTGGATCTGGTTCTCGCACCTGCCTGGTTGGTCCAGAGGGGCTGCAGGGACCCTTACAAGAGAAAAATCTGTAGTGAATTGAGGGTTCAAGGAGAAGTGACCTTGGCTTCTTCCCAACACTTGGATGTGGGACACTTGCTGGCAGGGCCAGCTCTGTTGTGTGGAAGCCTGCACTTATTCCACAAGCACTTAGTGTGCTGCAGATTGCAGGTGCCAGGCATGATACCAGAGAGCTGCACAGGTCTGGGCACCTTTGAGGGGCAGAAGAGGGTTCTGTGTATCCAGGAACCTGGTTTTCAAAGCCCGGATGTTTGCTTTCACACAGGAGATGCCTGCAAACATTGGGTGAGGTACAGTGAAGCAATGGAGACAAGGGGACAGTGGGCAAAGAAGCTGGTCAGTGACTTTCATAGCAAGATTGAGAAACTTTATGAAGAAGCAGACCCTGCATTTGCCAGGACTCCACCTTCCCCCTTCAGAAGGAAGCCAGGTAACAATGTCTGAGCAGCCCCCTAACAGAGCAGGAGCTGGTAAGGATTTTGTCCCATCCAGCACTATCTGATCCAGCAGCTGGTTTGTTGGTGCAGAAATCCACAGCACACTAAAAGCCATCAACATGATGGCAAAGGGAAGTGGTGATCCTGCTGGACTAATGCTGCAGCAGGCATTGGCAGGCTGCTGTGGGCCCTTTCTGGGCTTATTTACTGAGTTTCAAAGGGATAAATACTGAAAGTCTGGCTGCAGAGTCACAGAATGGCTTGAAGGGAGCTGCAGAGGTATCTCATGCACCCCCCTGCTGATGCAGGTTCTCCTGGGTGAAGCCTTCCTGAGCTGCAGAGCAGCCTCAGCTTCCCCAGGGCTCTTCCCTCGGGACTTTTCCTTGCCTAGCTGTGCCGCTCTGCTGCTAATGCCAGGGCTGTAGGCACCTCCCTGCTGGTGTGGATGGTGAAGCTCACTGCAGAAGAGGACAGTAAACCCCTGCTGGTTCTGCTTTTCCATCTCCACAGATACTTTGCTGAGCCCTCAAAAGGGTGCCTCAGAGAGAGGCTGTGCCCCCCCCAGCAGCTTGACGCGGCTCCGGCACCCTCCCTGGAGCCGCCTCCGTTCCAGCTGCCTCCTGGTTCGAGTGGATGACTTGGATGTTCACCAGGTGGGGATCTGGGCTGTGGCTGGGCAGGGGCCTTTCGTTTTGGAAAAGAAACCTCCTCTGATCTGATGCAGATAAATCTGCTGTCAGCCAGGGCAGTCAGAGTGTTGCCCAGAACAGCCAATGCTGCTGTGCTGCCTGGGAAACTCCTCAGCCACTCCTGAACTGCTGCTGATGTTCATGGCCAGGGGAAGCTGCAGGGTTAACCACAGAGTTCCTGTGTCCACTTCTGAATTTGCATCAGGAGTTAGGCAGGCATCTGAGAAGTTAATGAGGATGTGGCTCGTGACAGGGGAGCACTAAGCCTTCCTCCATTCTCTGGCTCAGAAAGCATCACCAGCCTGGCTCAGGCTGTGTGCCCTTGTACCCTGCAAGCACTGCAGGGGCATGACCAGCACCAGGCCCTGTAATGGGCTGGGCAGCATCTATTAGTCTGGCAGGCAGCTGCAGTAGTTTTCAGCTGTGTTTGTTCAGTGACCTAATTCTAGTTGTCCTGGCTCTTCCTAGCAGTGACAGGAGACATAAGGAACTAAATTCCCTCAAAGGAGAGGAGCTGACAGTTGTAACAGGTAGAAGAAGGTTTTGTTTTTGCTTGGAATCGGAGTGTTTGATGTGTAAAGGAGATGCATCGAGCAGGGGAGACTGCAGGGTTACTGGGACACTTGGTTTGGCCCAATCCATGTTCAGCACAGCTACATGCTCTTGTTTTCAGGTTTCTACAGCTGGGCAGCAAAGCAAGAAACCCTCCACCTTGCTCTCATGTAGTAGAAAGCTCTTCAAGCTCCCTGATCAGGTCTCTGCCATCCATATTGAGTTCACAGAGTATTACTTCCCAGACAGTCAGGACTTACCAGGTAATACACCAAGGTTAGCAGCTTTTCTCAGAGCTTCTCAGCCCCCAGTTCCTTAGGAGTGTTGCCCTGTTACACATTCTCTGCCTCTTCATTTTTGTTTAATTTTCTGATCTTTGCCTCTCTTTTGTGTTTTGGAGGGGGTCAGAGGTGGTGTGGTGCAAAATGTGGAGGCAAAGCTGTGCTTGCAAAAGAACTGATACAGGAACATACTAAGGGAGCTGCTGTGTCTGCTCAGCTCTTGGGGTTTTGCCTTCCTGGTTAGCACTGGAGCAGTGCTGCAGGGTACTGTGCAGATGACTTGCTGTGGGTCCCAGCACACCTTGGTGTTGTCCCCCTGAGCTGCAGACCATCTGAGATTCTTTTTCTGCTGTTACTGATCTGTCTTAACCCCTTTTCATTCTAGTTCCATGCCCAAACCTGTATGTACAGTTGAATGGCCTGATGCTCACCTTGGATACACCAAGTGTGCTCTGGATAAACCTCTTCTGTCTGGATCTGTACCGCAGCTTGGAGCAGTTCAAAGCCATCTACAGACACCTGGAGGACTCGGGCAAGCATGATGAGCACATCGATGTCCGGCTGGATGGCTTCCGGCTGAAGGTACTACTGCTTCCCTTCCCAGGCTTCTCTCCCTCCCTGCTGTGGAAGGAACACCAGACCAGGGTGTAGCTGGGATCTAGGAGAAAACAACACCTGTCCCCTTCTCAGGCTTTCTTCTGTCCAGCTCTTGTGTTTAGCTCTGTTTTGATCTG